>NC_045431.1:250296638-250642770 GCF_902635505.1 Sarcophilus harrisii
TCTCTAACATTCTCTTCTCAGGTAGTTCATGTCCCCAGCTCCTGTTTATTGTCCAATGGGAGTTCTACCAAGGCCATAATACTTTTATGGCTTAGATTATCAAAAGAACTAAAGCTAAGGAATATTGATAGTCCTATAATCCAACCTCCTTATTTTACAGATGAATAAACCTGAAGCTCAAAGAGTTTAAATAACCTGTCCATGTAATCACAGGAAGTAACAAAGCCAAAACTCAAACTCAGTTTTTGTGACTCGCAATTTGTTGGTTTTGTTGTTTGTCCTTTGTTCTTGAAGACAACCATGACCTCAGGGAGGGGATGCCATAACATGCAAGTGAATTGGATGGAAGTGAATTAGGGCTGTGAAAGGTCACCTGCCTCACTTTCTCTTTTAGATCTATCTGGCTCCAATGGCAAGACATAAATTAAGACAACTGGAGATGGCCCTGGATGAAATGGGAGACCTTGGCCTTTTTAAATTAAGGTGTTCAACAGGAGTCAATATTTTGGCGTTGTCTCCTATGATACTTCTTATTAAAGACGTGCAAATGTAAATTTTTTTTTCTAAAAATCTATAATTCATCAACTCATTTATGGGTATGAGTTTTGCTTTCTGAACTGGCTTTGGATTTATACCAATTGAACTGAAAATGAATTTATGAATTCTTCAAGATTAGGTCTCTCTATTTTCCTTTTAAATTATAATATTAATTCAGTGTACAATCTGATGAAAATCATTCATTTGCTTTATTTTTCTAGATCTTTATTTCCTCATCTGTGAAACAAATCATCTTTACTCTGTCTAGCTTACAGAGATTATAAAAAGACTAGAGAAGGTAACCAATACCGAAATATTTACAAGTTTAAATCTTCAGCAAATTGTAGATAGAATTAATTTGTCAATAGGATGCTGAATTTAAGCTTATTTCTATGATTTCAGACTTTTGGGGAAAGGGCATCTACCGTCTTCTTTTTAATTAGAAGTATCAGTTTTCAAGTCTACTTTTTTTCATTTGAAAGGCTAGAGAGAGAGACAGAGCTGGGGAGGGAGGGATGGAGGGGAGAAAGAAGTGATAGTGAGACCAAGCAGCTTAGTTCTTAACTCCTTGAAACTGAATAATTTTCCTTCTTTAGATCATTTTCTTTAATCTGACTACAGCTTCTGGCTTCTCAGTCTTCTCTCTCTTTAATAGTATGATTATTAATTGTAACTCCCTCAATACCATCTTTTTTTCCATCTTCCTGTACTCCCTTTCCAAATCTTTCCTTTACCCATCTTTTTCTTTCTAAGACAATCTCTTCTACCTTTAAAATCTTTCAGGGTCTACTAATGATCATTTCACAAAAATAACCCTTTCCCAAATCACATTCAATGGAACTCCTTATTAGAGAATATAGAGTGGTGATTTTTCATGGCACAAAGCTCTTCCTGGAGCATATTGGGACATACTTTATGTGCTCAACTATTCAGTCTATGGGTATGGCTGGTCTTATGATTAAATTAGCATTTAAATCCTCAAAGCTAAGAAAATTTTCCAGGAAGTTGTGTTTTTAAATACTACTCACCTTCTCTTGATCTGACTTATAGAAAGTCCTTAATATATTAAAATTTATTTTTTAAAAAAGTTTCTTGCCAGAAATAGTAGATTGTTGTGTTGTGTTGTTTTTAGATTATTTGCTTTTGTAATTTTATGATTAACTTGTCTTGCTTTATATATAAATTTGTGTGATAGAATTACCCTTATTTTAAATAAAGTTATATACTGAGAGGAAGGTAAGTTGATAGAATAAACAAAAGGTTAGCAAAGTAGTAGAGTATAACAAATAGGGTGCCAGCCTTGCTGCTAGGAACATTTTGGTTTACATCCTATTTTTGATACAAACTAATTTATCTGATTATTTGTAAGACACTTGACCTCTCTGCCAAAGGGCTTGCCAAATCTTCTGCCATTTGCAATGGGACAAAAAGTTTTCATACTGCAAGACCCCTATGTAAGATGAAGTCACGGCTTTAAAAAATAATAAAAAGCAAATATGAATATAACAGTAAATAAGAAGATGAGATCAATGAGAAGGTCCCTGTGAGGTCAAAGGAAAGGGACATAGAGATGGCACACAGAAAGAGAAGTAGGGAATAAGTCAAACTTCATTTATTTTATAATTTTAATTTTATCATGCTTGACAAATGTGCTGATAATTTAGTAGTATATGTAAAATATTTTTAAAAATATTGTGGGCTTAAAATGGGATTGATTTCTCAAATACTTTCCAGGGAAGCAGGGAGTAATAAAAGCATTCTGTATTGCTTACTTAATAAATAATAACCCTGCTATATTATATTCAGTTGAAGTCCTATATTTTAGAAAGGGAAATTGAACAGTTGCAGTAGATTTGGAGTATTTTGGCCAGAATGGTAAGAGGATAAAAAAAAAAAAAACATTTCCCACAAGAATCAAGAATTAGTTGGAGTATTGTGAAGCAATGATTCAATGGAAGTGATAAATTTCTTCAAATATTTAAAAAATTGTAATGGGAAAGTTAAGGTTTATTCCACATGGTCCTGGAGTCTAGAAAAGACCAACACTGGGAGAAGTTATGGTGACAAATTTTGATTCAAATCAAGGAAAAACAAACAAACAAAAATGTCCCTATAACTATATCTATGCCAAAGTGGAGTGGGTTGGCTTTGGATTTAGATAGAGGGCTTGCCATTTCTGCCATTGTTCAGCCAAAAGCTGAGGGACCATTGGCAGAAGATGCTAGAAGTGGAACTCATTATATGGGCAAGTGTTGGTCTTGCCTCCTGAATCTTATGCTTATGAGTTTATGTTACAGACAGAATAGAGATTCAGATGGAGGGGAATATCATATGTCCACATTAAGGCAACAAATGAAGACAAACTACTTGAACATTTCAATTTAGGGAGGCAGGTTATCTTTCCCTAACCCCAAAGCAGTAGATTGATGCCAAAAAATCAACAATGTGTTTTATGAGACACAATGGAACAATCCTGTCCACCTTTCAAAAGAAAAGGAAAGCTCATTTGATGTCATTTGATGTGATATAAGTAATTCTTGGTGATATGGCTATGGAATTTTAAATGAGTTGTCTTAACCTTGCCTTTTCTTATTGTTTTAATATGAATGTTGTTGAGATCATGCAAATAAAGGCTTTTGACTCTTTGTAGGAAAGCCATGATACAAGAGAAAAGGAGCACTCATTATCTGTTTTTACCTCTTTGTTAAATAACAGAACCAATGATCCGCAAGTGGAGTCCAGGAAATGTCCAACAGGAACTACACTCAAGTGACTGAATTCATTCTTCTTGGGTTAACCAGTCGTCCTGAGCTGCACACTGCTGTTTTTGTGCTATTTCTTATGATCTACATGGTCACTGTGGTAGGGAATCTTGGAATGATTGTTTTAATCAAAATTGATTCTCAACTTCACACTCCCATGTACTTTTTTCTGTGTAGTTTATCTTTTCTGGATCTATGTTTCTCTACAAATGTTACCCCAAAGATGCTTGAAAACTTTTTATCAGAGAAGAAAACCATTTCCTATATTGGTTGTTTGGTCCAATGTTACATTGTGATTGCTGTGGTGCTCACTGAACATTGTATGTTGGCTGTCATGGCCTATGACCGCTATATGGCCATCTGCAACCCACTTTTGTACAGTAGTAAAATGTCAAAGAGCATTTGTATCCGGTTAGTCATCATTCCCTATGTCTATGGATTCCTTCTTAGTGTGATGGAAACCTTGAGGACCTACAATCTATCTTTCTGTGGTGCTAATGAAATTAATCATTTCTACTGTGCTGACCCACCTCTCATCAAACTAGCATGTTCTGATACATATAGTAAAGAGCTATCCATGTATATAGTGGCTGGCTATAGCAATGTCCAGTCCCTTCTGATCATTCTTACATCATACATGTTCATTCTTGTGGCCATCCTCCGGAGCCGTTCTGCTGAGAGCAGACGCAAGGCTTTCTCCACCTGTGGGTCCCACCTCACAGTGGTCACCATATTCTATTCAACCCTGTTCTGTATGCATTTAAGACGTCCCACTGAAGAGTCTGTAGAGCAGGGTAAAATGGTAGCTGTATTTTACACAACAGTGATCCCCATGTTGAACCCCATGATCTACGGTCTCAGGAATAAAGATGTGAAGGATGCCCTGAGCAAAGCAATTGGAAGAAAATCTTTGACTAAATAAACATGCTAATCTATTACCTTTTCACTTTTATGAATTAGTAGATAAGTTTGCATAGTTTCGGTAGCCCTGATATATAGACACTATTTCTAAATTTCTATTTACACTAAATGTAAGCTAAGGCAAAAAGATTCTCTTTTGAGATTAAAAAAATTCACATTTGTTAATTTCTGAATGAAATAAAAAATTTAAAAAGAAGAGTCATAAGAATTATCATGTAAGTGATGATATGGCTGTGTAATCATATATGTTCTTATCTATAAACCTGGAAGAATAGCAATTAATGCAGTGGAAATTTATTATATCATAGAACAGAGGACAAGAATCAATGTATTTATAAAATCAGATGAAATATCTCAGACAGATCATTTGACTCACAAGATTTTCAGTTTTCCCAATTTTCTATCTTTATATTATTACCTTATCATTTCAGTTCTTTTAATAATCATAACAATCATTATCATAATAGATGGCTTTATCACTTTGCATTTTGTAAAGCATTTTATACATATATATTATCTCATTTAAACGCCTTTTTTTACTTTTTAAATTTAAACATTTTTACTCCCACTGTGACTGATTTAATTAAACGTCGTTAGCCTTTATTTTGGGGTCAACAACAAAAGTTTTTGTTTTTTTTTTCTTCCTTCAGATGTTAGAGTGAAATAAATAGAAAGATTCAATCAGTAGAAGTCTGCACAGGTCAAGAAAAGACATTTGCTTCTGAATTCTGCCACTTAATGGGTAGAAAATGCTTACAGGGTACCTGATTTAAGGGTGACATAGCTAATAAGTGTTTGAATCCAAAAATACTAATCTTGTTGTTTGATTAAATGTCTTTTCTTTTTAAAAATGAGTCTACTGTTTGGCCAGTAAAAACAAAATCATTGGTAGGGGCTCTTAACAAATGTCTTTGAGTGGTCACTGACCCACAGAGTTTCTCCAACCTGGAGTTGCCTTATTTGGGTAACTAATTAAATAATATATTTTGTAAATAATTATCTTATTTATCTCCCGTCTCTCACAGTATCTATTGCTTCTTAAACACTTAAAAAGTGCTTGCTAAATTGAAACAGTTGAAAACACTTTTAGTCCTTGTGACATAGTAGCCACAGTGTAGTGCAAAGCATACCAAATTTGTTGTCAGAGGATTTAATTCAAATCTTGGCTTTGCTACTTATCGCCTATGTCATTGGGCCATAGTTTTCTTCTTGATAAAATGATAGATTGAGTTATGAGATCTTTAAAATCCTTTTCAACTTAAATGCCATATTATTATTCTGCAATAGAAAGATAGAATCTCAAAGAAAAAAAGATTTCAAAGGTCACCTTGTCATTATCTGAGAATCACCTCTCAAATATCTCTGAAAATGGTTAATTTCAATCTTTCTGTCTCTCTCTCTGACTTTCTGTCTCTGTCTCTTTCTCTGTGTCTCTTTTTTTTTTTCTATGTCTATATGTTTGTCTCTCACTTTCTTGCTTATAGTTTCCATTTCTTTTCCCAACTAGACACACCCACATCTTCCCCATCCTTAGGAAAACATATAAAACATTCATTTTCTTATATCTTACCACTTCAGTTAGCTATCATAATATATCTCTTCTTTTTTCATGGCCAGACTTCAAAATTCACTTGGTGCTTCTAGTTTTATCATATATATAATATTACATCTGACCTCATTACTGAACTGGAACTGTTCTCTCCAAAATTACCAATGGCTTTTTTTTTTTTTTACTCAATCAAGTGTCCTTTTTCTTAATCCTCATTCTTCTTGTGCTTTCTGCTGCATTTGATAACTTACAATGTGCTTCCACATATTCTCCCTCTTTGGGCTTTGATAAAACTGATACATTTTAGTTCTCTTCTATCCTTTCCACTTTTTTTCCAGATTCTTGCTTTATTATAATCATATCAAGCTTTTAGAATATCAGATTACAGGCTCTTCAGTTCTTTAAATTGGAAGCTGCTAGGTCCTGGGTAGAACTCTTGGTATTTGAATTGTTTCTTTCTGTCTGCTTGTAATATATTTTCTTTAGTCTGATACTTCTGAAATTTAGCCATGATATTCCTTGAAGTTTTAATTTCAGGGCCTTTTTCAGGAGGTGTTCGGTGAATTCTTTCAATGGCTATTTTACCTTCTGATTCTAGGGCAGTTCTCTTTGATGATTTCCTGAAAAATAATGTCTAGGCTCTTTTTTTTTTATCATAGTTTTCAGGAAGTCAAATAATCCTTAGATTATCTCTACTAGATCTATTTTCCAGGTCGGTTGTTTTCCCAAGTAGCAATTTTACATTTTCTTCAATTTTTTCTTTCTTTCTTTCTTTTTTTTTGGTTTTGCTTGATTTTTTCTTGTTGTCTCATTGAGTCATTCATTTCCATTTGTTCAGTTCTGAGTTTTAGTGAATTCTTTTCTTCATTTACCTCTTTTAGTTTTTGTTTTTCTTTTAGTTTTTGTTTTTTGGTATTTGGCCAATTAAATTTTTAAATGAGTTGTTGGTCTATAGATTTTTTTTTCCATTTCACTAGTTCTGTTTTTCAGGGAGTTGATTTCTTTTTCTGTTTCACAAATTCACTTTTTCAGGGAATTGTTTTCTTTTTCCATTTCCATTTTCCAATAGTCAAATGTATTTTGCAAGCTATTATATGCTTTTTCCATTTCACTAAATCTATTTTTTTCTTTTCTTTTCTTTCTTTCTTTTTTTTTCTGGCACTTGGTTTTAAGTGACTTCCCTAGCGAAATCCAGCTAGGAATTATTAAGTGTTCGAGGCCAGATTTGAAGTCAGGTCCTTCTGACTTCAGGGCCAGTGCTCTATCCACTATGCCTTCTAGCTGTCTCACACTAAATCTATTTTGTAAGGAGTTTTCTTCAGTTAATTTCTGTGTTTTCTTTTCCAAACCTTCTTCCAAAGTTCTCATTTATTTCCCAATTTTTCTTCTAGCTCTCTTTTAAATCTGCTTTTAGTGACCTCAGGGTTTGAATTCTGTTCTTGTGTTTTACCATAACAACTATCTATGGTAAGTGTTCTTTTTGCTTTTTTGCTTATTTTTATTAAAAGTTGAGATTGATTTTTAGGGCAAGGAAAGTTGTCCAACCTTCTACAAGTGGAAGTAGCTGATCTGGGTCAGTGCTTACTGACATCCAGTGCTGGGTGGATGTGGCCTGGTCCTGTGAGATTCTGGTGTTCACTATTTACCTTTTGTCTTGGTGTTTTCTAACTTCTCTGCTGATTTACTGCCTTGCAACCAGGGCAGAGTAGTAAACAATGCTGTAGATTCCTCCTATAGATTCTCCAGCACACAGAGCTCTCACTGTCCTAGATCTATGCTGCCTTCATTCTGTGTCTGTGGTCAGCAGCTTGTGCTTGGCCTGCTTCTCTCTATGCCTATTGAAACAGACCTTTTTTGGTGATCTTAGAAATTATCTTAGGGCAGATAGGTGGCACAGTGGATAAAGCCCAGCTCTGAAGTCAAAAGGACCTGAGTTCAAATCTGGTCTCAGACACTTAACAACTCCTAGTTGTATGACCCTGGGAAAGTCACTTAACCCCAATTGCTTCAGCCAAAAAAAATTTATCTTATGTTGGTAGTTTGTTACACTCCCAATATTTGTGGTTTCTGTCAGTTCAGAACTAATTCAGGGGCTGGGTTTTCTCTAAGTGTGAAGGTGTTGGGAAGAGCTCCAAAAAAGATTTGTATGATCTTTTCTCTGTCCCCCAAATAAAAAGCTTTAATAAAAAAAATTGTTGTAAAAAAAGAAACAAAAAGCAGGATGATTTCAGAGAGGTCTGGAGAGATTTACATGAACTGATGATGAGTGAAATGAACAGAACCAGGAGATCACTGTACATGGAAACAAGATTATATGATGGTCAATTCTGATGGATGTGGCTTTTTTCAACAATGAGATTATTCAGACCAGTTCTGATGATCTTGTGAAGAAGAGAGCTAACTATACCTAGAGAGAGGACTGTGGAAACTGAGAGTGGATCACAACAAAACATTCTCATTCTTTTTGTTGTGGTTTGCTTGAATTTTATTTCTTTTTCTTTTCTTCTTTTTAACTTTTTGATCTGATTTTTCTTGTGCAGCAAGATAATTATATAAATATGTATACCTATATTGGATTTAACATATATTTTTGCCATGTTTAACATATATTGAATTACATGTCATTTAGGAAGGGGTGGGGGGAAAAGATGGAAAACTGAAACACAATGTTTTTCAAAGGTCAGTGTGGAAAAAAAAATTATCCTAGAATATCCTTGTACTTTGAAAATTAAAAAGCTTCAATTAAAAAAACAAAATAAATAAAATTATGGGGGGAAAATGTGCATATCCTTTAATCTAGCAGTGTCTCTATTGGGACTGTATCTTAAAGAGATCATAAAAGAGGGAAAAAGACTCCCATATGCAGAAATGTTGGTAGCAGCCCTTTTTGTAGTGGCAAAGAGTTGTAAAATGAGTGGATGCCCATTAGTTGGGGAATGGCTGAATAAGTTAGTAATGAAATATTGTTCTATAAGAAACATATATTCAGCAGGATGATTTCAGAAAGATTTGTAGAGACTACATGAACTGATGCTAAGTGAAGTGAGTAGAATCAAGAGAACATTGTACAACAGCAACAAGATTATGTGATGATCAACTTGGATGGATGCAGCTATTTTCAATAATGAAGTGATTCAGGGCAATTCAAATAGAAGTGATGGAGGCAGCCATCTGCATCTGGAGAGAGAACTATGGAGACTGAATATGGATCACAACATTAATCTTTTTGTTGTTATTTGCTTCCTTTTTTTCTTTCTTTTATAATGTGATTTTTCTTCTGTAGCATGATAAATGTAGAAAAAGGTGTAGAAGGATTGCACATGTTTGACATACATTGGATTGCTTGTTGTCTAGGAGAGAGGGTAGGGGAAAGGGAGGGAAAAAAAATTTGAAGCACAAGGTTTTGTAAGGGTGAATGTTGAAAACTATCTTTGCAGGTATTTTTTTATTTTCAATAGCAAAAATATGGAATACTTATTTGAAAGAATGAAAAAAAATTTCTCATGTGTTTTAAAGTCCAATTGCTTGCTTCCATTATGTTCCTTTTCCAGTGAGAAACAGCTTTAGGACTGCTGTCTTGAAGAAACTCAAAGTAGCTTCTAAATTAGCATCTAGTCTACTTTGAATTCCCCAGGGAGTTTGTAGTTAATTTCTTTCTTAAAGACTGAATTAGTCATGATCTTTGGGGACATATGACAGTTATCCTTTAGGGACACAGACATCAATAAAACCTTGTATTTAATTGTTGTGCCAAAAAATTTGTAAGGAGAAAACCGTTTCCTTATTCTGGGTAGGTAACAATATTTCAGAAGGTTTGTGAACTTTGACAAATTGATTAATATTTTAAGCATACAATTAAGTCAGTTAAATAACTAAGGTATCATTTCAATAGTTATTAATTTTTTTAAAAAATATGAACATAATACTATTACTTTCAAAATCTATAAGAACAAAGCAGAAAAATTCCATGTTCATAATTGAAAATCTGAACAGACTTTTGAAACAGATACATTTAAAAATTATGATAAAAGAATGGTGTATTACTTCTTATAATTTGAAAAAGGTGGGATGGGACAGTGGAAAGCCCACTGGCATAGGGTTCCTGCCATATTATTTCAATTATTGGGAGGCTCAAATTTCTACTTTTGTTAAATTAAAGGATTAACTAATCCAGCTTCTGAGGACTTTTCCAGCCCTAATTCTAAATTTGATAAGTAGGAATATTATATAAATTAAGAATTTTAGATGATATATGAAATACTAGGGTCTTTGATGAATTCTCAGAGATATGTTTATAAACAAAGGTGAGAAAAATGGTCAGTTGCTAGTTATTAACAAGCACGTGCCCAATATGTGGTTAGTGAAGAATTATTGATCAATGAATTAGTGAACATGATTATATTGTATTCTGATATTAGAACTTTCATCAAAATGAATGAAGTGAACTGTGAAAGCTATCTCACAAGATGGAGACAGGGTTGTAATAATTGAGTGAAGGTCAGCTGTGTCTCAGGGACAGGTTTCTTTCTCCAGAGATCACATGGTTTAAAAGGATGGGACCTTTTTTTTTGGTGAAACTAAATTGGCGCCACCTTGGTAGTGAAACTCCCATATAAGGTAATTTAGTAATGCTTAAAATGTGGTTGGGTTGAAAATTTTTCCTCATTTATGACTTAGAATGTGAGGTCATTTGTCCTGGCTAATCAGGGCAAAGATCTAGGCTATAGGGAATGTTATCCCAAGCCCTTATATAATTCTTGTCTGTTAACTCGCCTCACCTCTCCTTGCCTAACTGCTTGTGGGAAGGGAGACACCTTTTCTTGTGAGAACATAATAAAATTCCTTTCTGATTTTACCTTTAGAAATCCCTTTAATTTATTTGATTTACTTGAGTGGTGATCTCTGTCTCACATAAGAAGATTAGGTTTCTTCAACCTCAGCAAAATTAAGAGAGAGGAAGAAATTTGATAAATTGGAAAGAACAATGAAAATATATTAAGAAAAACTTTCTGCAAATGACTTCAAATGAGTAACATTTATTTTAAATATGTTTTTACTCAATTATAAGTAAAAGAAAATTAACATTTGCTGTTAAGTTTTAAGTTCCAGATTCTATCTTCCTCAGAGCTTCCTTGAGACAGCAATTTATACAGCTTGGGTTATGTAGTTATATAAAATATTTCCACATTAATGATTTTTTGGGAGAAAAAAAAGATCAATGAGTAATATTTATAAATGGTGAGGAAGCTAGCTTACAAAAGATAATTAAACAAGAATCGTGAAGAGAGGAGGAATAATTTCCCTGAAAGTAGTGTATTGAAAATATTTCATCACTAGTAAGATAGTTTTCTTTCTTCTTTTTTTCCCTAACACTAGATGGCTATGATAACTCCAGGCTGAGGTCAAGGCAAAAAAGCAAGTAATTATCTGGTAAGCACAATGAACCAATTGAATTCTGAGGTAAAATTAGACTTTGAAGAGCTGTCATTAAGAGAACCATTCTGCTTGTGAGTATATTAGTTTAGCCTTAAAAGGGCTTTTTCTGTTGTCATGATTGAAATTAATGTAAACTGAGGCACAAAGTTCCAATCATGTATAATGTATTGGTAAAGATATTAGTTATCAGTAAAAAGGGGTCTTAAGCTCCTCCATAAACCAAAAAAAAAAAAAGAAGTACCCAGAATGTGGACAAATAATTTTTTATGGATAAAAGGAGGGGTATCCAAAAATTAGAAGGCAGGATCTTAGATGGGGAAAACATATGATTTGCTAAAAAACCTGAAGCATTATAGACAGGAAAAACAATATAATTGGCCAGAAATTCAGAATACAGAAATACAGGGCAAGAACCCTTCCCTTGTCCTTAAGAAATACTGTCTGATTATGGATCCCATCTGTATCCTCCAGGGTTTGTTAGTGGAACAGAGATAACAGAATTTCTGGCACCAGCATACATCTTTTTTTTTTTTTTTTTTTTTTAAATTTAATAGCCTTTTATTTACAGGATATATACATGGGTAACTTTACAGCATTAACAATTGCCAAACCTCTTGTTCCAATTTTTCACCTCTTACCCCCCCACCCCCTCCCCTAAATGGCAGGATGACCAGTAGATGTTAAATATATTAAAATATAACTTAGATACATAATAAGTATACATGACCAAAACATTATTTTGCTGTACAAAAAGAATCAGACTCTGAATTATTGTACAATTAGCTTGTGAAGGAAATCAAAAATGCAGGTGTGCATAAATATAGGGATTGGGAATTCAATGTAATGGTTTTTAGTCATCTCCCAGAGTTCTTTCTGGGTATAGCTAGTTCAGTTCATTACTGCTCCATTAGAAATGATTTGGTTGATCTCGTTGCTGAGGATGGCCTGATCCATCAGAACTGGTCATCATCTAGTATTGTTGTTGAAGTATATAATGATCTCCTGGTCCTGCTCATTTCACTCAGCATCAGTTCGTGTAAGTCTCTCCAGGCCTTTCTGAAATCATCCTGTTGGTCATTTCTTACAGAACAGTAATATTCCATAATTTTCATATACCACAATTTATTCAGCCATTCTCCAACTGATGGACATCCATTCAGTTTCCAGTTTCTAGCCACTACAAAAAGGGCTGCCACAAACATTCGTGCACATACAGGTCCCTTTCCCTTCTTTATAATCTCTTTGGGATATAATCCCAGTAGTAACACTCACCAGCATACATCTTGCCAGGCTTGCGAGGGAGATAAAAGGCCTCCCCTATGCATATAAGGCAGTAAGATGTGTAGAAGTGATATATATATATATATATATATATATATATATATATATTTTGAATTAAGGTGATTTATGGGACAAAAGTTTAGAGTCAAAGGCGGAAATTCTGAAGCTAGAAATTTCTCAATTCAGAGACAGTTATACAAAGTTATACAAAATACATGGGGAAAAAAGTAAACTACAAAATAGAATTGATTGAGAAATGGAACAAATTTGATTTTCTCACTGTATTGTTCAACATACAATCATACACACTAAAGGCAAATGATGGTGAGGTCAGTCAGTACATTGATGTTTAATAAGATTTTGAGAACTATTAAAGGATGGGAAGTAAGAAAGGATATGGTTTTATTGGGCAAGAAAAATAAGGTCCCTGTTGAGGACTCAGAACTTAATCAGAATAGACTGGGATTTCTCCTGGAATGAACTGCTATTCTAATTCATCTTTAAGAACAAGAGTCCAAAAGTCATGAGAAGATAGCTTTCTTTTTTATTTATTTGTTTGTTTTGACATTGCTGTTATTGTCATTTGGTTTTGTAATATACTCAAAACAATCATTTGAAAAGTAGAAAAATTGTCTCAACCAGTATTTGGGTTTAAAAAATATTCAATCAACACCTCACTTCAATCTCTAAGGTCATAATGAATTGAAGATTGGCATGATTGAACTGATGGAACAAATTAGTCATAAAAGGCAAGCTGCTTTATGGTCCCCTAAACATCTAGATGAGACCATATTTACTATGACTGTTCTCATTACCTGGTATCCTGCCACACCCCTTGCTACGTGTTGAAATATTGAGACAAACCATTAGAAACTCAATGGGAAAGAACATTACAATTTCATTTAGATTCACCTTTCATGGTTACTGTCATTTTCTTTGTTTTCTATTACTGGTATTACTACAATTCCATTTTATTCTTTACTCTGGGGTTCTAATGAGTGATCTTAAATCAAATTATAGTCATATTTTTCACTAAATTCAAAAAATGGAAAACTGTATTCCCCAAAAGAAGCAAATATGACTGTGCCATTTGTAGTTTTGATAAAGAATTTTCAGTAACTGTCCTCTCCATAACATAAAATAGAAATTACTTAGCTTAATATTTAAATTCCTTCAATCTAGAACCAAATCCAGCATTCAGAGTAGATATTCATAACATTTTTATTTTGGGTATGCTCTCTGATGGGAATATATATAAAGCCAATGAACTGTGATTGAAGATAATGTTTTTAAATATACAAATTAAAATATTTGAGATTACACAGAAAACAATTACATTAAAATAAAGTTATTACAACATTTTTAAAATAAATAAAAGAACAAAAGTACATATTACTGTCTTACAAGTATTCTGTGTTCCAATCAAACAGGTGCTAAATTCCTAATTAAGCCTTCCATATTTCATCTCTGTCTATTCACACAGATATTCTTTCATAACTAGAAAGCATTACTTTTCTCTTTTAATCCATTATCTCCACTAGAGAGTAGTTATTGGAGTGTTAGGCCTGATTTCAGAATACCAGAGTTTAAATAAAGCTTTATATACTTTTGAGCTCTGTGACTCTGGGCAAGTCATTTAATTGTTTATTTAAGTTTCCTAAAGTATAAAATGGATATTAATATCAACTATTTCCCAAGTTAAAGCCCTTAGTTTGCTAACTGTCACATATTAGGCCCTTAATAAATGCTTGTTTCCTCCTTTCCTTGAACTTCTTGAATACTCACATTTCTACAAGTCAATCACCCAGTCAATAAGCATTTATTAAGAACATTTGTATGTTCTAGACAAAATGCAGAATATTGGGAATACAAAAAAAGTACAATAAAACAGAATTTCTTCTAATGATCTACTAAAGTAATTATAATAAACTACGATGCAATCTTACAATGGAAGTTTTGCTTGTTATGTTCTCTATATCATTAAAATTCATTATATTTTTAAAGTATTTAAATGTAGTCTCAACTTTGGTACAATACAAGTTTCTTTTGTATGGGAACAGTTTTCCATTTTGTTGAATTTCTAGAATCTAGGAAAATGCCTTGCATGTGGTAGATAACAACAAAAAAAAATAGGGTGAATTAGATCAGTGGAGGCAAAAATAAAAACTCATGACAGACAGTGTCTGTCATAAGAAATGTGTAAGCTTATTACTTCTTATGTTGAGTCAGGATAGTATGAGAAAAGTAACACATTATAGGCACTCAGATGGCCAATTGAGCCTTAGTGTTCTCAGCTTCACCAAGAGAAAAGTAATATTGTTTTGATTATCTCATATGATTAATGTAAAGCAATATTTAGTACAAAAGAAAACAAAAAAACCAACACTGAATTATTGAGTATTGCTAGCCTTGAAGATGACAGTGAAGAAAACTATTTAGGGAAGAGGAAAAAGAGTGGCTAATTGGTCTTTTTTTTTGTTTCCTAATCCTTCATTTAGGCTCCCAAATGGAATAAATGGCTGAGATTAATTTCACTAGGGTGACTGAGTTCATTCTCTTGGGCATCACTGACAAGAAAGAGCTGAAGATTCCTCTCTTCATAATATTCCTATCTATCTATATGGTCACAGTGGTGGGCAATTTGGGTCTCATCACACTCATCAGAATAGACTCACGACTAAAAACTCCAATGTATTTCTTCTTAAGTCACCTGGCATTTGTAGATTTCTGTTATTCTTCTTCAATCACACCTAAGATGTTGGGGAATTTCTTATATGAGAAAAATATAATTTCTTTCTATGCGTGTGCTACTCAATTAGGGTGTTTTATTAACTTCATGAATGCAGAATGCTTGTTGCTAGCTTCCATGGCCTATGATCGCTATATGGCCATTTGCAACCCTTTGCTTTATATGGTTTTGATGTCTCCAAAAATCTGTGTTCAGCTTGTAGCTGCTCCCTACATCTACAGTTTCATGGTGGCACTCTACCATGTTATCTTGACATTCCGCCTCTCCTACTGTGGTTCTAATATTATCAACCATTTCTACTGTGATGATATGCCTCTCTTGAGGCTGTCCTGCTCTGATACCCATTTCAAACAAATGTGGATTTTTGCATGTGCAGGGATAATGCTTATTTTGTCTCTTATGGTAATCTTTGTCTCCTATGTATTTATTATCTCTGCAATTCTAAGGATGCAATCAGCTGAAGGCAGGCATAAAGCTTTCTCTACCTGTGGCTCACACATGATGGCTGTCACCATTTTTTACGGGACCTTAATATTTATGTATTTACAGCCGAGCTCAAACCATTCCCTTGATACAGATAAGATGGCCTCAGTCTTTTATACAGTGATTGTTCCCATGTTAAATCCCCTTATCTACAGTTTGAGGAATAAGGAGGTAAAAGATGCTCTGAAGAAGGCCTTAAGCAATAACAATTATGCACTTATTTTAATTAAATTAAGACAGTGATTTTAAAACTAAGAGTTTTCTGCATGTTACATGGAATAATAGCATTGGAAAAGACTTCGGAAATCATTCAGTTAAACTTTCCTTTCAATCTGCCACCATATAAAAGATGCTTGAAAATCACTCTTAAAAGAGTCACAACTTGATGTCATCTTACAACATAATACCATGTTATTTGTTTGCTTTTCAATGATCATTTACTATTATTGCTTATTTTATTCCATCAACCCAATTCCTAGCTATCCCTTTGTCATTTTTCTATTCAAATGGGGTAACTCCTTTACTCCCCTTCAGAAACATGAGAATACTTTCCTCAAGAATGAGAAAAAAGCAGCTCAGCAGAAATAATAAACAGTTCCACCATATCTGACAGTATATTTACATAGTATTCTACCTTATTGCCTTCTATATTTTCAATGAATGTGATATAAATGAATATATTAAGCCAACATTATATAATCTTTAGAATCCATGCCCCCAAAATAAAATAGTAAATAACAAATAAAAAAGTCAAATTTAGATCTAAATGCAACAATCTTATAATAAATAAGTTAGGAAACAAATCACAGAAACATTAATTGTGTGGAAAAAAAATTATAGCAATGAGGCAATATTTCCAAACTCCAGAGCTTTAACAGACAATTTTCTCAGAGCTGTGAATAAAGTCATTTTATAAAATCATTGGGGACAACAACCAAAATTTTTTTCAACTCTGCATATTCTTTGATGCAGTGATGTTCCTACTAAGCCTTTATGAAGCAATTAAAAACAAACAAATAAAAAAGAACCATTTTATTAGCCAAAAAGTGGAGGGAAAAAGCATTTTCTTGATAAATTAAATACCACTCCGTAGATAGAAAGCTGGGCCTGGAATCAAGAAGAACTGATTTCAGATGTGGCCTCAGATATTCTGTAGCTGTGAGATTTTGGCAAGTTCCATATTCTGTTTGCCTTAAGCCACTGGAGAACGAAACGGCACTCCAATAGTTTTGCCAAGAAAACTTCCTGAACCCTGTGATCCAGAGGGTCACAAAGTGTTTGACACAGTTCAATGACAATAAAAACTATTTATTGTCCTTGGATAAGACACCTGCAAGTCTTGTTTAATGGTTATTTCAACCTTGCAATTTTTTCTCAATAGGTTCCTACAATTGGAAAAGAATTTGGTCATATCTTTTTGTGTTTGAACAGGGAATGTGTTATCATTCTGTAGATTGTTTTATGAAAAATTGCTTTATGAAAAATATTCTCCCAGAACATCCTCTTTGATCAATTCCTCCTTTTCTTGACTCCTTCCTCTCCTGTGAAAGTTGTTATGTATTCTTTGGTAGCAGAATGTTGGTGATTCATAGTATACTCTAAGAAGGACTGAAAAAAATATGAAAAACTACATTTGAACCATTAGAAAGACTCCCTAGAAAGAAGTCTTTTTAGCCAATACACTTTTGTCATAAGAACCTATCTCTTACTGAGGAATAAATCCTTCCCAAGAGATCTCATTGAGAACATTCTCCAAAACAAAAAATCTACAGCAATATTTTTTTAATGTGTGTTGCGATGACTAAAATCTAGAAATTAAAGAGGGTCCATCAATTGAATAGTCACTAAATTTTATTTAAATATGATGGAATATATGTTTGTAATAGAATATTATTGTAGTATAAAAAATGAAAGGTTTGTTTTAAGAAAATCTTGGAAAAAATACATGAATTGATGTAGTTCAAGTGAAGTTAAAAGAAAAAGGAGTATTGTAATATTGTAATATTATAAAAATAAAAAAAAAAACTTTGAAAGACTTAAAAAATTGATCAATACAGTGACTAACTACAATTCCAGGAGATCTGTGATGAAACATGCTACCTACCTCCTAATAGAGAATGAAGAACTCATAATACAGATCAAAACATATTGATAATTTTATAAATAGATAGATATAAATACATGTATATAAACAGTGATAGGTTTATATGTATGTGTATATATATATATTTATAAATGAAATAGGAGTCAAATATGGAAGCTTGTTTTACTTGACTAAACATATTTATTTCAATATAGGAGTAAGAATGGAAGGATAGAAAAAACAATTGATTCTTTTCATATACATAAACATATATTTATGAAATATAAATATATATTTTATAAATTTTATTTATTTATTTATGTTATATACATACATATTCATTTACAAACATAAATATATATAAATAAAAATGTGTGTATATATATATGTACATGTGTGTACATATCTATCTATGTATCTCCAAGAAACAGAACTCATGGGGAAAAAAATAACAAAAAGTAGTAGGGGAACTTTGTATAAAGTATCTGTTTTTTAAATAATAAAATCTAAAGTAAACCCAGAAAAAAATCCACAAAGATGCAATATTGACAAATATATAAAGTCAAAATAAAATGACTTAACACATGATTTTTCTCTCAAAATGTGTAGACATAAATGTGTTTGTAGGCAAAAGAAAAGATCCAGAAAACAAGGAAGATATTAAAGATAAGTAAGAAAAGAAGGAAGAGAAAGGTGACAAGTTGTTGGAGGAGACAAAATAAAAAAGGAATGTTACATTGGTTGAACAATTTGCTTTTGGCAGGGGCCACCTCTTTGGACTAGACAGAGATGAAAACAGAGATAATGGGAGGTGAGATCAAAGTAATATGAAATGAGGAAGAGGGAGAATTTTTGGCAGGACGATAAAATATGAGGTAAAGTTTTCAGCTAACAGAATAGGGGGAGGATAAGCAATGGGAAACTTAAAGAGGAATGAAAAGATTTTGAAGAGTTGCTATGGTAAGTAGGATGTTGATTTTATTAGGGAATGGCAAAATTGATTGTGTTGTAGCAGTGTAAGCTCAGCTAAAGCTGCATGATACAAATTTGTAGTAAACTCCAGCATATATTTGTGATTTTGCATTAATTTCATTCAATAGTACATATGTAGGCAAAAAGGCAGTAGATGGTAGGAATGGTCAAGAGTATAATTGGTAGAGTTATTGTTGACAGAGGGTAACTGGTGATATGATGAGAAGCAAGGGAATCCAGAGAATAGAATAAGGAAGAACTAAACTAATTCAACAAGGGATCACAATTGGGAAAAAAGAACACGCATATTATAAGGTTGATGACTTGGGAGGGAGAACTGCACAGCAATAAGTGGAATGGATCTACATTATTGAAAAAGATACCTACATGGATGAAATGGGGTATTCAAGGACTGAAATATCTAGAACAAGAAAAATGATACTCATAGAATCATCAATGTGGGAAAGCAGGGAATGATAGAGGCCATGTAATCCAACTCCCATAGATGAGAAATTCAAGCAGGTAATGGTGGGTATAGGATTCAAAGCAAGGCCCTTTGATTCCAAAGCCATGTTCTTTGCATATAGTAGGTAATACAAAAATGTTTTTAATTGAAGGATTCACCATAGGAATTGTGTTTGAGATGGCTTTTAAAGTTGAATTTAGACTTATATAAGAAATTCATGAAGTTAGAAAGTGACTCTTAACAATAACATTATTATTAATGATTGAAAATGTTCCAAAAGCAAATTTTACTTTAAAAAACCATTCTTTGAACTGGAAAATGAATGGATGCCCATCAATTGGAGAATGGTTGGGTAAATTGTGGTATATGAATGTAATGGAATATTATTGTTCTGTAAGAAATGACCAGCAGGATGAATACACAGAGACTTGGAGAGACTTCCATGAACTGATGCTAAGTGAAATGAGCAGAACCAGGAGATCATTATGTACTTCAACAACGATACTGTATGAAGATGTATTCTGATGGAAGTGGATTTCTTTGACAGAGACCTAACTTAGTTTCAATTGATCAATGATGGACAGAAGCAGCTACACCAAAAGAAAGAACACTGGGAAATGAATGTAAACTGTTTGCATTTTTTTCTTCCTGGGTTATTTCTATCTTCTGTATCTAGGATATACTGTGACATATTTACCATGTATAGGACTGCTTGCCATCTGGGGGAGGGGGTGGAGGGAGAGAGGGGAAAAAATCAGAACAGAAGTAAGTGCAAGGGATAATGTTGTAAAAAATTTTACTCTGGCATGGGTTCTGTCAATAAAAAGTTATTAAAAAAACAAACAAACATTCTTTGGCACATTGCTCAGTTTATGACGAGCAGGCTTGAATTTTTTTGTTCCCACAACACCCCAGAGAAGCTCCTCAGTTAAACTTCAGTTTGCTTAATGTTCCCTATGGTTGCATTTAATTTATCAGCACCTGAGTGAGTTAGGAACTTTCAGGACAAGGAACATGAAATTCCTTTGGGATACATTCATCAATAAGGCCATGCACTCAAATGCTACTGTGTGTATTTATGAAAACTGGCTACTTGTTCTTCTCAGGTAAGATAAAATCTTCTAATTGACTTGGGAAAACAAATCAATTGTTTCCTATCTTCAATAGTTTGGAATCTGTATCACTTTAAGTATAAGTAGTGATGGGACTCAGAATTAAGACAACGTGATAATAAAAAAATTTTTTTTTTCTGAAGGTTTAAAATGACAAGGACATAGTTAACATTAACATTTCACTAGCATATTTAAACAGAGAGGCAAAAATTAAAGCATTCAGAGAGAGTTCTGGACCATTTTTTTCTGATATGCAAGCATTCTAGTATAATGAACAATTCTAGTACAATAAAAATAGTACTGAATCTGAATTACAAACACATAAAAGAGAAGATCTCAATCATTCACATCTTATATATATGACTTTACAAAAGGTGTATATATACATATATATATATATATATATATATATATATATATATATACCTTTTTTTAAGGTATGACCTAGCTTGAAAACTATAATCTCATAAATGGGAATATTAACATAAAGAACAATCTTCTATAATACATAAAGAATTGGGTTTCCAACAAATCCAAAGAGCATATACACCAAAGAGCGTTTCAACCAAAAAAATTGGTCAAATGATGTTTACTAACTAAAATATCTATTAACAATGTACTTAATAAAAATGTAGGAATTAGGGAACTAGAAAACGTAACCACACTGACTATGGATGTTCAAATAATCTTATAGGTAGGTAAGCAGATGGGTCAGCAGAAGACTGGATTGTGCTATTAGTTTTATTGAGGGAGGATAGAAAGTTTTGATCTGGGAAGAAGGAGGAAGTAACTAAGCTGTTAACCTAACAGCTAATTCATAAATGATGGGAAGAATTTTATAACAGTTGCTAAAACAAAAACCAAGAATAGAGAAGAGGCTAGATACTAATATCTTAAAAATAATTCTTTTAACACATTTTATCATTTTTTTTTCCTAAATTGAGATAACAGAGATTTGAGGTCATGCAATATTCTGCAGTGATCTTTTGGATAACCCATGCTGCTGGTAAGTGAGTTGCCAACATTATAATTGTTATTTTGTTTGTTTGTTTGTGGCTAAATTAGTGAGGAATGAAGCACCTTGAAAGTAAAAGATAGTAGTATCTACCAAAACAATTGGACTAAGCTTAAGGTGGAATGGATCCTAGAAATAGTAGAAGTGGGGAAGAGGTGGTAGCAATCTTATAGGACAGACACATAACAGTTACAGGACTTTTCTTAGGATCTTGGTTAGAACAGATTGAGATGATCTTTGTATGAGGAAGGTAATGACATATAGGTCTAATTACTTTTTTGATGGTGGATGTTCACAAACTACAAAGGTGGATGTACACAAACTACAAGGATTTTCTTGACTTTTGACAGTATAATGATTATGAGGTATTATATAAGGACTCAAATTCTATATTAAATTATAAGAAATCCCAATTCTCAATTTCAGGTGTAATTTATAATGAGCCCCACACCATAAGCAGATGTCATAATTTCTTTTTTTAAGCTTTTTATTTTCAAAACACATACATGGATAATTTTCAATATTATCCCTTGTAAAACCTGACGTCACAGTTTCTAAACTAATAATCTTCATTCCTTTTAAAGCTAGTGCCAAGCTAGATGACTTGAGTTTTTATAACCACTATCTCATTGTTCCCTCTATTTCATCAACTAATCATCATTGGTAATATCGTCACAAAAGAAATACAAAAATTAAAGTACTTGAGATTTATTATATTTATACATCCAAAACATGGGGTCCTGTGAGTTTAGGTCATATCTAAAGAACACTAAAATACTTGGTTGAAAAGAAGAAAACGTTATTGCCCCACTATTTTTTGATTTACATAATTCACAACTAACATTTTTTTTTGTATTAGCCAACTGAAATGGTCAATAGTTTAAAGGAAATGCCAAGGTCAAAATCAGTAACTTAATTTTAACTTTTCTATGGTCTCCTAAACAGTATAGATTATACACACTGGGATTATACTAGGATTTAATGCCATTATCCATGTAAATGATTTCCCTTTTCCTTATCATAGGGCTTCTAAAAGTCAACCCTGTTCTTGGTTGTAAATGTATCATGGAAACAAACAAAACAATTTTTTTTTACAAGTATAAGAACTTATCAAATGCTAATTAACTGCCAATACTAGGGAAAATTTCAAATTTATATTTAAAAAATAGATGTGCTTTTCATCTGTTGCTTAGCCTAAATCCATAGACTAATTAATTGGATTCCTGTCTTCTAATTGGATTGCAGGTAGTTTAAATGAATTTCTTACTTCTAATCTTTTTCTGTCCAATTCATCCTTCAATCAATTGACAAAATTATCTTATGAATTCATTCTTTAATTTGTGATTTGTTGTGACTTCTTAATGCTTCAAAGATAAAATACTCCCCACTTTAACATTTAAGGCTTTATTGGTCTGGTGTCAGCTATGTCCACACTTATACCACATTATTTACTCATACACTTTATATTTGAGCCACAATGACTGATTTGTTAATCCTCTAACTCAGCAATCTCATTCTTAATTTTATTTTCACCTTAGTTTCCCTTAGAGGATCAATTGAATATCATTTCCACTCATGATGCCCTAGTTATCTTCTACCTTTCCTCATATTCATAGGGAGTGCCAAAGTCTTAAGGATTATTTTAAGCTATTAGGGCTTAATATTACTCTAAGAATGATGAAAGTAAGATTGAAAAGAAAAAAGAGGAAGGCAGAAAATGAAATGGATGGACAGTGTCATGGAAACAATGAACATGAATGTGAACCAGCTTTGAGAGATGGTAAAGGTATAGTGTGCTCACACTATGGTTCTCTAGTACAAAGAGATACAACTGAACAACAACACAATTCTGGAAATCCTGTACTTTATTTATTTATCTTTGTATATCAGATTAAGTGACAAAAAGGACCTCAAAAGTCACCTAGTACAAAAACTGATGCCTAGAGAGATTTAGGTTGTAGAGGTACTAAATAGCACAGTTAGGATTTGAACCATGTGCTTCAGACTCCAAATCTCATCATTCTCTTCACTATGTAGCTTTTATATTCTGGTATCAATAAATCATTTGGTTTTTAAGCCATCTTCTCTCCCCAGTTATAGAGTCAGAGGAAACATACTACTTGGGGCTCATAATATACGTTTTTAAGAGTGGGGACTCACAGAATACTTTCAAAGAAATAATTCTGATCACCCCCAAAGAGATCTTCAAGTTGGAGGTGGGAACTAGAATATATTCTAAATGTGTTTAATTCTTCAATATAGAACATAAATTCCTCAGGATCTTCATGTTGAAGAAGACCAAAATGACATCACTATGTTAGAGTTGAGTGATAGTATGTCTGACTGTGGCTGATCAGATCAGTATGAGCTCAGGATTCTCTGCCACAGATCAGACACAAATAGGCCCCATGGACATTTGGAGGTACTTTCTCTAATGCTGTAATTCTGCTCATCACATGTTTTCTTCTGAGCTACTTTTATTCTGCTTTGCTCATGGAGCATAGCACATTCTCTGATAAAGGTACACCATGCTGGGTAGTCCTGTACCAGTATCTCCCATGATAGTATGTGTGAAGTCACACACACACACACACACACACACACACACACAGGCAGAGGTATGTGTGTATGTTTGTCTCTCTCTCTCTCTCTCTGTCTCTTTCTCTGTATATATATATTTATAGACACACAAACACAATACAATACAGCCCAATATTGCAGATCAATAACTACTACGAACTATATCTGATTAAGTGTGCCAATGGTCATAGTCAATCTATGAATGAAGCAGGATTTGAATCCAATTTTTTTGACTCAGAGATTTGCATTCAATGCACCAAATCATGCTGCCTTTCACAAAGTAAGTGACAATGAAATGTCTATGGAATTTGAATGTGTAGACAAGAATGACAGTTACAAATTAAGATTATACTACCAAAAATAGAGATGATTTTTTTTTTTGAGTAAGGGAATATGGAACAAATATTTACTCTGAAGAAGAGAAAGAATTCCACCTCAAGTCCTGCTATTTGTCAATGGCATTTTATTTTGTATATCAAATCGTGTGTCAAAGAATAAAGTAGTAATATTAATATTTGCTCAACCTACTTCATAGTACCATTGTTAACCCAGTATTTTGCAATCACACCTGGCTCTGTTTATTTTTCCTGTGGACTATTTATCATCTTGCACTGTGATAAAGACAATAATGATTAATTTGATTTAGAAGGAAGGAAAATCCAAAACTAACTGAACTTTCATCTTTGTTTTATCTTGGCCAAGATGTCAGATGGAATAAATGGCTGAGATTAATTTTACCCAGGTGACCGAGTTCATTCTCTTGGGCATCACTGACAAGCAGGAGCTGAAGATTCCTCTCTTCGTACTGTTCTTATCTACCTATATGTTCACAGTGGTGGGCAATTTGGGTCTCATCACAATCATCAGAATAGACTCACGACTAAAAACTCCAATGTATTTCTTCCTAAGTCACCTGGCATTTGTAGATTTCTGTTATTCTTCTTCAATCACACCTAAGATGTTGGGGAATTTCTTATACGAGAAAAATATAATCTCTTTCTATGCATGTGCTATTCAACTAGGCTGCTTTATTAATTTCACAAATGCAGAATGCTTGTTGCTAGCTTCCATGGCCTATGATCGCTATGTGGCCATTTGCAACCCTTTACTTTATATGGTTTTGATGTCTCCTAAAATCTGTAGTCAGCTTGTAGTCATACCCCACATCTGCAGTTTGATGGTGGCAATCTACCATGCTATCCTGACATTCCGCCTCTCCTATTGTGGTTCTAACGTTATCAATCATTTCTACTGTGATGACATGCCTCTTTTGAGGTTGTCCTGCTCTGACATCCATTTCAAAGAAATGTGGACTTTTATCTGCGCTGGAATCGTTGGTATTGCTTCCCTTTTAATTGTCTCTGTCTCCTACATGTTTATTATCTCTGCAATTCTAAAGATGAAGTCAGCTGAAGGCAGGTATAAAGCTTTCTCTACCTGTGGCTCACACATGATGGCTGTCACCATTTTTTACGGGACCTTAATATTTATGTACTTACAGCCAAGCTCAAACCATTCCCTTGATACAGATAAGATGGTCTCAGTCTTTTATTCAGTGATCATTCCCATGTTAAATCCCCTGATCTACAGTTTGAGGAATAAGGAGGTAAAGGATGCTCTTAAGAAGGTTTTAAGGAATAGTAATTAATCATTTATATTAATTAAATTATGAAAATGATTTAAAACTAAGGGTTTTCTTGTTATCTTACTCACTTAAACACTTGTGAATTTTGATGAAAAGAAATAACATAAATGTTAGATAGAATATTAGAATGGGAAAAGTCTTCCAGACCTTTAATAGAGATAATCTTTCAGAGTTGTGAATAAAGTCATTTTGTAAAATCATTGGGGACTACAGCCAAAAAGTTCTTAAGTTCTGTATATCCTTTGATCCAGTAATACTACTATCAAGCTTTAATCAAGTAAATTTAAAAAATTTAAAAAAAGAACCTGTTTGTCTAAAGTGGGAAGAAGTAGATACTTCCTTGATGGATTAAATAGCCAACCTTCAGGAGGCCTAATAGCCAGTCTCTCACTACTAGTGCAGAAGAAATAAAATGCTACAAACTACACAAAGACATGATAAAAATCAATGGTTTCATCTATTGTCAGAACAACCATTTAGTGGGAGGC
The DNA here is from genome assembly GCF_902635505.1 of Sarcophilus harrisii. Classification (NCBI taxonomy): domain Eukaryota; kingdom Metazoa; phylum Chordata; class Mammalia; order Dasyuromorphia; family Dasyuridae; genus Sarcophilus; species Sarcophilus harrisii. The sequence continues at coordinate 250,322,718 of NC_045431.1, forward strand.
AGATGGGTGTTCCATGGATAGATAGAATGCTGGGCCTGGAATACAGCAAGAACTGAGTTCAAATGCACCCTCCGATCTGCAGTGTGAGATTCTTACAAGTCACTTATTCTGTTTGCTTTAATTCACTGGAAGACAAAATGATACTCCAATACCTTTGCCAAGAAAATGTCCTGAATAATATTGGTATGCCATGATCCAAAGGGTCACAAAGAGTTTGACACAAATGAATAACAATAAAAACTATTCTGTGTGCTTGGATAAAACATCTGCAATTCTCCTTTAAAAGTTACTTTAATCTTGTCATTTTTTCTAAATAGATTCTGACAATTAGAAAACTATTTGGTCACATCCTTTTGTGTTTGAAGAGGGAATGTGTTCTCATTCTGATTAAAACCCCAGCTTTCTGCAAAATATTCTTCCAGAAGATCCCTCCTTCATCAATTGCTCCTTTTCTTGACTTCTTCCTTTCCTGTCAAAGTTGTTACTTATTTATGCTTTGGTGTGGCAGAATGTGGTGTTTAATAGTATACTCTAGGAAGGGCAGGAAAAAATATGAAAAACTACATCTGAAACATTGAAAAGTGAGGCTACTCCCTAGAGAGAAGTTTCTTTAGTTAATACACTATTGTCAAGAACCCACCTTCCACTGAAGAGTAAAATCCCCCAACAGATCTCATTCCCTCTCAGTTGAGAGAATTCTCCAAAAACAAACAAACAAACAAACAAACAAATAAACAAACAAAAAACTACAGCAACTATTTTTCTGTGTATTGTGATCACAAAGATCTGGAAATTAAGGGAGGACCCATCAATTGAACAATGTTTAAATTGTATATGAATATAATGTAATATTGAATGTAATGGAATATTGTTGTACTATAAGAAATGAAAAGAATGTTTTAAGAGAATCTTTACAAAAGTTACATGAACTGATGCAGAGTGAATATAAAAAAGGAGAATTTATTGTAATATTGTAAATATTATAACATCATAAAAAATCTTTGAAACATTTAAAAAAGTGATCAGCATGATTACCAACCACAATTCCAGGAAATCTATAATGAAACATGCTATCTACCTCCTAACAGAGAAGTTAAGAACTCACAATACAGATTGAGAAATGTTATATTTATAAACAGATAAATATAAATATATGGACTTAGATAACATGGTAGGTATACATATATATATATATATGTACACAAATAATGTGGAAATATATATATATATATATATATATATGTCAAGTATGGAAGTTTATTTGGTTTGACTAAACTTTTGCTTCAGTATAGACATGGGGAGAGAAGGATAAAATGAAGAAAAAGAGTTGATTATTTCCATATATGCAAACATATTTGTAAACATATAAATATATTTCATATATTATATGCATTATATTCATTATTTATAATATATTATTATAAATATACATACATAAATATATATATATATATACATATGTGTGTGTGTGTCAAAGAAACAGCTCTCATGTAGAAAAACAAAAAAGTAAGAGGGGAATTTGTATAAAGTATCCATTTGTTAAATGATAAAATCAAAAGTAAAGCTAGAAAAATACTAAAAGTTACAATATTGGCAAAAATATAAAGTCAAAATAAAATGACTGAATAGATGATTTTTCTCCAAAAAGGTGTAGACATCAGTATGTTTGTAGGGAATAGGAAAGATTCACAAACAAAGGAAGATATTAAAGATAAGTAAGAAAGGAAGGAAGAGAGAGGGGACAACCTGTTGGAGGAGAAAGTATAAAAGATTGTTGTGTTGTTTGAGCTGTTTACCTTTGGCAAGTGAAGAAGACAGAGATAATGGGGGGATATCAAAATAATATGTAATGAGGACGAAGAAGGATAAAAGGGAGTTTCTTCTTTTGGAGGGATGTAATAAGAGAAGGCAAAGTTTTCGAATAATAGAGTAGAGGGAGAATGAGCCATGGGGAACTTAAAGAAGAATGAAAAGATTTGGAAGAGTTGCAATGGTAAGTAGGATATTGACTTGATTAGGAAAGTGTAAAATTTATTGCTTTACAGCTTTGAGATCAGCTAAAACTGCATGATATAAATTTTTAGTGAACAGCATATTTTTGTGATTTTTCTTTATCTTCATTCAACAGCACATTTGTAGGCACAAAGACAGTAGATGGCAGGAATAATGAAGACTAATAGTGGGCAGAATGTAACTGGTGATATGATGAGAGGCAAGGGATTCAAGAGAATAGGATAAGGAAGTACTAACCTAATTCAACAAGGGATCACAATTGGTTTGTACAAAAACTTTTCAGTTTGGTATAATGGAAATTTTCTATTTTGTGATCAGTAATTATCTCTAGTTCTGCTTTGGTCATAAAGACCTTCCCCTTCCACAGGTCTGAGAGGTAAACTATCCTGTGTTCCTCTAATTTATTAATAATTTCATTCTTTATGCCTAGGTCATGAACCCATTTTGACCTTATCTTGGTGTACGGCGTTAAGTATGGATCAATGCCTAGTTTCTGCCATATTAGTTTCCAATTTTCCCAGCAATTTTTATCAAACAGTAAGTTCTTATCCCAAAAGCTGGGATCTTTGGGTTTGTCAAAGACTAGGTTGCTATATTTGTTGACTGTTTTATCGCTTGAACCTAATCTATTCCACTGATCAACTAATCTATTCCTTAGCCAATACCAAACAGTTTTGGTAACTGCTGCTCTATAATATAATTTTAGATCTGGTACAGCTAAGCCACCTTCATTTGATTTTTTTTTCATTAATTAAGGGATCACAATTGGAAAAGAGGAATGTGGATAATATAGGGGTGATGATATGGGAGGGAGAACTGCATATAAATAAATGGAATGCATTGATTACAACTTATATTGTTGGAGGAGGTATCTATATGGATGAGACTGGAGATTAAAAGACTGAAATATCTAGAACAAAAGGAGATATTCATAGAACCACAAATGTAGGACAGCAGGGAATGTTAGAGGCCACTTAATCCAGATGCCATACATGAGAAACTCAACCAGGCAATGGTAGAGATAGCATTCAAAGCAAGGCCCTTTTATTCCAAAGCCATATTCTTTGCATACAGTGGATACTGCAAAAATGTTTTTAACTGAAGGATTTACCATAGCAGTGGTGTTTGAGATTGCTTTTGAAGTTGAATTTAGACTTATCCAAGAAATTCATGAAGCTAGAAAGTGACTATTAATAATAGCAATATTATTAATAATTGAAAATGTTCCAAAAGCAAATTTTACTTTAAAAAAAACATTCTTTATCACATTGCTCACTTTGTGAGGAGCAGGCTTAGATTTTCTGTTTTCACAACACCCCAGAGAAGCTCTTCAATTAGATTCAGTTAGCTTTATGTTTCCCATGGTTGCATTTAGTTTCTTTGTCAGCACCTGAGTGAGTTAGAAGCTTCAGGACCAGTTGAACATATAATTCCTTTGGGACACATTCATCAATAAAACCATGCACGCAAATGCTCCTCTATGTATTTTTGAGGATCTAGCTATTTGTTCTTCTCAGGTAAGACAGAATAATCCAATTGACTTGGGAAAGCAGATCAATTGTTTCATATCCTTAACAATTTAGAATCTGTATCACTTTAACTATAAATTGTATAACTATAAGGAATCAGAAATAAGACAACATAATAACAAAAATGGCATTTTCTGAAGGTTTAAAATGACAAGGATAAAGTTTACATTAGTAATTCACTAGCACATTTAAACAGAGAAGCATAAATTAAAGCACTCTGAAAAAAGACTATAAACCATTTTTTTTTCTGTTATGCAAAGCATTGTAGTACAAAGAAAATAGCACCAAACCTGAATTCTGATTTACAAATACAAAAAAGAGAGCAAATCTCAGTCATCTCTTATCTGTATGACTTTAGGAAAGGGAGTAGTTTTTTCATTGGTAAAATGAAAGTGTTGGAATCGTGCTTTTTAAGGTATGCCCTAACTTGAAAACTATGATATTATAAATCTCATGCCAATATTCATGAAGAACAATCTTCTATAACACATAAAGAACTGGATTTTCATTGAACCCAAAGACCATATATACCAAAAACAGATTGAACCAAAATTGGTCAAGTGATGTTTATTAACCAAAACATCTATCAATTATGTACTTAATGAAAATATAGGAATTAGAGAAATGGGAAACACAACCACACTGACTTTTGATGATCAAATAATCTTACTGTTATGTAAGCAGACTGATCAGCAGAAGATCAGTTTGTATTATTAGTTTTACTGAGAAAGGATGGGAAGTTGGGAGCTTGTAAGAATAAGGAATCAACTAAGCTGTTAACCTAGCAACTTTATTTAATGGTAATTACTGAAATAAACATAATTCATAAATGATTGGAAGAATACTAGTAACAATTGCTAAAACAAGAACCAAAAAAGAAAAAGAGGATAGATATCTGTTTGAATATCATATAAATGTTTATTTTTAGGAACACTTTTTATTATTTTTTTCCTAAATTGAGATAATAGAGATCTGAGGTTATACAATATTCTGCATTGCTTTCCTGAATAATCCCATGATGCTGGTAAGTGAGTTACCAACATTATAGGTTTTTTTTTAGTCTAATTTAGAGAGGAGTGAACCACTTTGAAAGTTAAGACAGTAGAATCCACCAAATCAACTGGGCTAAGCTTAAGTTGGAATGGATCCTGGGAGTAATGGGGAAGAGATAGTGATAGTAATCTTATAGGACTGTCACATAACAGATACAGGATTTTACTAAGGATCTTGGTTAGAACAGATTAAGGCTTTCTTTGTATGAGAAAGGTGGTGACATATATTGGTCTGGTTGTAGCTATGTCCACACTCATGACACATTATTTACTTGTACACACTTTATGTTAGAGCCACAATGACCAAATTGTTAGTTTTCTACCTCAGCAATCCCATTCCTACTTTTATTCTTACCTTAGTTTCCTTACATGATCAGTTGAGTTTCATTTCCAATCATGATGCCCTAGTTATCTTCTATTTTTCTTCATATTTACAGGGAGTTTCAAAAGTCTTAAAAGTTGTTTTAAACTATTAGACTCTAAGAATCACGAGAGTAAGGTTGAAAAGGAAAAAAGAAGGAAAGGTAGAGAATGAGATCGACAGACAGCATCATGGAAACAATGAACATGTTTTTGGACCAATTTCAAGAGAGAGTAAAATCATAGCATGCTTATTAGCACACTATGGTTCCTTGGGTCACAGAGACACAACTGAACAAAAAAATTCTGGAACATCCTGTGCTGAATTTATTTATCTCTGAAAATCAGGTTAAGTGACTAAAAGGACTTCAGAAGTCCACTAGAATGAAAACTGATGCCTAAAGAGATTTATGTTTTAAAGGTACTAAATGGCACAGTCAGGATATGAACCAAATGCTCCAGACTCCAAATCTCATCATTTTCTTCACTATATTCCACATCATCACCTTTTTTTCTCTGCTATCAGTAAAACGTTTGGTTTTAAGCTTTCTTCTCTCCCCCATTTTAGTCAGAAAGGTTCATAATATGTTTTTAAGAGTGGACTCACAGAGTACTTTCAAAGAAACAGTTCTGATCACCCCCAAAGTATTACACCTTCAAGATAGAGCATATTTCTAAATGTGTTCAATTTTTCACCATAGAATGTAAATTCTTAGCAAACAGAGATTTTTTTTTTCAATTTTGCTTTTGTATTCTGAACACCTAATGTATGTATGCATATATGTATTGGACCAAAATATCATCATGATATTAGAGTTGAGTTATAGTGTGTCCAACTGTGCCTGATCAGACCAATAGGAGCTGAGAATACTCTGCCACAAATCAGACACAAATAGGCCCAAGGAACATTTGGGATTGTTTCTCTAACTCTGCTTTTCTCACATTTCTTCTGGGCTACTTTTATTCTGCTTTGTGCAAACAGCACAGCACCTTCACTGATGAGGGCACGCCATGCTGGGTAGTCCTGTGCCAATATTTCCCAAGTCATACAATCAATTCCAAAGTTCTTGAGAGACCTTGAAAGTTTGTATGAGCTCAGAGATGAGCATTTACTTCACCAAAACATGCTGCCTCTCACAAAATTAGTGATAAAGAAATATATATTGAATTTGAATGTATAGACAAGACCAAGAATGACAATTACAAATTTCGCCTGTACTTCCCAAAATAGAGATGAAGTTTTCTTTTTTTAAGAGTAAGACAGCATGGGATTTTGGATATCAAATTGTGTCTCAAACAATAAAATAGGAATACTAATATTTGCACAACCCCCTTCACAGTATCCTTATAAACTGGATATTTGGTAATCACATCAGATTTTGTTTTATTTTTACTGTGTTCTGTCCATCATTGTTCACTCTAATAATGACAATAATGAAAAATGTGATTTAGAGGGAAGGAAAATCCAAGAACTAACTGAACTTTCATCTTTGTTTTTATCTTGGCCAAGATGTCAGATGGAATAAATGGCTGAGATTAATTTTACCCAGGTGACCCAGTTCATTCTCTTGGGCATTACTGACCAACAAGAACTGAAGATGCCTCTCTTCATGGTTTTCTTCTTAATCTATGTGTTCACAGTGGTGGGAAATTTGGGTCTCATTATAGTCATCAGAATTAATTCACGACTAAAAACTCCCATGTATTTCTTCCTAAGTCACCTTGCTTTTGTTGATTTCTGTTATTCTTCCTCCATTACTCCAAAAATGTTGGGGAATTTTTTGTATGAAGTAAATACAATCTCTTTCAGTGCCTGTGCTCTTCAACTAGGATGCTTTATTGCTTTCATGGATGCAGAATGCTTGTTGCTAGCCTCCATGGCCTATGATCGCTATGTGGCCATTTGTAACCCTTTGCTTTATATGGTTCTTATGTCTCCTAAAATCTGTATTCAATTGGTAGCCATTCCCTATATCTACAGCTTTCTAGTTGCTCTATACCATGTTATCCTGACATTCCGCCTCTCCTACTGTGGTTCTAATATTATCAACCATTTCTATTGTGATGACATGCCTCTCTTGAGAATATCCTGCTCTGACACACATTCTAAACAAATATGGATTTTTATCTGTGCAGGGGTTATGCTTATTGCTTCCTTTTTGGTTGTCTTTGTCTCTTACATGTATATTATTTCTGCAATTTTAAAAATGCAATCAGCTGAAGGTAGGCGCAAAGCCTTCTCCACCTGTGGTTCACATATGGTGGCTGTCACCATTTTTTATGGGACTTTGATATTTATGTACTTACAGCCCAGCTCAAACCATTCCCTTGATACAGATAAGATGGCATCAGTATTTTATACAGTGATCATTCCCATGTTAAACCCCTTGATCTACAGTTTGAGAAACAAGGAAGTAAAGGATGCTCTGAAGAAGACCTTGAGCAGTTGCAATCAAGGCTTTAAGTAAACTTAAATATTGACTTGAACAATGTAGTATTTTTTTTATTGTATCCTTGATTGCAATATTACTCGGTGAAATCCCTTTATTGAAGATAAGAAATGAAATAAATCTGTGAAATGTTCAAGTTAAAAGGGGCTTTGCAAATCGTCTAAGTCAGTCATCTATCCTAATTTCTCAGCATGGGCACAACTAATATCAATATCTAACAAGCATTTATAAAGCATCTACTATTTGCCTGAGGAGAGAAAGAGACAAATCAAAGAATCCCTGCCTCTAAGGAGCTTATATTCCAATTGAGGATTTTCTGTATCAGGGGAAAAAACAAAACAAAACAAAAAACTCCTTAATCCTCCCACACATCAAAGCATTCCATTTCCAATTAAATATTGATCTTCCCTTCCCATAAGTATTTCAGGGAAGGTATGGGTATCTGTAATTCATGGTTTAGTTTCTTTTAGGACACTTTCCAAGGGAGTGATCAATAACAAGTATTACTGGCTTAAATGTCTCTCTCAGCATGACCATAGAGAAAATAGTAGAATTTCACAATTATAATCATAATAGAAGCCTGTCCTTCCTTTTCTCTGAAAAGTGTCTTAGACTTGCATCTTCCTAGAAATCAGGTCACCTTATTCTTGAGTCTAAGCATGGACAAAACATTTATACCTTACAGAAGAAAATGTGAATATGTAACACAGCAGTCCAAAGCTTCTTTCCTGCTGATCACCATACCAGAAAAGACTGTACATGGAGACATATCCATGTCAGGTTCGTGTTCCCAGGATCTTTCACAATAACATTATGATGGTGCTGAGCCCTCTAGACAGGCAGGGCTGTTTTTGTTTTGAAAATCACCAAGTCTATATCAAGATAAAAACCTTATCATATATTGGATGACAAACAGCTGTAATTCCTACTCCTAAAATATCAAATAAAAAATACAACTTTAACTCACTTCAATTAAACACTATTTATCAGAAATCAACTCTGTCCAAAACACTGTCCTAATGCCCAGGAGATACAAAAACAAAAATAAATTAGTTGACCTCAAAACTTGTATTCTACTGGAGGAATGAGGAAACAAAACATACACATAGATAAGCAAAAACAAGATTTAAGTTGAAGAAGAAAATGGTGCTATCAGAGGAATCAAAAAGGGCTTCAGTAAAGTGCTGGTATTTTAGTTGAACCTTCCAGATATCTAAGCATAAATGGATATAAAAATTAATCCCAATATTCTCTTAAATAGAAGGATAAGGTTGCTTGCTTTAAGCATAAATGAAAGAAGGTAGAATATAATAAACAATTTGAGGTTATATATTGTATAATGAAATCATGAATGTTCAGTGGTTTTCTTCACTAATAAGAGACTAAATAAGTTGGAGGTGTATCCCTGTCTAAAAATACAAAAACATAAGAGATGAAAAACAGCCATCGAGGAACAATTCAGTTTGCCTATATACTGGGAAAGAGAAGGTATGTAAGGAAGTGGATACTAAGGAAGTGATTAGCAAAAGAGAGCTCTGCTCTCTCCTTAAAGAAAGAAATTATAAAATCACTCTAAACCTTCTTTTAATGATAGCTTTTTCAGTAATATAAGACGGTTATCACATTCTCTTTAACTCTTCTCTTCTGCAGATATTCAGAAGGAAATTGCAGTTAATTACCGATTGATAAGAAACAAAACTAATGCTATAGTGTTGTGCCACAGTTAGCTTTTGATGTCCTGACCCAGTTTTCTTAATTGTCCTAGTCAGTTACTCTGCCTCAGGTTATAACCATTCTCTCTCTCTTTTTTTTTTTTTATTATAACTTTTTATTTACAAGATATATGCATGGGTAATTTTTCAATGTTGAAAATTGCAAAACCTTTTGTTCCAATTTTTCTCCTTCTTCCCCTTCCCCCTCCCCCAGATGGCAGGTTGACAAACACATGTTAAATATGTTAAAGTATAAATTAAATATAATATATGTATACATGTCCAAACAGTTATTTTGCTGTATAAAAAGAATCGGACTTTGACATAGTGTACAATTAGCCTGTGAAGGAAATCAAAAATGCAGGTGGACAAAAATAGGGGGATTGGGAATTCTATGTGTGAGCGATAGAAAATCCTATCTAAAAATGACTACTCAGAGACCTCTCAGAAGTAAAAAGCAGAAAAGTTGTTTATTTAATTAATTTTCATGAGAATGAGCAAAAGAGAGAGAGCTCACGGTAGAAGGGCTAAAGAAGGGGATAAGATATACAGTTTTTATAGGTTTTAGATACAAAGGATTACATCATGAGTTGGAGAACATTAAGAGATAGGTGCCCCCCCCCCTTAATTGAATGTTATTCGTGCCAAAAACAGCAGATTCCCTAGTTCCTGGAGGAACCATACATCAGGCAACTAATTGGCCAGATGTTGGTAACTTGAACAGCGATAAATGTCATCATTTGAGGTTAAATACATATGTCTAAAACCTAAGTATATATTGGCTACCACTCAACATACTCACGCAGGTCACAGAGACCTAGAGAAACTAAAAATACAGAAGAGGAAGTTAAATGTCCTTGGAAGTTCAGCTGCTGGAAGTTCTTCAACTACACACACACACATATGTAGTGGTTCATAGTCATCTCCCAGAGTTCTTTCGCTGGGTGTAGCTGGTTCAGTTCATTACTGCTCTATTGGAACAGATTTGGTTCATCTCATTGTTGAAGAGGGCCACGTCCATCAGAATTGATGGTCATATAATATTGTTTTTCAAGTACATAATGATCTCCTGGTCCTGTTCATTTCACTCAGCATTAGTGCAAACCATTCCCTCTTAATGTTTGATGGGATAAAGGTCTTTATCCATTTTAGACATCATTAGAATATCAGGAGCCTCTCCAGTACCTCCCATTATGTCATCCTAGTTGCCTTCCCCCCTTAGGTCATCCCCATCCAGGTACATTCCCCATTATGTCATTGTTCTTGTTACCCTATAAAAGAATCTTGTATCTGATATTCGCAGCTGGATTCTTGGAGACCATAGCCTCATTCAGCCCTGGGACCAAACATGGATCCATTTGGTCCCAGTAAATCTCTCCCTTTTAAATAAATTATTAAATTGTATTCTAATTGCTATCTTGCTCAGTTTCTCCAGCATTACACGCTAAGCTGGGCTTCTACTTCTATATCAAGTCCCCTGTGATCCTGCCTGACTGGAGAAGTCATCTCTGGGTCACCCTGTCTAGGGCATTCTGCTTTGCAAAGCGCTTTTTAAATCTTATTGGATCTCTGTAACTACACTCTGATGTTATGATTCCCATCTTACAGACTGGGAAACTGAGAATGAAGGTAACATAACTTGCCTGGGCCAGTAAGCATCTGAAGCAGAACTTGAATTCAAGGCTTTCTCCCATGCTCTCTCTCACTATAACACTGGATCACCTTGGGCAAGTGGCCTCCGGTTTCCCTGCTGGTCACATGAAGGACCTGTTCTTGGTGGCTCTGGCTCTAAGAGTCACAGAAACCCTTCCCCACTGAGCCAGACACACAATAGATGCTTTAACAACTACTTGTTCATTTCCTCCTTCTTCTGTGCCTCAGCTGACTCGTGTGTCCCCCATGGGGGACTCGTGTGACTCCCCATGGGAGTTAGTCTGTATGGAATTAACTCGAGGTGGTTTTGCGTCTTAGGGCCCTGAACCCTCTAGACTCTCTTCCTAGTGGTCCCCCAGATTCAACTGATTGAGATTCTCAACCTCTCCAATTGTGCATTGAAATGTGCATAACTACTCAGGAAATTGAGAATATACCCTTATTTCCTCCTTCCAGTCCTTTGAGAGATGCCCCCAGGCAGTGGGGCTTCTGAGTTCCCCCTCAGGCTCAGCTAGGAGAAAGATTCTGACCTGAACACCTAGAACTGTTTCTGCACGTGGGAGTCAGGAACTAGCAAGATCCCTCCGAAATCCACCCTCAGCCCCTTCTCAACTCATTATCCAACTCTCCCAATTTGGACCCAATGGGGTAACTATGGAACCTGGGCCACTGGACTGGGAGTTCCCAGATGAGCAAACTCCTTCCACTAGAGCAGATAGTCCCCTTCACTGAGAATTTTTTTTTTTGAAGTTATGGAATCTGAGGTCCCTCAATTCGGTGGATTTTTAAAATTATGTGTACATATATAAATGATTATTCAAATACATATATAGATTTTAATTCAATGCAATTGAGAGCCTTTGGCATCCTATATATTTTATACATTAAAATACATATATTCAAGATATACCTCCCCATATATATATGAATTTTAATTCAATATGATTGAGAGCCTTTGACATCCTAGAAATTTTATTTTATGCACTTAAAAATTTATATGTTCAAGTATACCTTATACACATACACATTTATAGAAATAGATATAAAATTTTAATTCAATATAACTGAGAGCCTTTGACAACCTTTATATTTTATTTTATGCATTCAAAATATATATTTCAAGATATACACAATACACACACACATACTTTTTTTTCCCCTAATTTGTTTAAGTTATCTTGGGCAGAGTCATGAGACAGAAAAGGTGACTTAAGTCCTGGACTCCATAAGCCCTAGGCCCATCACATGCCCTAGGTGAAGGATGGGGAGAGAAGAATCAGCAGTTCAGTTGTCCTTCCTTCTTCCTTTTGAAGGGGACTTGTGATGTCATGGAATTATATATTGATTTGTTCCTAAATTGGATTAAGTGAGATAGAGTTGAGCAAAGTTGTCAGCCTGGCTCTCTCTTTTAGATCAGCCAAGTCCACTGGGAAGAGACAGGTCAAAATAATGGGTAATGCCCATGGATACAGTGGATGACCTTGGAGTCTCAGAAGACTGACCAAGCTCTGACTGGGCTTCAGCCTCCATTGTGATCCTAAGAATGTCTTAAGGCAGTTGCTTAGAGGACTTACATTAGCTGACTTGCTTCCTCTGAATTACAACCAATATTTAAAACCAAATCTTCCCCATTACTCTAGTGCCATTTTTCTAGTGATTATTTCCAATTTATTCTTTATGTAGTTTCTATGCCATAATCTTCAAGGACAGCCAATGGTAGTATTTGACTTTTGCCTTCTTTGATTGCTTAGTCTTGAGATAATAGTTGCTGGGGTCTAGATTGGGCTATATATGTGTGTATGTGTTATATACATATACACACATACATATACATACATGGGTATATCTGTATGTATATTATGTATTGTGAGCATTAAAGAAGGAAGTATTACCCAGTGAAGGTAGAGAGGGAAAGTTGAGCAACAGCAATGGAAAACAAGGAAAATTCCCATTTTTTTCATTCTGCTCATTGAAGACAGCAATCCCAGAACTTCTTCCAGCTATCTAGTTAGCTTCCTCACATCCTTGTGAGAAGCAGTTTTAGATATTTACTTTTCCAAACACCCAGAGAAACTCCTCAATTAACATCTAGCTCAATTTGGATTCCCATAGGGATTAAACTTAATTTCTTTGTGAATTCCTGTTTGAGCAGTGAACTTCTGGAAGACTTAAGGTTAAGGTACTTTTGGGACACAGACATCAATAAAGCCTTATCTTCTCTTACTTCCTCTCCATTCTGGACAGCACTTTTTGCTCACCATACATAATTTTAAATGCTCTAGAAAACTTGAGAATTTAGACCAGTGATTTAACATTTTAACAATATGATCTAGTTCAATCAGGTAAGATAATGCTATAAGTTTTTTGTTTCATTAAATAATTTGATTAGAAAATTTTATGACAGTTAATTAGGAGAAAAACTGAAGAGATTTATTTTTATTTTATTTTATTTTTTTAATGAAAAAGCTGTTATTAAGCACTGTGTTCCAGAGACAAATTTTGTGCATACAAAGAAAGACCAAAAAAAAATTATGGCTGCCTGCAGAGAGCTCACATTTTAATGGGGAAGACAACATGTAAATAACCAAGTATGTACCAGATATATAGAGTGTAGAAGGGAATATTTAAATAAAACTTCTTGCATAGTATATGAGAAATTTGGTCATTACTAAGTCCTTGGACTAAATTTATACAAAAAAATCTAGTTCAATAGTTTTGATCAAATAGTACTGTCAATTTAGAACTAGAAGAGACTTTAGACATCACTTTAACTGCTCATGTTAGATTAAGAGAACCTTTGATGCAGAATAGGTGATTTGGCCAAAGTCACTGAAGTAATAAGTGAAGGATTCCAACCTAGGACTTCCAATTGTAAATTCAGCATTTTTTCCATTATACCAGATTGGATTGCTCATGATTGATTAGCTATATTAGCAGGCCAATGAACACTTTAAGAACTATTGAATTAGGAAAAATAGCCATCCTGACTCTTGGAAATTATAAATAGTTTCTCTTTCTATCAGCTATATTGATGGGTGAGGGTTTGACATTGGGAAGGATTGAAAATAAATATGTGGCTGTTCTAATTAAAGTGGGCAGCTAGGTGATGCAGTGAGGAGGAACCTGAAATAAAGACTATTGAATCTTCTTCCTGTGTTCAAATATAGCCTCAGGCATTTACAAGATTTTTGACTCCAGGTAAGTCCCTTAATGGTTTTCCTCAGTTCATTATCTTTGAAGTGAGCTGGAGGAGAAAATGGCAAACACATCGATCAGCTACATCAACAAATATTATAATTTATAAATAAATGTTCTTAATACTAATATAATTAAATATTAGCTACTTAATTTATATCACATATTCTTGCTATAAAAATTAGACTTTTAGAAGTACAATCTGAAAAATAGGTCTAAGAGAGATTTAGACAAAAAAAAAAAAAAGAATGGTTTAAAATGAGATCGTTCATTAATAGAAACTTGAATACTTGGAAGGAGTATCTCTAGCCTATGAGAGCAATCATCATTAGCTTCTTGATGCCTCTATCTGACACAAATCACTAGAGAGCATAGAAGAAGATAGTTCTTACATTGTTAAGGATATTCACAGGAAATCTTCCATCTTTTAATGTCATAGATTTTTCAAAATATTTCTTGGTACTACTCTGTTTAGACAAGGGTCCAGGTTAAGCAATTTGTCTAACTCAAGAGTCCATTTCTTAACTTTTAAAATGAAGGAGAAATGATCCTCAGAGTTTGTCCATCTCAAATCAACCACCTTTTATGTATTTTGCATACATCTGTGTATAAATATATCGTCTCTCTTAATAGAGTGTAAGCTCTTTGAATATGAGCCTTTATTACTTAGTTTGGTTTGAGATGACTATAGAACATGTGTTCAGTGGTAATAGCTAAAACAGGAATTGAAAACTTAGTTCTCATGTATAGTTCTGAGGTCATTCCCAAAGAGATGATATTTGAATCCATGCTTGAGTTCAGCAAGGGATAAGGTTAGCAAAAGGACTGACTCCATCATAGTGCTTTAAAGTATACCCTTATTTTAGGCTTTTAAGAGATGATAATCTCACAAAGGGAAAAGAAGAGAAACAAGACAGATGATAGAAAAATTAAGAGAAAGCAGTGTTATACATAGAAGAAAATCAAGGAGGAGAGAGTACTAACTTTTATAAAGTGCTGTGAAGAGGATACAGATTGAGAGGAAAATGTCAAGAGATCATCAGTAACTTTGGATAAAACCATTTCAGTTGAGTGAGGGCAGAATACAGACTTCAAAGCATGGAAAAGTATGTGAGAGAAGAAATAGAGAAAGTTGATCCAAGATTCTTCTCCCTCCACACCTAGAAGTTTGATTGCAAAAGGAAAGAGAAATTGAAGGAATTGTTTGGATCAATTAAACATCATATCCTTGCTGTCTTGGGGAGTAGTAAGAGGAGTGAGAAAAAATTGAAACATGATTACAAAAATGAATATTGGAAACTCTATGTGTATTTGAAAAAATAAAATATTATTGAGGAAAAAAATAAGAAGAATGACTGATGATGATAAAAAAGAACTTGACATTTTTGTTTTTAAGAGTGAATGAACTTTTAACTAAGGGGAGATTTCGCCCCTCCTCAAACCTGTTTTTCTCCCAAACTTCTCTATTATAGAGGACACTAGCATCCTTCTAGTCACCAAAATATTTAATCTCAGAAAGATGCCAGAGTCCTTATCCTCATTCACTGTGCACTCAGCTTAGGTGTCAAATCTTGTTGGTTCTACCTCAATTCACTCCACTCATATAACCATCACCCTATTCAGTTATTCATTGTTGTTTGCTATAATTAACCTTGTAATTATTTTCAGACTTGTAATCTCTTCCTTCTCCAACTGTCTTCCTCAAACAATTCTCTAAGTGATATCCCTAAGATATTGGTTTGACTATATCATTTTCATGCTCAGTATATTCTAGGGGCTTACCTAATGCATCTAGAATCAAATGCAAGTCCCTTTAGGTTTCAAAAACTTTGTGATCTGAATGCAACTTACTTTTGCTGCTTTTTATATATATTTTTTGGTGTATTATGCCATCCACCCAAACTTCCCTTGATCTTCATGTTATTCCTCATCTCCTATCTCCATACTTTCACCCATTCTATCCCTCACACCTGAAATTTACTCCCTCTTCATCTTTGTGTCTTAGACTCATTACTTCTCATCACTCACCAAAACTTATATGAGGCTTCTAATTCTCCTAGCAGCTAATGCTCTATGAAATCCCAAAATTAGATTATATTTTTTCCATACATACTAACACACACTTATGTGTACAATATGTCCTCAGATTATAGGCTTATTGGTGGTACTTAATACATTTTTGTCTTTTAACCTTAACACTTAATACTGTGCCTGGCACATAACAGGAACTTAAAATGCATTCTAGTGATTAGAAAAGGAGTAGAAAGCAAATATAATGTTACTTGGGAGGTAAAGAAGGTCTATCTACTGAAGAGATTAGGAAAAAAAATTAGGCAGGAGCTAATAGAGATTAGGCCCTTTTCAATAGAGATTAAGAGTAAAAGGAGAAAGGATTCTGATTGTTGGAGTGCACTTATAACAAAGCTTGTTGGTAAGAGATGTAGCCTATTTATAACTGGCTAATTTGACAGGAAAGAAGAGTATGGGTTCGGAAGTAATATAAACTTATATTTTAAATGGAGATGTAATTCCCATTATGAATATTTTAACTGCCATGCTGAGGGTTTAATATTTTATCACAGAAGCAAAAAGTAAACATTGAAGATATTTCACCTAAAGAGTGACAAGTTCCCATGTAAATTTTAGGGAAAAAATATATGTATAGGGGAAGTTATATGAAAGATGGATTAGTGAAAACATTAGTTGAAGGATTTCCAATTATAAGGTTTTGCAACAGTCCAGGCAAGAATTAATAGGTGCATGAATCAGAGTAATAGTTATGCGAGAGAGAGACAGAGAGACATAGAAACAGACACACGGGGAAAGAAACAGAAGATAGAGACAGAAAGGCAGAGACAGAGAGATAGAGAAAGTCCATTAAGAAGTGTCAATAATAGTAATTCAGGAGCCAATTTGAATTTAATTATATACTAAAGGCAATGCAGCATTTCGTATTTGAGAAACTCTAAGACCTGTGATCATAGCCAAGACTCTAAGCTGCATAAACTGGTATTCATTAGGTGTACAATATTAGAAGTCATGAACCTGTGAGCCTATTTACTTAGTAATAAAATGAATACAATGATCTTTACAATCACTATCTCAATGCATTTAACTGAGGCAAATTTTGATAAAATTTTAAAAAATAAAAATGCTTTCTTAATATGAATAATTGTTATTAATGGTGGCAACCATTAAGAACACTATTAGGATTAGGCTTTTTTATCTCCTCCATCCTCCAGGCTCCCGATGGAATAAATGGCTGAGATTAATTTTACCCAGGTGACTGAATTCATTCTCTTGGGCATCACTGACAAGATGGAACTGAAGATGCCCCTCTTCGTGGTATTCTTATCCATCTACATCTTCACAGTGGTGGGCAATCTGGGTCTCATCACAGTCATCAGAATGGACTCACGACTAAAAACTCCCATGTATTTCTTCCTAAGCCATCTTGCTTTTGTTGATTTCTGTTACTCTTCCTCCATTACTCCCAAAATGTTGGGGAATTTTTTGTATGAGAAAAACACTATTTCTTTCAATGCATGTGCTGCCCAGCTAGGTTGCTTTCTTGCCTTCATGACAGCAGAATGCTTGCTGCTAGCTTCCATGGCCTATGATCGTTATGTGGCCATTTGTAATCCTTTGCTTTATATGGTTCTTATGTGTCCTAAAATCTGTATTCAGCTGGTAGCTGCTCCTTATAGCTACAGCTTTCTGGTTGCATTATTTCATGTTATCCTGACATTCCGCCTCTCCTACTGTGGTTCTAACATTATCAACCATTTCTATTGTGATGACATGCCTCTCTTGAGGCTATCCTGCTCTGACACACATTCCAAACAAATATGGATTTTTGCATGTGCAGGAATAATGTTTATCTCTTCTCTTATGGTGGTCTTTGTCTCCTATATGTTTATTATCTCTGCGATTCTAAAGATGCAATCAGCTGAAGGCAGGCGCAAAGCCTTCTCCACCTGTGGCTCACATATGGTGGCTGTCACCATTTTCTATGGGACCCTAATATTTATGTACTTGCAGCCTAGCTCAAACCATTCCCTTGATACAGATAAAATGGCCTCAGTCTTTTATACTGTGATCATTCCCATGTTAAATCCCTTGATTTACAGTTTGAGAAATAAAGAGGTGAAGGATGCTTTGAATAGGGTCATAAGCAATAGATATCATGGACTTATTAAAATAAAATGAGTAAACTGACTTTTCTTGTTTTTTTTTCTTTTTTTGAATATTATTTGATTCATGGAGTATAATGAAAACAAGTACAAAATGTTATCCTTTGCCAAGCCTCATCTTTTTACCAGCAGATCAATAGGCTATAACAATGTCTAAAAGGAAGCCTTTGTTCCTGAGTTCCAAGGTACATCCTACTCCTTCCATGTCAAGGATCCTGTGACAGCATCATTTCTATTGGGAAAAACAAAACAAAACAAAAACAAACCAAAACTATGGCTCCAGAACTGGTTTTTATAAAAACAACAACAACAACAATAACCAAAAAAACCTGTCCTTATCACTTAATTTATAGCTGTTGTTGTTATCTTTTCCACCAAAGCTCAGATTTTCTAGAGAAAGAATTGGCTAGACTGAGGAAGGAAGTTGTAACAAATAGGAAGAGTGTTATGAAACAGCACCCAAGTGCCCATTGTGGCACATAGTCCAACTAATTGTCTCTGATACCCCATTCCCCAACCTAGAGGTTTCAGTGGAATTTTGATATTACTATATAAATGATTACAATTATTCTTTCCACAGCATTATTTTCCCCATCATTGTTTGATATGCTGAAGATTGGCATAAGAAATTTAATTGGAACATATTGTGAATTTTGCAGAAGCTGCAGATATGATATATAAAGCTCAACAGATGACAAAGAAAAAGTTTAGAAACTCAGAAATGCATGTGTATAGTATTATATATTTATATGTATATATTATATGCATACACATATGTGTGAGAATTTGAAGTTACAGTTAACTTTAGGCTGTAAAGTGTTAGAGATAGAGAGGAATTTAGCGATAATCCAGGGACTATAAATCTGCCATTCATAGTCTATGGATAGATTTTAGGCAGTTCTGAATTTTAAAATATATTTTCAAAACATATTTCAATAAAATCAGTTTTTTATAACTGTATATATTTTGTTATACCTTTAAAAGCATTATTTGGCATGGAGGTCATTGGACTGAGCAGACTGCTCCATGACACAAAACAAAACAACAATACCAAAAAAATTAACAAAAAATTCCCTCAACAATAAAGCGAACAAAGCTTAAGAAGGCCTGTTCTAATTCAACTTTCTTATTTTGAATAGGAAGAATTGAGTCTGAAAAAAGTTATGTTTCACTCCAAGATCCAATGAGTAAAAATAGGGAAAACCAGAAGCCTCTTCTTTTCCCCACCAAAATACAGTGATGCCTTTGCTTAAATATTTCACTGATACTAAGTGAAATCTTTTCACTGATACTAAGCTCTAAAGGAGCTTAGTACATCACAATCCAATCCATTTCTTGGTAAGAACACATTAATTACTATCTTATGCTAACTTCCAGGAGGAGGTCTCATTGTAGAATTCAAGAAATGGTAGACCACCAAAATTCAATAGGGTCTTCAGAATAGTTACCATGCTTGTTCATATCAATTGTTCTCTGTAACAGCAGGCTGAATTGAAGAAGTCTAAAAGATGCCCAGACATAAGGCATGCTATTTCCATGAAAAAACAAATTTAAGAAATGACAAAAGTATCAGAGAGTGTTCTCTGATTGAGATCCATTACCTTATTTCTATATTAGCCGTGTCTTGATTAATCTTTTAGACCCTGGACTATGGAGGAGTCTTTATAAAAATAAAACATAAGAAGAAATACAAAAATGAAAACATCTGCCTGTTGCTTTAGGATTTGTTAAGAATGCTGCCTCTGGAGTCACATGTCCTGGGTTAAATGATCATTTGTGGCACTGGCTGGCTCTTTTTGTCTTTAGTTAAGTCATTTAACACTAATGGGTCTTGGGACTTTGGGCTACATGGCTTCTGAGATTTCATTCAGCTCTAGATTTCTATTTCTAATGTTTTTAGGTCAGTGTAAAAAATTCAAATTTATGTTTTTCCTAGAGTGCAGACATGTGATCCTTTTCAAGTGATCCTGTATTCTAAGGGACAAGTCCAGTTGATCTACCTTGTCCTCATTTTTCCAGATGTGAGAATTTATCTTTGTGATTCCCAAACCATAGGCCCTTTCTTCTCAATTCCACTACCATAAATCCTATTTGAATGGCAAGAAGAATATAAAAATTGTATTGTATTCCCTACTGGCATCTTTTGAGATACATGTTACAAATATGATTATCCCTTTATATAAAGGAGATACTCAATGATCCCAGAACAAAAATAACTTGCTTAGTGTCACTAGCAATTATTGGGTCCAAAACTTAAACATAAATCATGAAACTCAAGCATGAGTGAACTCTCTACTACACTAGATTCCCTACTCAGTATTCCTTAAGGGAATATCTTTAAAGAAGCTCTCTTTTGTTGTCTGTGAATAAATCATTAAAACTTTTCTTCAGAGAAATAATGTGATATGGGAATGAGGTCCCAATGGAATCAAGATATCTCACATAAATGCACTCAGACAGATGCACTGAAGTCTCACAACCATGAGTATTCATAATGGCTAGAGCCCCTCAGGTATGTTCAGTTCTGTCATGTTTTGTTGGAGATAGAATGAATGTGTCATTTCTTTAAGGTGTTCAAAAACAATTGGCAGAGGGAAGAATCAGCTTTCTTTGAAATGAAAATATGTAACAAGAAATAACTTGCCATTGATCTTCTGTCCTATATCGATGGAGAAAGATGGCTGAATTCCCTATCTTCCTGGGGTTTGCATTTTCTATAGCTTCTTCCTACACCTTGAATGGCCACACTCTTCATCTCTGCCTCCTAATTTCCTTCATTTACTAAACAAATCCAAAACAAATTATTTTAATTTGTTGGAATCCCTTTTTGGAAGTTGGTTATCCATGAACTTTTAAATAATTTTTCTGCTCTTTGATTATGATTTAGTATTGTACCTAGCATATTCTGAAATTTATATACAGAGTCAAAGAGATATACTAAACCAATCTACAATCCCTTTCTTCCCTTAGCCTTACTCAGTGTCTTGTCTTAGAGAAAAGTTCAATATTCTGGAGGGTGTTTATAAGAAGAATAAAAGACCATCTTGCATTTTTAATGTTTTATAGTTTACAAAACACTTTTTCTATACATGATATCATTTGATTTCTTTTTTTTTTTTACCAAGAACAACGTGAAAGAAGCAATGTAATATCCTATTAGTTTTATAGCTGTGTGAAGTGAAGTTTGGAAAGGATCAGTTCAATATCACAAAAAACAATGGAATGACAGAGAGAATCCTGGAACCAGGTTTTCTGACTCCAGCATCAGGGATATACAGTATCAGTTCTCAACCTTTTATTTTTTTTCTCACTAAGTATTTGTTTTGTGTTTTTTAATCTCTAACCTTTAGATATTACACTTTGTCATCCACATGGTTGAGTAAAAGCTGCTGAATTTAGATTCAGAAGATCTGGTCTTTTAATCTAGGATTTGTATAATTTTGGATGGTTCTTCTCTATGAATCTCACTTTCTCATGTGATAAATGAAGGTTTTGGACTAGGTGGTTTCTGAAATTCTGTCTAGTTCTAATTCTCAGGACATATCTCTTTCCCTCAGTGTCATGAACAGTTCTGAATTGTTTGTAATGTAGAATGAAATCTTAAATATGACTTAATAAGATTCAAATGAATTTCTTCTTTAATAGGAAGTCTGGGGATTTGTAAAGTAAAATTTCCAACTGGAATAATTCCTCTTTGTGCTGAAATATTAAGATAGTTTCAAGTGCAACTATTACACTTTGTCAAGTATTCTTGGACCAAGAGGCATTTTCAGGTATTCCTTTGATCACAACCAAAATTAAGAGAATCTACTGGACCCTTGCTTGATGAATTTTGGATGCTACGCTTAAATACACACTTCATGGCCACAAGCAATCATTCAGCTCTGCCTGAATTCATTCTTCTAGGACTCTCAAACAGGAAAGACCTCCAAGTTCTTTTCTTTGGAGTTTTTCTAATAATCTACACGATCAGTGTTGTAGGAAACCTTGGTTTGATTGTCTTAATTCAGATCAGCCCTCAACGTCATACCCCCATGTATTTTTTCCTCAGTCACCTGGCTTTTGTTGACTTCTGCTATACTTCCTCAGTCACTCCAAATATGCTAATGAATTTCATGCAGGAAGTTAAAAGGATAACCTTCTTTGCATGTGCTATCCAAGTGGCATTATTCATCTCTTTTGTAGTTTGTGAGATCTTCCTTCTCTCAATTATGGCCTATGATCGTTATGTGGCCATCTGCAATCCCTTACTCTACACCGTCGTCATGTCTCAGAAAACCTGTATCTCAATGGTTATCACTACATATATTTACGGCTTTTTTGTTGGGATCTTGCAGTCCACTGTTACATTCCATTTGTCCTTCTGTGACTCTAATGTAATTAATCACTTCTATTGTGATGATGTCCCTTTAGTAGCCTTGGCCTGTTCTGATACTCATGTCAAAGAAATATTGCTGTTCGTCATTGCTGGCTTTAATACTCTTTTTTCTCTTTTAATTGTCCTCATCTCCTATCTCCTTATCCTTATTTCTGTCCTAAGGATGAACTCTGCCAAGGGCAGACAGAAAGCCTTTTCCACATGTTCTTCCCATCTGATATCCATTACAATATTTTATGGTACAATCATCTTCATGTACCTTCAACCCAAATCAAATCATTCTTTAGATACTGATAAAATAGCCTCCCTGTTCTACACAGTAATCATTCCCATGCTGAACCCCCTCATCTACAGCCTGAGAAACAAGGAGGTGAAAAATGCCTTGCAGAAAGTTATAAGGAAAGTAGGTTCCACAATAATGCATAGTTCATAAAGTTCAGAATTTTAGTCATGAGACTAGTATGTAGGTAAACTCTTTAAAACTCATTATCTTCATCTGTAAATTGGTGGAATTAATAATTTCACTGTAGGGGCAGTTAGTTGGTGCAGTGGATAAAGCACCAGCCCTGACGTCAGGAGGACCTGAGTTCAAATCTCCCCTAAGACACCTTAAGACTTCCTGACTGGGTGACCCTGGACAAGTCACTTAACCCCAATTGCCTCAGCAATAAATAAATGAATAAACAAACAAATAAATAATAATTTCACTATATACTTCTCATAAAAGACACCAGATTCACAACATAGCTGTCATTCTTAATTCTCCCACATGCCATATCCAATCTGTTGCTAAGGGCTGTTATTTTCATCTTTGCAACAGTTCTCATCATCTTTTCTCCTTTGATACTGCCACTCTGGATTAGGCCCTTATCTCCTCATATTTGGATAATTGCAATATTCTGCTTGTGGATTTAAATGCCTCAAAGTCTTCCCCAACTCTTTTTTTTTTTAATGTAGATGCAGTCATAACCATCTCCCACACTCAGTAAACTCCAGTGGTTCCTTATCACCTTCAGGATCAAATATAATTATTTGTTAAGTATTTAAAGCTATTCATAACCCCTCACTCTGCACCTCACCCCTCCATATCTTTCTTGCTTTTGTTAACTTTACACCTTACCTACCTATGCTTTGATCCAGCAAAAATGGCTTCTTTGTTCCCTGAATAAAACATTCCAACTCTATGGTCTGTGAATTTTCTATAGCTGTTCTCTCTGCCTTGAATGCTTACCATCTACATCTGTACTTCCTAGTTTCCTTCAGTTAACTAAATGAATCCTATATTCTATTTTGAAAGGTTCCTCCAATCACTCTTAATTCTATTGCCTTCTTTCTCTTAATTATATCTGCTTTTTTGTGAATAACTTATTTGTACATATTAATTTATTGGTTATGCCCCCCATTTGATTGTAAGTGCTTCAAAAGCAGTGACTGTCTTTTACCTTTCTTTGTATCCCAACCACTTAGCACAATGCCTGACCCTTGTTTATTGAATGCTTATTGAAATACTGACTATATGAATTTTATTATTAGACCATAACTAAATAAATCAAACTCAAAATAATGAATACATTAATTAAAAAATGCACACTTGCATTCAATATTGATTTTTGTCACATGAGAGATGCTTTACTAGGAATCCAAGATACATAGATGTCTTCATTTTGGAATGTCATGGCAGAAGGGAGGTAACATGAGCTCCAGCTAGGGGAGGGAGGGCAGAGGAAGAAGCCCGAAAGGTAGAGGGTCCATCTGCAATGAAAAAAAAAATTGAGACAATTTGATATGGGAAAAATAAATTGGATACTGTACAATTTTCTTGTTGGTATATTTTACTCCTGTTCTTCTATGGAGTTCATCACTCATACTATACAACTCACCATTGGTTTTTGTGTGTTATTCATTTTTAGAGTTATTTGAAGATACTTCTATTCTGTTTCAAGGATACAAAACACCAATATAAAACTGATATTGAAACTACATCCTTTTACAGGGTATGTGGGAGAAATTTGGTGCCACTGAAAGATTTTTGAAATTTCCTCAAGATAATAAATTAGTCTTCTTCCTTTTCAGTATTTGGGCTGATTCTTTTTTAATTTGTACTCTGTTCTAGTTATGTATCCTTATGCACAACTACTAAACATTATCAATTCAATTTGATGTCACAATGTGGGCAATAGATATTATTTACGCATTTGGTCTTTTCTGTATGAGAAGCCAGACCCAACTCTTAGATCTCTTCTAAGAGACCCTCTAGAATTCTGAGAGTTAATGTCACCTACACAACATCATCCACAAACAAGAATATCTGGAAGAGATCATCGTTCACAGAAAACCTCTTAATATGGATTCTGCATTACATTCACTCTATCAGAGTAGAAAATATTTTTACATGATTTATTTTTCTTTGGTTTTTAAATGTTTTAATATTTGAATTATGTAATTTTCAGACTATTTTGGGCAACATTGACTTTCAATTATAAAAAACAAATATTAAATAACATAATAGAATAGAACATTGTAAATTGATGGTTAAAACTTTCCAAGTATTTGTGTTTCTCGAATGTTTGTGGCAGCCCTTTTTGTAGTGGCTAGAAACTGGAAACTGAATGGATGTCCATCAGTTGGAGAATGGCTGAATAAATTGTGGTATATGAAAATTATGGAATATTACTGTTCTGTAAGAAATGACCAACAGGATGATTTCAGAAAGGCCTGGAGAGACTTACACGAACTGATGCTGAGTGAAATGAGCAGGACCAGGAGATCATTATATACTTCTACAACAATACTAGATGATGACCAGTTCTGATGGATCAGGCCATCCTCAGCAACGAGATCAACCAAATCATTTCTAATGGAGCAGTAATGAACTGAACTAGCTATACCCAGAAAAAGAACTCTGGGAGATGACTAAAAACCATTACATTGAATTCCCAGTCCCTATATTTATGCACACCTGCATTTTTGATTTCCTTCACAAGCTAATTGTACAATAATTCAGAGTCTGATTCTTTTTGTACAGCAAAATAATGTTTTGGTCATGTATACTTATTGTGTATCTAAGTTATATTTTAATATATTTTAACATCTACTGGTCATCCTGACATTTAGGGGAGGGGGTGGGGGGGTAAGAGGTGAAAAATTGGAACAAGAGGTTTGGCAATTGTTAATGCTGTAAAGTTACCCATGTATATATCCTGTAAATAAAAGGCTATTAAATAAAAAAAATTAAAAAAAAAGTATTTGTGTTTCTGTCTACATAATCTTATTGAAATATTAGTCATTAAAAAAAAAAGGTCTTTGGACAAGTAATGAAAAGGTATTCCAGTACTATAATGTATACTATAATATTTAAAATTTGTATTATCCGTCTTCAAATACTAATACTTGTGGCAAGTATAAAAATGAATCTAGTTGATTGAATCAAATTTATTTAGCAAAATGACTTAGAAGACAATGAAGAGAAATTAAAACAATATGCAAAATAATCTCAGATATTTTCCTCAGGCTCCTCAAGACTTTCATATTATCTTTCATTTTTCTCATTTTTCAGTTTTTGTTTGACTGATTCTTGAAATCTTATCAAGTCATTCACTTCCATTTGTTCAATTCTAGTTTTTATTATTTTTTTCTTCAGTTACCTTTTTTAGCTCCTCTTGTAATTGGCCAATTTTTTTTTGTTGTTGTTGTTCATTGCATTTTTTCCCATTTTTTCATTCCTTCTTGCAATGATCTCATTTCATTTTCCCATTTTTCTTCTAACTCTTTTTTAAGATCCTTATGCAATCTTCAAAGAAAACCTTGTGAAATGGGGAGCAGCTCATGTCTCTCTTTGGGGCTTCTTCGGGAGTTGCTTTGCCTTTAGGAACCTCAGGATTTGAGTGAGGTCTGTTCTTCTCTCTCTCCATAAAAGCTGTCTATGGGGAGAGTTCTTTTTGTTTTTTTATTTATTTATTTTTTTAAGGCTTGAGGTATGCTCAATATAAAAGAGGCGACAGGTGCTTTAATTTGCCCTGGGGAAGTTCTGCTGATTGATTTCTGGTGCTGGGTAATGGCAGCTAAGTCCAGCATTTTTCCGGGGCTCAGTGGTTTTCAATTGCTTTTAGTAGCAAATCTATCAAACCACATGCTTTCAAACAGGACCAAGTGGCCTAAGAAGCTCCCAGAAGATTCCCAGGTGTGTGAAATTGCGACACTATTGACTCGCTGCCCCAGCTCCTTGCCCTGGTCAACCTGTGCTGCTGTCTGGGTTCAGCAGATTGTCCCCCTGCCTGATTGAAACAGATCTGTTCTGAAGTTCTACCAAAGTATCTTCTGGGAATATGTTGTACTCCAAACATTTGTGGGTTTTTTGACTTCAAAACCACTTTAGAGGCTTAATCTGTTGTTGGTTTGAGAGGTCAAAGGAGGTCAGAGAGTCATGTCTGCTCTCTGCCCCACAAAAAAGCCTCCTCGAGGGTTTCAAGCTTAAATTTGCTCAAGAGGAGCTATTGCGGCTTCTCTTGGGTCAGTGGGGAGCGGACGTTCTGTCGTGTGTCCTTCATGAGCAGCTTTCTGGGGAGGGCCTTTGGCCTCGAGTCTCGTGCCAAACACATGCCTGGTCTACGTTCTGCCTCGTGCCCTTAGGAATCTCTCTCTCTCCGCCTCCCCCTTTTCCTCCTCCCCCGGCTCGCCCCGGGGAACCGTTGCTATGAACTCAACGGCGGCTCCGCCACTGGACTCTCCGCCCGGGTCGTCTCCGGAGCCCGGAATCAGCGAAGTGATGAAGCACCTGCCTTATTTTTGCCGCGGCAAGGTGATGAGGTGTTTTGGACCGGGTTCCAAGCAGCTGGGCATCCCCACAGCTAACTTCCCTGAGCAAGTAGTGGATAATCTTCCACATGATTTATCTCCTGGAATTTATTATGGTTGGGCCTCTGTTGGAAACGGGGATGTCCATAAAATGGTTTTAAGTATTGGATGGAACCCATACTACAAGAATGCTAAAAAATCTGTGGAAACTCATATTATACATACTTTCAAAGAGGACTTCTATGAGGAAATCCTTAGTATAGTCATCACTGGCTACATCAGACCAGAAAAAAAATTTAGTTCAGTGGATGCCCTTATTTCTACAATTCAAGATGATATTGAAGAAGCTAAGAGACAACTGGATTTACCAGAACATTTGAAACTCAAAGAAGATAATTTCTTCCATGTGCCAGAAAGCAAAATAGTGAATGCCCATTGATAAAAAGTCATTTTATTTACTTGTTCTTTTTCCCCTTTGTATTCCACTACTCCATATCACTACTGCAGCCTTGTGTTTGATTAGCTTAAGAAAATTTTCCCAATTAGCTGTGAATTTATATAATTCAATGTAGTTGCCATTTTATGCTTAAATTAATTTTACATTAAACTCATTGTGGCAGCAGTACCAAAAAGGTTCATTTAAAAAAATCAAAAATTTTTGAGAAAAAATGTTGGAATGATACAGAAGCTTTATGAAAGACATAGTAAAAGCAGAGAGCATAAACAGGATCTTTTTTAATGATGGATGGTAAAAAACTGGCTCAACCAAGTCATTTGTTGAAGATGAGAATAGAAGTCATGGCTAGGAATTTCCAACTAATTCTTGAAGACCTACATGCCATGGAGAAGTGAAATGTACATTGTGAAAAGCTTTGGCAGTTTAATAACTTGAAAGGAAGAAATGATAGTATTTGTGTTTGATATGTGTAGTACAATGTTTTGTTAAAGATGGAATATTATGAAACTTTTTATTTAGTATTATTAGAAATAAGTTTGTTATTGGGGTCAAATTATTGCCTGTTTTCCATTTTATATTTATTTTCATGCCATGGATTCTAAGGGTTTTAAAAAAAAACAGTTCAGAACTATAGCTCTCAAATTTTCATTGCTGTCTTTTCATCATAAATGTTTATATTCAAAATTATTTGAAGCTTCTTTTACTCCTTAAATTTTGATTTCTTTCTATTCATAATCTTTGCAATTTATGGTTTTATGTATAGTGTGTAATATCTAGTCTGTTCCCTCTACTGCCATTAACTGAACAATAATAGATATTCAAAGATGATTGGATTTTACTTTACAAAACTTTAAATATTGCAACCCACTTTAGTTTTTAAAGTAACTTATTAAAGTAAGGAGGTAGTACAATTAACTAGTTGGGTAGAAAAAGCCAAAGTTTAGCTAATGTTAACCAGAGGGAAAATATTTAAGGGCCAATTAAATGATAGAATATATTTTTAAAGTTATTTAACTTATTTTAAATGTAATTATTTATGTTAAGCATGTATAAACTCTGCTGTTGTGTAATTACATTGTTAATGCCAGTCTAATACTTGTAATTTGATTTAGAAGGATTATAAATTAAAACTTTGTTCGAATCTTTTCCATTTTATTCCCATGTACTTTCCTCTTTCTAAATAAATAAACACCTGCACTTTTGGGCCCGGAAAAAAAAATAAATTTGCTCAAGACCAGAGAGGGCTTTGACCTCCCCTTTAATTCATTTTCCTCTCTGTCCCATACTCAATGAAAAAAGATTCACTTGTATCATAATAGTCACTGCACTATGCTTTTGCATTCAGGTTAGTCATCTTTTAAAGAGCCCAGAGGTAAACAGAGGATTCTAACAGTCACTTTGAAGAAGGAAAAAAAAAACAGTTACTACACAATAAAAAACAAAAGTAAACTTGAAAGATTTTTGCTACATTTTCAGAATGCTTTCAATTTTAGGTACTGTATTTAAGAAAGGACATTTTAATAATCTGAAACTGGTCGCATGCATACACATAAACAATTCTTCCCCCCTCCCAGCCCAGAGCAAGTTAAGCAACAACAACAAAACAACAACCACAAAAAAAAAAATACAAATAATTTATAAAAGAAATTATTTTAAAACCAAAATTAAGGAAGTCAAAATTATGGGTGATTGGGGTTCAAAGTATAAATTCATATTAGTTATAAATCAATTATAAAATATTCCCATGATTGATTTGCTCAAGAAATGGATTAAAAGACTTTTCTCAGGAAATCTATCATAAGAAAAGGAGGTGATCCAAAACTATGGCAAGGGAAAATGAAAAAAGTGAATGGTTAAAAAAAAAAAAGATAAAAGTCCCCAAATGTGAAAAGACCTACAAATTTTCACTTCATTGGATATATCCCCTATGGAGGATTTATGGTAGGAAATGGGAAACAGATAATGAAAGAAGCATTGCCAGGTATGTTATCCAAGTTTATTATGATTATATAAACTAATGTTCCCCTCTCAATTTTTCTATCCCCATGAGGATGGGGAAAAGTAAAGAAGAAATGAATAGAGACTTTGTCTACACAGAGCTACCAGATCATGAATTTTTACTGAAATTATGAAATTCATTTTCAAATCCCATATAATAGATTCTTTCCACCAGAAAATGTACAATATTTTATATTCTTGGTATTCATTAGCTTCTGTTGATTATTAAAATCATACTTCAGCATGTCACTGAGGCATGACAGTGACATTGGATTCTCAAAGACCATATTGGTTCATCACATGTTTTAGAAATTTCTACTTAGTTGGAAAAAGTTTCAAGCACAAAGCAGATGACAAATTGTACATCTGTTTCATGAAAACCAACCATGTTAACAAGTTTCTGATTGTAAAGAAAAAAAAATAGACATAAATTTGAAGATCAATTGCTGAGCCAAAGAATTATAAAGTACTCTAACAAATTACATCCTTGAACTGTGGAAGCCTGAATTTTGACACCACCCTTAATTTTGATTTTTGTTAGAACTGTGTAATTTCATTATGAGTATAAAACATCTCCACCTTCTTGTCCTTTCTCACTAGTTTCTATATATTCCTAGAAATCCTTCATAGTAGGACCTTTACCTATATTTTTCAATCATTTAATGAGTGTCATGGTGGATCAATCCGCTACTTGAATCAATCAAAAACAACTGTTTATAAAGTGTCTACTATATATTAGGTTTTGACCTACTCACTGGGGATATAATTATAGAGAATGAAACATAGCCACTCATTATAAGTTTACATTGTAATGAATTATATGCAAAAAGAACATGTAAAATGCATCTATTGAATAACTATAAAGTTAGTTCATATATTAATATGTGTTTCATATGAATATATAATCTATATTGTTTTATGGTATAAAAGAACAACAATATATACATTTACATATAGAAATAGAGGGAGGAAGAAGAAAAAGACAGAGAAACAGAGAAAGGAAAAGAAGAACGTGATATTTTTATGTCTTACACTGGCTGCCTGAAAGGCATAACTCCTCTCCCTATTATATATCATTATATCCCATTATATATCATATATATAATGATAATCATTTGAATGATTCCATGCTAGACTGATTATATGGCATTTTCTTACAGATACCATACATTTCTTTTCCTTTGGGTAACTCACAACCAATTCTTCAGAGACTGTTATTCCATGACTCATAAATGTCTGGCATTACAAACAAATTACAGCAATGCTTTTAGTGAGTCTAAGTTTCTTACTTGAAGATAAGAATTCTGATAAACACTGATTTCAGCTTCATTCTCTTTTTGCACAGTATACTCTATTGATAAACAGGGTTTAAGATTATGCCCTGATTTGATGGTGATTATTGTATTCATAAAATGGTAAACCTGTAAAGGAAATTATTGATGATTGAAACCAACTCAATCATAAATATAGGAATTTAGAAGTTGACAAAGGGAGGGGCAGGTCAGTCACATTTAAAAAAAAACATTTTCCCTAGCCTAGGGAAACTAGAGATTGATGCACTTGAGTAGTTCTTCTCCTTCCAGTGATGATATAATGGCCCATCTCCTCATTGAAATACCCACCTATCAGGATTGCCACCATTTGTTCCAATGATTAATTTTCAGATCAATCAGAAGGAAGAGATGCTTAGATATTAAAGGCATAGGTCAGTCAAAAATGGGAGCAAGCCAGTAAGAGTCCTCTGTCACCAGGTTGTATGACCTGCAAATAAAAGACATCTTTTAGAATTTTTTCTACTTGCCCTTTGTTAAATTCTGGGCTGCATATCCTTCTGATCTAAAAATGTGCTAATCAATGTAATAGGGTGTTACACGAATATATATGAAATAACAAAAAGACAGAATCAGAGATGAAGAAACAAACTGGGAAAGAGATAGATATAAACACAGAGAGACAGAGAGCACCAAGGGAATCAGATAAGGTTTCCACTAGGAAATAGTACATAAGGTGAGCCTTTTAAAGAACAAGGGATGAGGTGATAATGGAATACATTATTGGTTTTGGGAGATTGCCCATGCAGAGGCACAGACATGGAAGATGGAAATTGTTATTCCATTTTGTCTTTGGGGAAAAGCAAGTAATCCAGATTACCCCAAAATGTGGTGTCCATAAAGTATATAATAAGCCTGGAAAGTTTCTCTGGTAAAGATCTGATTTCTAAGATATGAATATGATTAAAATTAGTATATGATTAAAACAATTAAGAATTTGAGCTATCCAATTTATAAATGGTCAAAGGAGTAAATAGATAGTTTTCGAGGAAAAAATTCAAACTTTCTGTAGTTACATAAAAATGCATCATCACTAATAATTAGAGAGAAGAAAATTAAAGCAACTCTGAGATTCTTCATGTCCATTCCTTTGGTAAAGTTGATAGAAAATAATTTTGGAAGGGCTTGAGAAAATAAACATAGAAATGTTCTATTTATGGAGTTAGGACCTTATCTTGACATTCTGAAAAAGAATTTGTAACCAGAGCACCAAAGTTATTAAATTATGTATATATTTTTACCTAGTGATATCCATACCAGCCATATGATCCCCTCTCCAAAGAAATCAAAGAAAGAAGAAAAGGTCCTATAAATTATGTAAATGTCTGTGTGTGTGTGTGTGTCTGTGTGTGTGTGTGTGTGTCTGTGTGTGTAAGTACTCATATATTTATCTCTTTTTGTGGAAGGAAAAAAAACGAAAATAATGGAGTGACAATATGGCAATTATGTAATAACTGATCAAATGATAACATATGAATATAATGGGATATTATTGTATCAAAAGACAACAAGAGGGATGCTTTCAATGACACATGGAATAATTGGATTGAATTGATGCAGAATGGTTCGAAGAATGAGGAAAATAGTCAATAGCATGTCTAACAGTAAAAAGGGAAAACAAAACAACTTTGAATGATCTAATAACTCTGATCTATGTAGTGAATGACCATGATTCTAGAGAATATCTGATAGAGAATAAGGCATATCTTATGACAAAGAAGAGCTGGACTAAAAATGCAGAATGAGATATATATCTTTAGACATGTCTAAAACCAAATTTTTTTTTACTTGACAATACATACATCTTACAAACTTTATTTTCCCCTTTTTTTTCAGTAGGGATGGGGAGGTGTGTAAGATAACATATTTTTATTAATTTAAAAACATCTAAAAAGAAACAGTACTCTAATTGCAGTTAGATTTTGAAGGACTTTGAATAGTAAGCTGAAAATTTGTATTTTGCTTACTCTGTCATGTTGCTTCTCTATATGCGATAATCAGCAATGGTTAAGTAACAAATGGCAATTACATCTTTAATACATTGGGGATATAATGTGTGTGTGTGTGTGTGTGTGTGTGTGTGTATACATACATATTATATATATCTACTTTCTATATCTTATTTATGTCTGTCTGTCTGTCTGTCTGTAATTTCCTGTCCCCAGCAGCCTCATGAACATGATCAGGTTTTATTATCCCTGTTTTATAGACAAGACAACCGAGACTCAGAAGGGATAAATGATTTCCCCAGGGTTACAGAAGGTTTCAAATACTAGATTTGAACTCATCAACTGACTTCAATTGTTTTACTACATTGCCTGATGTATAGGTCTCCATAGGGCTTCTTTTAAACTAAACTGGCTTTTCATTTTCTTCAGGGCATAATTATGATTCATTTTTGAGCAGTGGTAATTTTTTAATGATGTTATGAAAGTAAAAGATCCCAACAGAGTTTATAGTGTCTAGATAAATGCACTCATGTTCTCCACATTGTCACAACGTTTTTTGCTCACAGGGGCTACATTTAGTCAGGTATGTTTAACTTTGTTATTGATGCTAAAGTCCCTATATCTAAACTATAAAAATATTAAAGAAATAAGAATAAAAAAATTATATATAACTTAAAACATCCCTTTTAATCCTTGGATGAACTTTGTGATAGAAGTAAAGCAGATTTTGTCTCCATTTTACAGATAAGGAAACTGAGGTTCAAAGAAGATAAGTGACTTTCTTATTACAAAATAAATCATAAGCAGCTAATGTGGAAATCAGATTCACATTTCTTATTTCTCTACAACTAACTTTTCCACTGAGTGATGTTGTTGCTAAAGACTGGGAATTCTTTCACAGCCAATTTTGGTGTTATCAAGAAGTCAATATTCTACATTGAAGTTTAAAACATACTCTTACCATATTTCCCCCTTCTTCTCCTCCTTCCTTCCTTCCTTCCTTCCTTCCTTCCTTCCTTCCTTCCTTCCTTCCTTCCTTCCTTCTTATTTTCAGTTTAATTTTTCTTTATTTTGTTGTCTTCATCATATATTTTATTTATTGCTCTTATTTTGCCTACTTCACATTGTATCAGGTCAGAGATTGTGAATTTAAAATTAGAAGGGAATTTGGAAGCCAGTTCAACCATTCTTTTCATTTTATAGATCAGGGTGGTGAGACTGAATATTGAAGTACTTGTACAAGGTCACAGAGTAGTACATGACAAACCCAGGATTTCAACCCAGATTTGGTGGCTATGGATCCCTGAACCATTCACTATATCATGCTACCACCATCATATCCATCTTTCTATTTTTTTTATCTTAATTTTTCATGTTTGTTATTTCTTACGCTATGGTAATACTCCATTTTGTTCATATTTGACAATTAGTTTATCGCTTTTCCAGTAAGTAGACATTTAATTTGTTTCTAGTTCTTTACTATTTCAAAAAAAGTCATGGAATGAGTATTTTGGTTTCTAAATAATCATGATTTCTTTGGGAATATATGTCTTTTTTGTGAATCTTTGGCAATATTTAACATCTCTGTCTTTGTCTCAATCTCCCTATATCTTTCACTCCCTCCAATATGTTTCCAGTGTATTACATGGCTGCTAATACTGGTATGATAAAAAAATTAAATTGTTATAGAAAAATGACATTATGATATAATATGTAATGGAATTTTGGGGAGAAAAGGAGGGAGAAAGAGGGAGACAGAGGCTGACAGAGACATACAGCGAGTGAGATGGAGAGAGAGACAGAAACAGAGATAGAGACACAGAGGGATAGAGAGAGATAGGGAGACAGAGACAGAGATTAAGTTGTTAAAACACTTGTCATATGCAGCCAATTCTATAATTCCTTTAAGTCAGGGTGTGTCAGGGCAGAAATTGTCACTAGTTGCTTTTTTGTGGGAAAGCATAAGATAAGAAAAAAATGCCTTACTTCTCTGGAACATCCAAATCACTTTACAAAGCACATTCATGTCCTTCTCTTAGCTTATCCTTAAAAAATGTCTCGTCAGGGAAGCAGAACAGATAGGGTGTTTCTCAGTTTCCTCACTTATAAATTGGGGTCAAAATAGTATTAATGGCCTGTTCAAACACAGTTAGTGGAAGAACTGCAGCCTTTAGTCATAGTCCAATACTTATTTCCTTTTTTTTTTTTTTAATTTAATAGCCTTTTATTTACAGGTTATATGCATGGGTAACTTTACAGCATTAACAATTGCCAAACCTCTTGTTCCAATTTTTCACCTCTTACCCCCCACTGCCTCCCCCAGATGGCAGGATGACCAGTAGATGTTAAATATATTAAAATATAAATTAGATACACAATAAGTATACATGACCAAACCATTATTTTGCTGCAATACTTATTTCCATTACAGTGTTATAGCCTTCAGTGTTCAGGATGTGTTCTAAAATATTATTAAAAATTGCTATATATTTATCATATCTAAATCAAGAGGTTTTTTTGATTGTTGTTTGTTTGCTAACCCTTTTGGAAGTTTGACAATAGCTATAGACTTTTTATCAGAATGATGATTTAGGCACATAAATAAGATAACAAAATGAAACTAATTATATTGAAATATAGTTATCAGCATATATGCACACTATATACATTGTTTCAATTAAAATTCAGTAACAAGGAAACTGAGGCACAATAAGTTTATTTACAGTGATGCATATATTTTTTAATAAAATCGGTGAGACTATCCTACTCAAAAAGAAAAGTGACCCCCATGAGAAGGGAAAAAACTTTTTTTTAAGTTTTTATTGAGAGCTAAGAAAGGAGGGTGTTGGGTAGTTATGAAGATTTGTTTGCTTTCAGCTGGAGAAAGTGGATTGGCCTTCAGTCATGGCTGATTAGGTCCCTCTCAGGTTTAAAAAAAAAAAAAAAGGTGTATCAACTGCTTTATAGGATTCAATTGCCTTAGTAATATTGACTAGAAAAAATCAGAATCATCTAAATCAGGACCACATAACTAGTCATCCTCTTAGGAGAGATCATATCACCCCTGAAGGCCCAGGGCCAGGATAAAGGCAGAAGAATTGATTAAGGGAAGGGGCTCCAGCTCAAGCTGGTCAGTTGTTTATAGACAACAAACTGAAGAGTCAGATAAAACTGATTATACAGCTTATGTCTCAAGGGACTAAATGTAGGAGTTATAAAGTCATTTCCTTTCTACCATTCCGTAAAGCCCATTCTAATTGTACTAAGTTAGGTGAATTCTGGCAGCTGTTAATCATTTCAAAAACAATATAAAATCAATTGCATTGGAAAATCAATACAGTAGAAATCAAAGGTAATATTGATTTCTATCTTTTCATAAAATATATATGTGTGTGTGTGTGTGTGTGTGTGTGTGTGTGTGCGCGTGCACGCGCACTAGGAATCCAAATATCTGGTTTAGTTATTTAGTCCCTATCACTCCAAAATGTTTTTTGAAAATTGGAAGATCTTGGTTCAAATACAACACTTGTCTTTGGCTATTAAACAAGGTAAGTATAATTTTTAAAAAGTCTGAACTTTCTTCATCTATGAAATGAGGGGATGGAACTACATGATAACTAAAATCCCTTCTAGTTGTAATATATATTGTCCATCCAGACTGTGATGTAGAATGCCATTGAGAATATTTTCCCTTTGTATTACTGAATGTAATTCTTTCTCTCTTTCTTTCTCCTCTCCTCTCCTCTCCTCTCCTCTCCTCTCCTCTCCTCTCCTCTCCTCTTCTCTCCTCTCCTCTCCTCTCCTCTCTCTCTCTCTGTCTCTCCTTTCCTTTTTTATATCTTCTTTCATTTCATTTCTTTCTTTCCCTCTACAGATGATTGAAAAGATTTACATGAAATAAATTACTTTTGGTTGAAATGCAGAGGCCTACTCTTAATCCAGCTAAAAGACATTTTCAGTTGTACCAGAAACTAAGAACTTACTAGGAGGCATCTCCTGATATCCTTGTTTATAAAAACCAAGATGACTCAGAATACTCTTGCTCTACAGAATCATTCTATGGCTAAAAGTAATCACTCCGTGCTGACCGAGTTCATTCTTGTAGGCCTTACAGAAAATAGAGAGCTCCAGCCTTTCCTCCTGGTGTTCTTCCTAATGATTTACATGATCAGTGTTGTAGGAAACCTTGGTTTGATTGTCTTAATCCATATCAGTCCTCACCTTCACACCCCTATGTACTTTTTCCTCAGTCATCTAGCTTTTGTTGACTTCTGCTATACTTCCTCTATCACCCCAAACATGCTGGTGAATTTCATGCAAAAGGTTAAAAAAATATCCTTTATTGGATGAGCCACTCAGATGTGCTGCTTCATTATATTTGTAGTTTGTGAGGTCTTTCTCCTCTCCATCATGGCCTATGACCGCTATGTGGCCATCTGTAACCCTCTACTCTATACGGTAGTCATGTCTCAAAAAGCCTGTATCCCAATGGTTGCGAGCACTTATACCTATGGCTTGTGTGTTGGGATCCTCCAGACTGTGGTTACATTCCACTTGTCCTTCTGTGCCTCTAATATAATCAATCACTTTTACTGTGATGATGTTCCTTTGGTTGCCTTGGCCTGTTCTGACACTTACATCCAAAATCTATTGATATTTGTATTTGCTGGTGTCAACACACTTCTTTCTCTTCTGATTGTCCTGGTCTCTTACCTATTCATTCTCCTCGCCATTCTGAGGATCCATTCTGCTAAGGGGAAGAAGAAGGCGTTCTCAACCTGTGCTTCTCATATGGTCTCTCTTTTCATGTTTTATGGAACAGTAATCTTTACTTATCTGAAACCCAAATCAAGCCATGCCTTGGGTACTGATAAGATAGCCTCTGTGTTCTACACAGTAATGATCCCCATGTTGAATCCCCTCATCTACAGCCTTAGAAACAAGGAGGTGAAAAGCGCCCTACAAAAAGTTTTGGGGAAAGTATGTTTCAAGAAAAAATAAATTATACTTATTTTAACGTGTGAATATCCATGAAACTGGACCATGTGTAATTCAAATCAATCCATTTTTTAAAATGTGCCTTCTAAGAACAAGGCACATTGCCACATATGAAGAAGCAATGACAATTTTAAAAAACAAAACAGAACCAAAAAAATTTAAATGAATCATCAATACTTAATGACCTAATGAATTATTGATTAAATTAAATGAATAGATTAGATCAAGGGTTGTTAATTTGAAATCTTTGAAGTTTTAAATTTTTTTTTTATAAATTTCAAAATTATTGATTTCCTCTGTGATTCTTTATTTTTTATTTTATTTATTTATATTAATTATATCCAATTTATTATTTATTTATTCTTAATATTGAATATCATTTATTATTTTATCTTATTAATATTTATTTATTTTTATTGGTTTAAAAGTATTATTTTGAGAAAGGATTTTTAGGTCTCATCAAAATGTTTAAAAAGTCCATAATATAACAAAAATAATAGAAAATTTTATTTTTCAGTAGTAGATTTTGGGAAAATAGAACCAACTTCTACCAATAATTATCCTATGTAATAATCACAGAATTGTGGTATAAGCAAGATTCTTAATAATTTTTTTTGAAATGGAAGGAGATAACTAGTGAAATATCTTAGGGAATCAGTGCTTGGTTAATATTTTGTTTTTATTAATGCCTTAGAAAACAATGAAAATCAGCATGGTGTTAACAGACAAAACATGGCTGTTAAATCAGGAACACCTGGATTTCAACTTTACCTGTGAAGTTATGAATGTTTTAATAATTGGCAAGCCACTTAATCTTGCTCATCTTGCTTTCTTTATAAAGTGCTATATAAACTTTAAAGTGATACATAAATGCGACTACTACTACTATTACAACTATTACTAGGATTACTAATAGCCATTATTGTTATTGTTTTCATCATCATTACCTACAGAACAAGAGGTATTTAGTGAGCTGTTTTTTTTCCTTAAAAATAATATTTTTGTGAATGCCGAACTCAATGATAACTAGTAAACAATCGTAAAAAAAAAACACCCATTAAGAAAGACCTGGTATATGAAGTTGTGGTATAGGAAAACAATGGGATATTATTGTTCTATAAAAATGATGAACAAACTGATTTTAGAAAGACCTGGAAAGATATACATGAACTGATGCTGAGAAAAAGAAGCAGAAGCAGGAATACATTGTACACAATAACAGCAACAATGTGCATGAATAACTATGAAAGTCTTGGTTCTTCACAATGGTTCAGGGATCCAAAGCAATCCCAATAGACTTTGGACAGAAAATTCTATCTGCATCTAGAAAAAGAACTGAGGATATTGAATGTAAATTAACACATGCTATCTTTTTCTGTTTTTTTTATCTCTCATGTTTTTTCCCTTTTGCTCAGATTTCCCAAAATGATTCATAAAGCAATGTATGTTAGAAATGAATAAAAAAATAAAAAATACTTGATATCAAGGACCAGGTTTATGAGAATATCACTCTATTATATTCTTCTCAAATACTTTGATAGTATCATATTCATTTCTGAGCATTACATTTTAAAAAGGACATTAACAAGTAGAAAAAAAGAGGACAAGGAAGTTGCTAAAGTGATTCAAGTCTATACTATGTAAAGATTGGCTGAAAAACGTGAGAATATTTAGCTTGGAGAAAGAAAACTTAAGGGAAATATGAGAACTATCTTTAAGCAATTGAAGGATTATATTAGAAAAAAAAGGACAAGATAAGTTCTATTCTGGTAAATGATTTAGCAACCACTTGTCCAGAAAACAAACAAACAAAACTTGATATACTTTGTTTAATTTTTTTTACTATTCTGCCCATCATTTTCTTAATTTTAGACTATCAATAAAATAATCAAGCCTTGATTAGTAGACTGGTTGATTTAACTCATGCTAAAAATTTAATAATAGGCTCTATGAAGCAGAATTGAGCTGCTTCCATTATACACCTACTCCCATTTGATATTCCAAAATTCTGTGAATTGTAGTATAATATATAAAGTGGTGTCCAAGGGTTATATTCCTTCTGTGCAAGAGAGTGTTGCTCTAACCCCTTGTGTGTATATCTTTTGTTCCCCCCCCCCAGTAGAATTATTTATTAATCACTTAGCAGATCACTTTTATGTTGTTCCATTAACATTATTTGAGTTCACTAGAAGACCAAAGGAATGGAGTCATCATGAAACTGGAGGCCTGGAGACTATAGGTTAATGATAACTAATATTTAAGCATTTTAAGATTTACAAAGTGCTTTACTTTCATTGTCTCATTTGACCTGGTGCTTCTTAGTCACAGAATCAAAACATCTGCAGTTCAAAAACCAGAAAAATAAATATTCCTAGATAATTTCACAATTTATAAATACTTCATTTACACCAACATGGGGAGGAAAAAGGCTGCCATTTTATAGAAGAGAGGCATTCCAAAGTTTTAGTGACACGGCCAAGGCCCCATATCTACAAACAAGCAAGGCTGGACCTTAGAAGCTAAGTTTTGAAATTGCTGTGAACTTTAAGGCATAGAATGTTAAAGCCAGACAAGATCTATAGATCATCTAATTCAGGCATTTTGCTGAGGCAATTGGGGTTAAGTGATTTGCCCAGGGTCACACAGCCAGGAAATGTCTGAGGCCATATTAGAACTCAAGTCCTCCTGACTTCAGGGTTGATACTCTATCCACTGTATCATCTAGCTGCCCCAAATTCAGTGACTTAATGTATGATTCATAGGATAGATTTTAAGAGTTCCTTGATTTAATAAAATATATTTTGAAAAACAATTTTTGGCAATCCTATGTATTTTACTTTATGCCTTTGAAATATTCTGAGAAGTGGTTTAGCAGAAGAAAATTAAATTGTTTCTTGAACGTTCTATTTTACCTTTGTTTTATTTTCCTTTATGTAACCAGTCATTTCCCCACCTCCATGATGCTTTTTATTCTGTAATCAATCACTTTGTCTTCACCTACCCAGTACATACTTTAATACAGCAATAACCCTGATAGACATATAACACTCTTCTCCCCTCCCCCCAAAAAAAGTCAAATGAAGAAAAAAAAAGGTACAAAAATATACAATTTGTTTTGTGTATGCATGGTAGAAAAGAACCGAAACTAATGTAACATGTATTGAAGCTGAACAGATTATGGTATGTCATTGTTTTAACTTAAAAAAAATTTTTGAATTCCAAATTCTATTCCTCCCTCCCTTACCTTCTCCTTTCCTGTAGCAGTGAGCAGTTATAGATTATACATGTACAATCATAAAATATTTCTGTTGGTAATTTTATACAAGACTCAAATAAAAGAAAGCAAATGAAGGAAATAAAATGAAAAATAA
Source organism: Sarcophilus harrisii (assembly GCF_902635505.1). Taxonomy (NCBI): domain Eukaryota; kingdom Metazoa; phylum Chordata; class Mammalia; order Dasyuromorphia; family Dasyuridae; genus Sarcophilus; species Sarcophilus harrisii. Next base: position 250,364,151 of record NC_045431.1, read on the forward strand.
CATATTTCAAACAATATGAATTCTTTCTCTGGAGGTGATAGTATTCTTCATCATTAATCCTTTGGAACTGTCTTGGTTCTTTGTATTTCTGAGAATAGCTAAGTTATTCACAGTTCTTTATCAAACAAAAATTGTTCTTACTATGTACAACTGTAATGGGCTGAGGTTTGAGTTGATGCACTGAGGTCCCAAGTAAGTGAGGCTAAATAGTAATTGGGCTATACTCTATTTATATACATGATTGGATAAAGAATGGTCCCTGCCCACTCTCCGTGCAAGTCCTGATGTGTTGTATAGGAAATGACGATTTTGGTGGGTGGAGGCAGAGAGGGAGACAGGAAGAGAAGCTGGGAGAGATTGGGCCTGGGTTCGAGACTCCGAGCTGCTGGTTGTGTGGCTGCTGGTCGAGCTAGCTTCTTGACTCAGCTGCACACATTGCTATCACCCATTCTCTTCCACCTCCTATTCTTCTTCACTGAGAATAAAGACTGACGATTTTCCCCTAACCTGAATTCCTGACTCCTGTCGATTTAAAAATACACGATCTTCACATACAACATTCTATTGTTTTGTTCATTTTGCTTTGCATCAGTTCATGCTTTTCCAGATTTTTATGAAATCATCCTGCTTGTCATTTCACATAACATAATAATATTCCATCACAAAGAAAACATATGACATCTGGTTTAATAATCAACCAATTGATAGGTACCTCTTTTGGTTTTCAATTCTTGGACATGTGGCATATGACAATAGAATATTATTTTATTGGTAAAAATGAAAAGGGGGGTGTTTTCATTATTTGTTTCAGGAATAACTTGAATACACTGAAGCAGAATGATCATTTTTTTTAGTATACCTTCATTTATTTTAAAAAATATTTTCCACTAAATGTAAAAATAGCTCATTCTTTTAAAAATGAGTTTTGAGATTCAAATTCTCTTTCCCTCCTGCCAATCATTCTTTGAGAGGTAAATAATTGATATAGATTATATATGTGAAGTTATGAAAAGCATATCTCTATCTATATTAACCATGCTACAAAAGAAAATAGACTAGAAAGCTATAAAAAAAGAAAAAAATGTGCTTCAATCTGCATTCACAGTTCATAAGTTCTCTATCTGAATATGGCTAAAATTTTCCATCATGCATCTTTTGCAAGTATATTAGAAAATTGTCTAGACCAAAGTAAGTCCTTCACAATTGGTCATTCTTATAGAATTGCTCTTATTGTGTACAATATTCTGGTTCTGCTCACTTTGCTTTACATCAATTTTCCCATTATTTAAGGCATCCTGTTCATTATTCCTTTTACCATAAGAGTATTCCTTCACAATCATATATCACAAGTTGTTCGGTCATTCCCCACTTGATGGAAATCCCTTTGATTCCAATGTTTTGCTACCACAAAAGAACTGCCATAAATGTTTTTGTACAAATAAATCCTTTTCCCCTTTTCTTTTATATCTTTGGGATGCAAAACTGTAGTGTTATTGCTGGGATTTTATTTTGAAAATTACTGCTTTGTAATATAGTTTGAAATCTGGCACTGCTAAGCCACATTTCCTCATAATTTTTTTTTTCTCACTGATTCCCGTGATGTTCTTGATCTTTTTTTTTCCTTTCAAAGGCATTTCATTATTATTTTTCTTAGCTCCATAAAAAGATTCCTTGGTATTTTGATTGGCATAGTGCTGAGTAAATAATTTAACTTGGGCAGAATTATTATTTTTATTATATTGGTTTAGCCTACTTAGCAATAATTAATATTTCTCTAATTTGTTTAGATCCTATCTCTATTAGTGTGAAATATGCTTTAGAATTGTATTCATATTTAGGACAATTCCAATAGACTTGGGATGGAAAATTCCATTTGCCTCTGAAGAGGACTATGGAGACTGAATGTGGATCAAAACATAGTATTTTCACTTTTTTGTTTCATTTATTTGTTTCTTTCTCATTTTTTTTTTACTTTTTGGTCTGATTTTTGTTAAGCAACAGGACAAATATGGAAATATGCTTAAAAGAATTGCACATATTTAACCTGTATCAGATTATTTGCTGTCTCAGGAAGGAGGGGAAAGGAAAGGGAGGCAGAAAATTTTGGAACAAAAACAAATATTGAAAACTATCTTTACATGTATTTGGAAAATAAAATACTATTGACATTTTTTAAAAAAATGACTTTATATAGTCCCTGTATTTTTCTTACTCCCAAGGTGGACTCCCAAGTGTTTTATAATGTATGCAGTTGTTCTAAATGGCACTCCTCTTTCTGCCATAGATAACTGCTTATAAACAATACAAGAGGATTCTGCACCCAGTGCAAGAAAAGGGTCACTTGTAATTTTTTTTCTAATAAGCCAATCCCCTTGATATATCTAGACTGAGAGTCTCTGAAATTGTTGCTGCCTTTTTGATAAATGTACCACTAAAACCTGCTGCTAGTGCTGCTTCATGATGCTCTGCGTCAGCCCCCATGTCAGTGTCAGAGACATCTACTGACAGCTTCCTAAGTGGTCTTGGAAAAATGTCTCATCCTGATCTTTTGTTAGTTCTGCCCCTCTATATTTCAATTTGAGGTATTATTTTAAAGTTGTTTTGAGAGGAATGTTGTTGGATCAATTAAGTTACTGCTTAACTTTCAAGATTTATCTCTATTATTTACAGTTCCTCTGTCACTTTCTTAAGTTTACACAATGAAAAATGCAATAAACCAGTCCCTGATTAATTAAATTTTCAGACCCCAGACATAAGTGCTCACATTGACAATTTAATAATCAGATTTGAGCTGGTTCTACTATTCTCCTAACTGATGGTCTATAATTCTAAGAATTACAGTGTAATGTATAACGTGGTATCTATGGGCTAATTTGCAGGAATGCATGAAGTCAATTCTAATCCCTTATAAGAATTGATTATCAAAATTTTCAGTGTGAACATTTATGCTGCAGAAATTGCAAAGCTTAATTTACTGTTTTGTTGATTGTCTAGACTTAAGAAATATTAATAATGCATATTATACATAAAGAATTAGTGTGTACTTTATTTTTATCAAGAGAACCAATTATTAATTTTTTACTAGTACTCCCTGGATTGAGCTTTCAGCTTGCTTAAATAATAAGCACAGTAGAATGCTCAGGAAATGAAGTCATCATCAAATAAGAGGACTGGAAATTCAGCCTATGAATAATAAATGGCATTTATGTAGCACTTTAAAGTTTGTAAGATTCTTAAATTCATTATCTCATTTGAGTATGACAGAATCATATGCTTTTTAGATACAGAAAACTGACTTTAAAATGAGAAAAAGACAGAAAGACGATCAACTAATTCCTGGAAATAATCCAGAATATTTAAAAAAGTTAAATAAGAGGTGCAGAAGTCATTTCTTACCTGTAATTGAAACACACAAAAAAAAAAAAAAAAAAAAAACATTTAGGAAGAATAATCATTTTAGGAGTTTTTTCTTTCAATATTCAGACTGTTTCAAAAGACTTTATGACATTTTAATCTAGATTTTAAGACGATAAGGAAATGTGCTAGAAGATTAGAAAAGTGTATATGTGTGTGTGTGTGTGTGTGTGTACCTCTATTGAATGGTCTGTATCTATATCTGTATACATATATATATATATATATATATATATACATAATATACATAAGTGTGTGTATATTATATATATATATATATATGTCTGTGTATACATGTATATAACGTGCATTTTGGTACATACACAATTTATAAGAAGACGGCAACTTCAAAAAGAATGTATCAACAATCAGGTTTGAGAAATGTTATCTCACAATAAAAACTTGGATAAATTATATGACTGATTCATTTAAAACTCCAATCCATTAAAAATACATACATAAAAAACCTCAAAGCTTATACATGATTCATAATTTACAGGTTGCCAATTTATTCTATAACTGAAAATATTAATATGGACAGCAGACTTTATAAAAATACATTTCCTTTGAAATCCTATTCATAAAAAAATCATATAATACATGATGTCTTATTTGTTGTTTGGAGTTCATAGTGGTTTTTATTTGTCTCACATGACATATTCCAAAGGCATTTTTACCTTCATCGTCTTATTTTTTCTCACATAAAACAGGGCGTTCTCTTCTAGTCACAAAGAGAACTAAAAATTCTGATATTCTAATGGTCAAGCATAAGTTTAAAGGTAGAGTCTTGCCCAGGAAAAAATAATCGTTCTTTGATGGAGGAATTCTGAGCAATATCAAATGTTCTTCCACTGCTGTTTAATCAGGGCACAGAAGCAACCTGAGTTCTTGAAAGATATGTCAGTGGAGGAGAAGCTTCTTCAGTTCCTCCAATTCTAGAATGGAATTGTACTACTAATGGACTACAATTGGCATTTTCTGTGTCTGAAATCAATCTAGCTAAGTTTCATCAGATTCATGGGGATTATAAATCTACTGGGGAGCCTAAAGCATCACCAGAGGTCAATTGTTTTAATCTCCTTTTTATAGCTAAGGAAACAGAGGTCCAGAGAGGCTAATGGACTTTTCCAGGTCAGGCAAATTAAAACCATCAATGTTAAGATTACTACTTGATTTTTGATTCTAAAGTATACTCTTTTTACTATAGCACCAGATGATTTACAAAGAGAAGACTTTTTTTAGTGTAATAGTTCTCCAAAAGTGTCTGTTACGTTGTAAAGGATGCAATATTCACAATAAAATCATGGCTTCTTGTAATATCGAAATAGCAGGTATTAGGGGTAAGGGTAACATTTTGAGGTCAAAAATGAAATCTTGCAACCTTTAGCAAAATTCAGGTTTGCTCTTTGTCAAAACAAAGTCTTGATATGATAAAATTTTAACATCTAAGTGACAGAAGTCAACTTTCTAAAGGCAACATAAGTAAAAGGAAATGTTATCCTCTTAACAGCTTTTCCAACATTTTCATTTTTTGGCATGAAGCATTTTTAATGCTTCACGTCCTCTAGCTTGAGCTTTCTTCAGGGCCTCTTTTACCTCTTTGTTTCTTAAACTGTAGATTAGAGGGTTCAACATGGGAATCACCACTGTGTAAAAGACTGATGCCATTTTGTCTGTGTCCAGAGAGTGGCTCGACTTGGGCTGTAGGTACATAAAGATCAATGTACCATAGAAAATGGTGACAGCCACCATATGGGAGCCACAGGTGGAGAAAGCTTTGAGTCTGCCCTCTGTGGAATGGATACGCATGATAGCAGCAATGATGAAAATATAGGAGACGAGGACAATTGATGAAGAACAAATCATGTCAAATCCAGCAAAGGCAAATATCAATATCTCTTTTGTGTGGGTGCTTGAGCAGGCAAGAGCCAAGAGAGGAAGGTCATCACAATAAAAATGATTGATGACATTGGGGCCACAGTAAGTTAATTGGAATGTGACAATGGTATGGAACAATGCAACCAAAAAACTGTATATATAGGGAACAGCCACTAACTGAATGCAAACTTTCTGAGACATAATGACTGAGTAAAGCAGTGGATTACAAATAGCTACATAACGGTCATAGGCCATGGATGCTAAAAGGAAACACTCTGTGATCATAAATGTCAGAAAACATCCTAACTGGGTTGCACAAGCATTGAATGAAATGGTATTTTTTTCCACTATGAAATTCAACACCATCTTAGGTGTGATGGCCGAGGAATAGCAGAAGTCAACAAAAGCTAAATGGCTAAGAAAGAAGTACATAGGGGTATGAAGTCTAGAATCAATCCTGATTAATATAATTAGTCCAAGGTTCCCTATCACTGTGACTAGGTAGATGACTAAGAAAACTACAAAGAGTGGAGCCTGGAGCTCAGGACGATCTGTGATCCCTTTGAGAATAAATTCAGTCACTTGTGTGAAGTTAAATTTTGCCATTTATTCCATGGATGTAATCTGTGAGGAAAGAAGAATGTAAATGTCAAATAAATGATAGGGATAACTATGGAGATGTATAAGTATTATTTCCTGGACCAATGTTTACAGGATGAAAAACATAACAGTGCTCTGGGAGAAAGAGTTCTGAACTTGGAGTCAGAACTGGATTTGTTCTCTGTCTCTGATGTTCACTAACTGTATGACTTTGAATAGGTCTCTTCACTTTCCAGGATTAAAATGAGGTGATTGAGGCAGATGATGTCAACAATGTTTTCTAATTTTTATATTCTCTTGTAATTTAGACTGGGCTTAGAATCCTTTTGGTAGTTCTGAAGCATCTTTTACCAGAACTCATCTTTAGTTCCTACCTAGCTGAGAAGAGGAGTAAGCATGACATGGTCCAGAGAGAATTGGTCTTGAAGCCTGGAAGACCTGAGGTCAAATTCTGCATTTGATCCATATTGTCTGCTGGATCCTGAGCAAATTTTAAACTCAGTGTTCCAGGAACTGTACACAATTCCAAGCTGTGGAACAGATGTCAACCTGCTTTGGGAGAGGGGTTTTCTTCATCTAAGGAGTTTTATTGCAATGAAATCACAAGTTCAATCTCCTGATTGTGAAAGTACTAATGTATCTGAGATTTTTTAAAATAAATATGAAATTAGTGATTTTTCCCCTTAATTCAATCACTTAAGCATCACAAATCACTTATTGTGTACTAAGTATTGACTGAATATGTTGAAAGCATAAAGAGAACATGATTTGTGTTTAAATAAATGAGATATTTAAAGAACTTTGTAAAGTTCTTACAGAACTTAAAGAAGTTAAAAAGGACTTCATTATTATCATCTTCTTCCTCACTAACAATTTTATTATAACTTGAGGTATGAAAGGATAAGCATTTCTTAAGTGCCTACTATATACTAGATACTGTAAGTGCTTTACAAATATCATCTTATGATCCTCAGAACAAATTTGTGAAGAAGATAATGTTCTGTTATCATTACTATTTTATTACCAAATTGAGGCAGATAGAGGTTGTCACTTGTCTAATGTCACACAGCTAGTAAATTTCTGAGGTTGGATTTGAACTTGGGTCCTCCTGACTTAAGACTCTCTGTATCTCCTGTATGACTTAGCTGTCTCTCAAGAGAGCTACATGATAAACAAAATCAATCAATAAGACAACAAGTATTTATTTAATATCTACTATATGTTAAACATTCTGCCACATAGTATTAGAGATGGAAAGAAAAATATAAAATAGCTCATGACTTCAAGTAGCTTATATTCTCTTATGAAAAAGAACATGAATACAAAGCAAACACAATTACCGGAGAACATTTTGGGAAAATCAGGAAAATTCTCCTGTAAAAAGTGAAAATAGAATTGAGTTTGAAGGACTATGTGAAGTCTAAAAGGTGAAGATAGGCTTGTTTACTGCCCAGAAGTTAGGAGAGTTTTGATTCTGGCTTTCCCCCTACCATTAGTCTTGTAACTTTTTAGATGTTACTTAACTTTTTTTCTCATACTCCATGGGAAACATTTGGGATTTCTAGACAGGGGGATTAATAAGTGTTTTTTTTTTCTTTTTATTTAATTTTTAAGAGTGCAATTGCCAATACATTAATGTATACAGGAACATTACAATCAAAGCAGTGTTCTAATCAGTATAAATATATGTGCATGTATGTATGTGGATACATATGTATATGTACATAAATATATACATATCAATAGATAGAATTTGAGGAGATAATGTGTAATTATAACTAGAAGAATCAGGGAATACTTCACATATGAGGAAGCACCTGAGTTGGGATTTAAAGGAAGCTAAGGAATAAAATAGGAAGGAGTGAAGAGAGACTATTTCTGTCATATGGAATAGTTTGTGCAAGGGTATAGCTTGTGTGACAAAGAGAAGGATTGGAGGCTGATTTGACGATAAAGTAGAGTATAGGAAACAAGATGATATTCATTAACTCTGGATAAATTACAAATGATAGCTAAACTGTGAAATCTAATTATCTTTTCTCAGTTTTCATCCTTTTAAGATTTTCTTCCATACCTGATCTCATTTGTAGTAAGAAAATTTTCCGAGAAGCATAAAAACTATAACAAAAATTATGGTTAATAATACCTAATCTATGTTTGTTGACTACCCTCTCCTCTTTGATATTCTCTCTCATATTTAATGACTTTTCTCCCTCAGTTCTCCTTTTAACTTTCTGACCAACACTTCTCATGGTCTTCTGTTTTCAATGATATCAAGCCAAAAATTGACTCTAGGTATACCACAAGGTTTTGTCCAGGGTCCTTTTATTAGTTTTGTTTTTTCTTTATGTAGTTTTACTTGGTAAATTCATCTATCATCATAGATGTAAAGTAATATCTCTATAAAGATTTGTCATTGAGACTTAATCACTTAGTATAAAGTTCTAGTTTCATCTTGCAAAATGTGTATCAAACATTTCAAACTAAATGCCCTGAACACATCATTTCAAACCCACATGAAAAGAAACCTCCATAACTTTTCTCCTAACCTATCTCTTTCATATGTCACTATCATAGGAAAAATACATTTCTTTTCCCAATACCCAAGCTCATAATCTTATGCAATCCTTGGCTTCTCAATATCTTTTATTCCCACATATCCAATTTGTTGCTAAATCTTAACATTTATTTCTTCCCAACATATCTTGCATATATTCCCTTCTTTCCCCTGACATAGGAACCACTTTAAATCATTTCCTTATCACTGTAATATGCTCAGGGCATTCCTATTCTAAGACACTGAAGAATTCCTGTTTTTTGCCCCTTTTTTCCTAGTCATTTCATCTTGGCCAGAATAAATACCCTTTCTACTCACAAACCACCCAAGTGTGCTAAGAGAATAATACAAAGAAGATATAGGGGCTAGATTCATCCTGACCTACCTGTTAGATGTCAGAGTATTCTGGCTTTGTATGAGTTTATTCAGAAAAGCCTTATTTCTTTCTTTTCCTTTACCTTTGAGACCAAACTTGAAATTCCCTGCAGGTTAAAGAAAAATAGTGATAGTTCCCAAGGGAAGAAAGAACTCATCTTTTAATTGAATTTGCATATTTTAAAATCACTAAGGAAGAGAAGTCTACAAATCAATCTCAATGGTATCTAATTCTGTTTGTCTCCAGATTAATCAATATCTTAGAAGTGGAGTTCTGGAAAGTTAATTGGCTGGGGTTGTACTTCTCCCTGTGCCTCTAATAATATGCATATCTTTAGGCAGCTTTCAATCTCTTTGGGTTTCATCTGTCAAATGATGATACTTCCTTTTGCTTGTCTTCTTTACAGAACCATATTGATGACTAAATGGGAGCACTACCAAAGTGTATTGATTACTATATCTGTTACTGAACTTCACTTATTTGTACGTTTTTATTAGTGAATTAATGGAGTTGATCAGCCAACAATCTTATATTAAGGTTTTATTTATGGTCTATTCATTTGACTAGAATCCTAGAATATAAAGACAAAGTTTAAAAGAACTTCCATTCTATAGCAGAACTTACATTCCATAAGTGAAATAACATCTATTGATATTCAAAATATATACAAAATAAAAGGAAATTTGTGTGAAGAGGTCCTTGTAACTAAAGGGATATTGATGGTGATGATGATGGGAGGAGATTAAGAGATGTTTCATGTAAGAAGTAATTTGAGTTGAATATATAGAGGGAGCATGATTTAAACAAGCATGGTAGACACTTTATTACAATGACACAGAGAAAAAAAAAACACAAGGAAATATTTTCATGAGAAATAGCATGTAAGTCAATTTGACTGAACCATACAATGCATTAAAGGGAGAAATTGCAAGAATCAGGAGTATGACCCCGTAATGGTTAGAATATTTTAAGGCATCTAAGTAGCATGGTAGAGAGAATAGGATATTTCAAAGCACCAAGACCTGGATTAGGATTATTTTCTAGGAAGTTATACAGTAGTGGAGAATCTTGAGGAAAAGACAGGAAGCAGCTTGTGCCGGTGAGTTAGACCAATAGAACTACTTCTGTTATCATCTCTCTTGGGAGCTGATGATGACAGCCAAAAATCTGATTTCATATTATATCCAGGAAACTTTATTTCCAGTGACTTTGTTATATCTTTTGAGAAGACTCAGAAAATGTAATTTTTGCCACCAAAATCCTTGATACTGTGAAATGGTTAAGCAACAAAAACTGATATAATTTTATTGGTGAACATGATATTAAATGTGATACATAACTGGATGCCACTGGGATACTAAATACTACAGGACTTTAACTGTCTTATAACCTTTTCTTCTGATTGGTGAATTTCCTAAAATTCCTTTATTTTGAGGAAGTGTCCCATTTATTGTTCAAGCTCACATGCCTATTATCCTTGATTCCTCACTAAATCATCCCATTCAGCTGATCTTTAGTTAAGTCCTATTTTGAAGAACCACTTTTGCCAGCCATGCTAACTTCTTCATTTATCTCATATGTCCACTCATGACTTTTTGGCCTTCTTACCATGCTTTCACAATCAATACTTTCCCTTTTCTTTTTTGGGTCCCATTTAATGTAGTAATTCTCACCAATATAATACAAACTCTTTGAGGGTAGGAGCTATATCTCTTTTTGCTTTATATATAGCTTATATAAGTACTAGCTGGTCTCTGAGCTTCCTACTTAGAGATTCTGTGAAATAATGGATGTAAAAGAGTTTTGGAAAAATATCAAGCCTTATATACAGGAAAATAAAGGAAACAAGAATTCAGTCCTTCTATGGGCCCAGCACTGGCCTAAGTAATTAAAAAAAAATCTCATTTATTCCTTGCAATACTCCTGCAAGATAGGTGCTATTTTAATTCACATTTTAAAATTGAGGAAACTGAGGCTAACAGAGGTGAAATAATTTGCCCAGGATCACACTGCTAATAAGTGTCTGGAGCTAAATTTCAACTCAGGTTATTACAACTCAAAATTCCATGCTTTCTCCACTGTGTCATCAGTTACTTCTTACATATCAATGAAAATATCTTTGTAAATAACTATACTTTGTAAGTGATATACAACATTTTCCACTCTCCCAATTCTAGTGCTACATCAAGACCTGTATTCTGGATGCCACAGCAGCAATGGGAGTTTCTGCCCATATGAAAAACTTTCATTTGTAGGCTTCATGAAAGGCTATGTTACTTGGAGTTAGTCAAGATAAGTTTTTTAATTTCATTTCATTTCATAATGATGAAGTTTTCACTCATACTAATTCTTTAAAAATGCAATGAATAGTAGCTAGAGCCAGGACGATCTGAGTTCGAATGTAGCCTTAGACATTAGCTAGTTATATGATCCTGAATGATTTGTTTTATTTTGATTGCCTCAATTTCTTTAACTATAAAATAGAGACTGTCATGAGGACCAAAGGAGCTCATTTTTGTGAAAAGCCTGGAAATGAGATAATATTTGTGAAAAGCTTGGCTTGGTGTCTAGAGCATAGTAGATAGAGTTAGTAAATGCTTATTTCCCCTATCCCTTCTATTTCTTTATTTTACTCTTTCTTCCTTCCCTCTTTTTTATTTCTCTTTTTTCTTTTTCCTCATTCCTCCCTCCCTCCCTTCCTTTCTTTTTTCCTTCTTTTTTATTTCTTCATTTCTTTTCTTTTTTCTTCCTTCTTTCCTTCCTTCTTCTCTTTTTCATATCTTGTCTTTATAAATTCAGTTTGCACAGACAAGATTTCACTGTTAATCAAAATAAAACTTTTGGCCTCTTTTTCTTTTTTGAACCACTTTGTCTCTCCTTAGGTGTTTGGATCAGATGACCTAAATTGATGATTTTATGAGCCATGACCAACATAAATTTTATGATTCTCATAAGCTAAATTCAAACAACTCAGTAATGGCAGAGCCAAATCATTAATGTAGATTCTCACTTGAGGGGTCTTTTCATTGTACTCCACTGACTCCATAGAAAGAAAGCCTTTTTCCACTGTATGCATTTTCTCTGATGAATGAGTATAAATTAATATAATGTCAAATGCACCTGTCTAATTGATTGAATTGGATTTAATAATAGTATCTTGCATTTAAACAGCACTTTTAGGTTAGAAAGCACTTTATTCATTCTCTCTCATTTAATTTATTTTTAAAACTTTGCAAGGTAAATGTTATTATTATATTTATTTTGTGAATGAGGAAACAAGGTCTGAGAGAGATAACATAACTTTACTGGGGCTGCCAAAAGTGGAAATGCTAGAGATGAATTTGCAATTAAGTCTTCCTGGCTTGAAGTCCATTACTTTGCTCATTGTGTCATCTTCATTGTTCCATCATTTTTTCTACATTATTAATATTTTCTTAAGTCTACATCAAAGCTTCCTAAACCGTGGGTTGTGATCTCACGTGAGTTTGCATAACAATATGGGAGCTGTGAAAAATTTGGCAGCAGCAAAAGGAATCAACTATTTTGCCAAGATTTAATTCTTTATATAAAAATAAACAAGTACACCCATTTCATTTCATTAGTATGCAAGTTGCATCTTATGTTTAATAAATAGCAAAATTTCATATATATAAATATAAAACAAAACTTTTTAAAAATAAATTTCTTTGATTATCTGTGTTTTTTTTTTCATACCAATTTTATATATGAATTTACCTGGGGTTGTAGAAAAGTGTCTTGGATGAAATGATGTTGTAAATGGGAAAAGTTTAAGAAGTCCTGGCCCACATACCCTATACCAAAATTGGTTCAAAATGGGTACTTGGTTTGGAAATAAATGGTGATAATCATAAACAAATTAGGAGACCAAGGGATAATTACCTATTAGATCTTTGGGGAAGGGAGGAATTCATGACCAAAGAAGAAGAAAGAATATTACAAAATGCAAAATGGACAACATCACATCAAAATGTTTTTTTGCAGAAACAAAATACAAATAAGATTAAAAGGAAAGTACAAATCTGGGGAAATATTTTACTATGAATGTTTCTGATAAAGGTCTCATTTGTAAAATACATAAAGAACTAAGTCAAATTTACAAATCATTCTGCAATTGATAAATGGTCAAAGGATATGAACAGACAATTTTCAGATGATGACATTAAAGCCATCTATTGTCATATAAAAAAGTTTTAGATTATTATTAATTAAAGAAATGAAAATTAAAGAAACTCTGAGATACCAACTCATACCTTTCAGATTGGCTAAGAGGAAACCAAAAGATAATGATAAATGTTGGAGGAGATATGGGAAAACTGTAACACTAATGCATTATTGGTGGATTGTGATCTGATACAATAATTCTGGAGAGCATTTTGGAACAATGTCCAAAGGGCTACAAAACTATGCATCCCCTGTTACGCAGCAGTGCCATAACTGGGTCTGTATCATAAGGAAACCACAAAGGAAGGAAAAGGACCCACATATGCAAAAAATGTTTGTAGCTGCTCTTTTTGTAGTAGCAAAGAATATGGAAAATGACTGAACAAGTTGTGGAGATGGAATATTACTGTTCTATAAAAATAATGAGAAATGCTTGGAAACATTTACATGAATTAATGCTGAGAGTAACAAGCAGAGCCAGGAATACATTTTACAGAAAAACAGTGAGATTGTGAAACAATCAACTATAAAATACTTGGTTCTTAGTGGTTCGGTGATCCAAGGCAATCTCAAAAATCTTTGGACACAAAATGCCATCTGTATCTGGAAAGAGAACTATGGAGATTGAGTTGTCATCACATGCTATGTTCATTTCTTTTCTCTTTTTTTTCTGATTTTTCCTCTCAACATGATTCATAAAAGAAACATATATTAAATATATATATAAACTCACATGTATAACCAACAAAAAAAATGATCAAGAATTTAAAAAGAAGCCCTGATCTAGACAATCACAAACAATAACTCAAGCCCAGATTTGTAGCAAGTATGATTTCTGAGTTGTAAATATAGTATAAATATTCACAACGAAAATTTAACAACCAGCTTTCATAAGCCTGTGAGAATTAAGAATTGGTTCAAACATAGACCTGGTTCAATTAGAGAGCCTACTAGGAAATGATGGATATATATATATATATATATATATATATATATATATATGTATTTATGTATGTATGTATGTATGTATGTATAAGTATACATATATATATATATATATATAATATTTTTTTAAAAGAAAAGAAAACATAGGAGCAGAAGCAACATGGTGCACACTTGGTATATTGTAAATTTAAAGGGCAGTTGGGTAAAGTTATTTGCCCCAAATTTGCATACATAGGCAAGCTTGATGTTAATGAGCTTGACCAGTTTTCTCTAACAATTTAAACTCTAGAGTTAAAGACTTTTAGGGAATCAGCTTCTCACTCTTTCACCAAGAACCTTCTCCTGGGAGAGAAAGAGGAAAAAGAAAACATTATTCACTAAACTCGATGTCTAATTCCTATTAACAAAACTTCTGCAGCCTTTAACTGTTAAGGTCTAGTACTTTTTAAAGCTAGGCTCCTCTTTACCAGTGACCAACTGAAAACCTGAAAGGTAGAATTTCACAAAAGAACCATATAATTTATATAGAGAAGGAGATTTAATAGAGGCTAGTTAGCCAGGGAAATCTATAATGATAACAATATAAACACTACTGCTATTGCTACTACTACTGCTATTGCTATTGCTACTACTGATGCTACTACTGCTACTGCTGTTGCTGCTGCTACTACTACTACTACTACTACTACTACTGCTACTACTACTACTACTACTACTACTACTACTGTTGCTGCTGCTGCTGCTGCTACTACTACTATTACTACTACTACTACTACTACTATTACTGCTGCTGCTGCTGCTGCTGCTGCTACTACTACTACTACTACTACTACTACTACTACTACTGAATTTTCTGTAGGGGTTGAAGAATATTTTACATTCATTATTTCCTTTGGTACTCATAAAAATCCTATGAGATAAATACTATTATTATCCTCATTTTATAAATGAAGTAACTTGAGGCTCAGAAAATTCAAATTATTTAAGGTGGCATTAGAACTCACACTGTATCATTATACAATGAAAACAGAATCTTTAGTAATAGTCTTAAATCTATTTAAAATAAAAATTATTTTACAGTATTTTATTTTCTCAAATACATGCAAAGATAGTTTTCAAAATTCATCTTTGCAAAACCTTGTGTTTTAAATTTTTCTCCCTCTCTTCTTCCTTCCCCCCTCCTCTAGGTAGCAAGAAGTCTACTGTGAAATAATTTGACTTCTAATTTGCAGCATCATATATAACATGATTCTGTATATCTACAATTCATTACGTAATGGAATACTGCCATAGGTAAAAAATGGGACTCTTGTTTGTCTTTCATTGTAGAAGAGGACCATAACATCAGGGAAGTGATGCCATGATATGCATAAATGAGTTAGATTTAAATAAGGGAAGACTGTGCAGAGTTACCCATCTCACTTTGTCCTCCAGAGACTTCTGGGTCCAGTGTCAAGATAGAGATCAGGACAATTGCAGTTAGCCCTGGATGCAGTTGACCTTTTAAGCTAAGGTCTTTGGCAATTCTCACTTTGACGGAAACACTGCCCATTCAGTGATTAAGACTTGGTGAGATTCAAGGAAAAGAATTATATCTTTTACAAGAAAAAATCCAATCTGAGTGGGGAAGACCCTCAGGGTTTCCAATAAAAACAGAAACAATTGTTATTTACACTTTCACTTAGGCTAATGAGGGCCCAAACAATGACCCACTAAGGCTTCACCTGAGACCTATTATTAACCTATTTGTGAAAGCCAGAGTGATTTGAGGTATGACATGATCTGTATGTTTTAAATAATGTTACTAAAATAGCAGTCAAAATTTTTTATGAAATATGAAAATTTGATAAAGAAAATCATTCAGAAGTATTATGAGAAGAAAAATGTTATTATGATATAATAATCATAATGAAATAGAAAGAGAATTTTGAAGGAGACTTGGACTCTAATTGAAGATCTAAGACTTGCTGACTGTATACGTTAGGGAAAATCACAATCCTTCCTTATGCTTCAGTTTCTTCATTTGTTCAATGCACAGACATACAAATGTTACCTTTCCAGGTAGGCTATAAAAAATTATCCATGAATTTCAAAGCGCTACAAAAAAGTGATTTGTTTCTAGATATGTAATAAAGCTACACATGTAATAAAGCTAGACTTTTCCTTCCTCATTTCTGAACATATTACAAGGTGACATTTATGAACATTGAACAATATTGGGTCAAAGGGGGGGGGGAGGTTGATCAGACTAAAAAGCAAAATAAAACAAATAAAAAAAATCAGACTATTATAGGAATATAATGTGGACCAAACTAAAAAGAGCATAACAATGGTAAATATCACTAACAAATGGTTGCAAATGCAGTGGATATTCATATGGAGAAGAATTGACTTTGAACCAATGTACAAGGTACACCACGCAAGGAAAATAGTTCTGTGTGGGACAAAAATTTAAACCAATTATAATTACAAGTTTACAAAGCACATTTATTCCAAATTTAGAGGGAAAATGAATGTGTGACTATTGATTAAAAAGAGGCTATCAGATCAAAGGGCAGTTAGATAGCACAGTGGATAGAGTATAAGTCTAGAGTTAGGAAGACTTATTTTTTTGAGTTCAAATAGGATTTCAGACACTTACTAGGTGTGTGATGGTGAGCTTTAACCCTTTTTGCTTCAATTTCCTCATTTGTAAAATGAACTGGAGAAGAAAGTGGCAAATCAATCCAGTATCTTTCCCAAGAAAATTCAACATGGGCACTAATACATTGTTGGTGGAATTGTGAATACATCCAACCATTCTGGAGAGCAATTTGGAACTATGCTCAAAATTATCAAATTTATCAAATTTGTGCATACCCTTTGTTCCAACCATGTTACTACTGGGCTTATATCCCAAAGAGATCTTAAAGAAGAGAAAGGGACCTTTATGTGCAAGAATGTTTGTGGCAGCCTTCTTTGTAGTGGCCAGAAACTGGAAACTGAATAGATGCCCATCAATTAGAGAATGGCTAAATACATTGTGGTATATGAATATTATGGAATATTATTGTTCGGTAAGAAATGACTAACAGGATGATTTCAGAAAGGCCTGGAGAGACCTACACGAACTGATGCTGAGTGAAATGAGCAAGACCAGGAGATCATTATATACTTCAACAACAATACTATATTATGATCAATTCTGATGGACCTAGCCATCTTCAGCAACGAGATGAACCAAATCAGTTCTAATGGAGCAGTAATGAACTGAACTAGCTACAACCAGCAAAAGAACTCTGGGAAATAACTAAGAACTATTACGTAAAATTCCCAATCCCTATAGTTTTGTCTGCCTGCATTTTTGGTTTCCTTCACAGGCTAATTGTACACTATTTCAGAGTCTGATTCTTTTTGCACAGCAAAATAATTGTTTGGACACTTATACTTATTTTGTATTTAATTTATACTTTAATGTATTTAACATGTATTGGTCATCCTGCCATCTAGGGGAAGGGTTGTGGGGGAGGGGAAAAATTGGAACAAAAGGTTTGGCAATTGTCAATGCTGTAAAATTACCCATGCATATAACTTGTAAATAAAAAGCTATTAAAAATTAAAAAAAAAAGAAAATTCACCATGGGGTCATGAAGAGCTGGACACAACTGAAAAGTGACTGGAAAAAAATACATACATAATAAAGATAATTGGTATTTATGGAGAAATTTAAGTCTTTGAAAGAACTTTAACTAAATTTTCTCCTTGGTGCTTCACAGCAATCTTTCTACATAGGATAAGACCACATCATTGAGTTGAGGAAAATAAGGTTCAGAGAAATTAAATGATCATCTATAGTCACATAGTAAATGTGAAAGACAGAACTTGAAACTCATTCTTCCTGTTTCCAATTTATTACTTATTCTTCTAGATTGTGTCTTTCAGTAAATGTGAATATGTATGTTTCTGTCTATAAGTCTGTGAATCTGTGTGTTTGTGTGTATGTGTCTGTCTTCTTAAAGAGTAGCTTAGGCTACTTACTAAAAAGTGAAAGAATTTGCCCATGATGACATAGTGTTTTTCTGTGATAGGACCTAAATGCAGGTTTCCCTCATTGGAAAGCTAGACCTTATATCCTCTCTACTATATTATATTTAAGCATAAACAATACATATAATATACAAAAATAAACATCATGAGCCTATACACATATATGCACATATCCATGTATATGCTTATTTATGATGAGAAGTAGTATTGTGAAGTGACTATGGTATTGGTTATCATTAAAACTTGGGTTCAGATCCTTCCTCTGCCACATACCATGTAACCCTTGATAGATCTCAGTACCACAAACAGCTCTCTAAGTCTACATAGATAAGTTACTATCATGATAGGGTGAGCTTCCATACCCTAGAGTTTTTATAACTTTCGATGTGATTTCAGCTCCTCAAGAATATGGAATATTTTAATTGTGTCTTTATAATTTAGCACCTAGAACCCACTAGGTAATTCATAAATACCTATTTGATCTCTCTGTCTCTTTGTGTTTCTTTGTGTGTGTGTGTGTGTATCTCCCTCCCTTCTGGCTTTATCTAATCTAAGGTATCATCTATCTATTCACAGTATATAAATACTGAATAATCCTGAATTTTTGGTGAAATAATAATGATGTCCTTTGGGTACATGTGGTGCTTTTCTAAGGCATTTTCAAAAAGGCCTTTGTCCTTATGTTATTCTATTTCTCCTATCATAGGGAATGATAATTTGAAATTCATTCACACTAACATGAGATTTAGTACTACAATACCTTTGGAAAAAATAAATTTACAAAAAGGATACTGTGAAAAAATATGGAAGTCCAAGTGTACTTGAAACATGTAATCTTACAACAAGGCGTCAACTCTACAAATTGATAACTATTGTACAAGACTGACAACTATGATGATGTACTTATAATAGAGTATGTAAGAGCTAAGAGATCTGGGAGGGAAGACAGACTTGGAAAGAAGACAGAGGACTGGAGGCTGGAGGACTCAAAAAGACTTGAAGACAGAAGCCCTTGTGGTGACTGGCTTGTCCTCCTTCATTTGTCCACTGAGTCCAAGACCCATTTGAAGGTACCCCAGAAAGATAGTCCAGCCCCAGGTATTTAACCTATCTAGTCCCTTCTATTCACAACTTTTGGGATCTCTCCTCATCACCTGGCAATTATATTGGAGCTTCTCACACTGGACAAAAGAAGTTTCTATGTCTAAAGGAATTAATCTGTAATGATCAAATTTCAAGTATTTTACATGAGAGATATTTGGCATTCAAGGATATCATTTGCTACTCAGATTTCATCAATTAAGGAATATTGTCTATGTGGAAGGCAATTGCTTATATGTAGCTGTACAATCCTTGCCACTGAAAACCAATTATGTCAATGAAATGGTACGCTAAGAGTTAGAGGGCAGGAACCATAATTCATCAATAATAATAAAGAGATATTCTTGAGAGTGATGATGATGGTAGTGGTGGTGATGATGGATGATGATGATGATGATGGTGACTCACATTTCTCTATTCATTCAAGAGTATAAAATGCTCTCAAGTTTTCAGAATGGTTTCCTCATAACAACTTTGTGATTTAGGTAGTGTAGTTATTATTAACCCCTTTTAACAAATAAAAAACTGACATTTAGATATTTTGAATGACTCCTCTTATTCACACAGTTGGTACACAAGAAGAAACTACCCTAGACATAAGAATTAGTTTTTGAACCCAATGTGTGAAATGGATTAATTTTGTAGCACATTCATCTTAGTGATTATTTGATAGTTATATAGACCCTATTATCTATTCTAATTAAGAAGGGATCTTGGAGGCCACCTGGTTTAACCTCCTTGCTATTATTAGCAAATAAGGAAACTGCAGCCCAAGGAAGTTAAATAGTTTGCCTAATCTTATCAATATAGAGCAGGTGCAAGATTTGAACTTAGGTCCACTCACTCCAGAGTCATCACTCTTTACATTGTCCCACATCTACCAGGTAACTGAGGATAAGAAAAATGAATTTGTCCAAGTTCACCAAAAGATAAGCTTAATGAGAATCAGTAAATTATCTCTGATAATTGCTTTCTCCATAATAGAGGATACAGGGCTGAGGCCTCAGGTGTGACAGCATTACAAATATTCTGTTATATTCATTATCTTTCATGGAAATTCTTTGGGAATATTACATCGAACTTTCAAAGGGACGCATTAAGTTAAATTGTTCTGTACAAACTCAGCTGTATAATAAAGCCCCTAGAAACCTATTAACCAAGTCAGCTTCACTTTTTTAGTCATTACCTGAGGGAATTATTTCTTTGCAAACTCTAACTCTGTAATAGGACCCAGAGGATTTTTATCACCAGCTGTAGGCAAACTTCATCTTACTTGATTCTCAGTTAGACATGGCCAATCATATTTCAATTAATTTTAAAGCTGACATATGAAGGAATGATATGTCATTCCTCAAAATGTGGTATACCTCAAATAGTGGTATACCCTAATCTCCCCAAGAAGTGAGACCCACCAAAATGAACATTGGTTTGGAGTCATACAATGGTTTCAAATCCAATATCTGACATATATTATTTGTGTCCCTTTGGGTGGAACCTATTTCCTTTCTGGGCCTCAACATCTTTATTTATAAAAAGGGATTTGGCTTTGATGGTATATTAAATTCTTTGAGCTCTAAATGTAGTGATTTTATGATATTCATGAGAATTAATTTATTCACTTGCTTAATAATACAATGCAAATTAATATATTAGTTTGGTTCATAAAATCATAGTCATAAAATGACTTCAATCACAAATCTGACATATAGTATATGAATGTATAGAGAATTCTACATACAGAATAGGTCTTGACAGCAAGAAGTCTTTGGATTCCATCTCTGATTTGCCCTGGTTGTTTGATCCTAGGCAAGTCACTTGGCCTGTACCTCTGAGGTTGATAGGTTATATTTCACTTCCCCATATAGATATGATTCCCTTACCTGGGATTTCCTTGAACCAGTGATATACTATGTCCAAGTTCTATTCTTGTTCCCAAGGGCCTCACTGTTTGGATTGCATACATATAAAGACATGAAGAAAATAACAAGCATTTATTAAATGCCTACTAGATGCATTAAGTGTGCTGTTAACCATTTTACAAATATTCACTCATTTGATTTCAAGTTATAAGTACTAAAGGAGTTGCGAGACAGAGTAGGTATGTTTAGTATTCAGAGAGGTTATTTTGGAAGAAAATGGGCACCTAAACTAGCTCTTGAATGGGATGGTAAGATTAAAGCTAAGGTATAGGGGATACAAAAGAATTCTCTCTGTCATTAAATGTTTCCTAAACAATATTTTTCGGGATCTCATTTTTGCATTTATCACATTTGTCTTTTTATTATATTCATATAAATAGAATCATAGAATCATAGATTTAAAATTAGAAGAATTCCAGAGACCATCTAGTCCAAATTCCTCATTTAGCATGATAAATCTTATTCCTCTCCTCCATTGTTGTTTAAGACTGTAAACTTCTTGAGAACTAGGAGAGTAGGATATTTCACTTTTAGAAATCTAGAGCTTAGAACAGAACCTTTCAATTATGCAATAAATGTCCATTGAATAGAATTTAATCAAGGCATTAAAGAACCATTTATATTCTGACTAGATCTGAAGCTGGTCTTTGGAGAAACTGTCCTATTGTATGGTATGTCCTAATTCCTTAACTCCATTTTTCAAAACTAAGGTCAAATGACATATTTTACATGAGATTGTTCCTTATTGTCCTCTCCTGGTGCCTTCTAAAATTAGAAAATGTGGTGTAATAGATAGCAAATTGATTTTTAGGTCAGGAAGAATTAGATTCAAATCTTTCCTCAGATACTTTATGGCTGTGTAACTCTGCACAAGTAAAAATCTCTTGGCCTTAGTTTATTACTGGTACAATGAAGGGTGGGAATCAGTTCCCTAATTTTCCTAACATCCCTTCCAGCTCCAAATTCTGGATCCTGTAAGTTAAGGTAATTTTATTTTATATGTATTTTTGTATGTAAATATCATTTTTCCTAATAGAGTGCAAGTTTCTTGAGAGCAAATGTAGTTTTTTTTTTTGGTTTGTTTATTTGTTTTTTGTCACTGTATCACTTGAATATAGAAAATGTGCCTGATAGATAGTAGTTGTTTAATAAATGTTTGTTAAATTCAATTAAAAGACTCTACTATAGACTTTACTAAGCATTGGATACAAAGTCAAAAAAGAAACAATCCATTTCTGTAAAAATCATACTTTTTTCTGTGAGAACAAAACAACAAGAGGTATTTGTTTCTGAAAATTGAAGAGGTGAAAAAACAAAAAATGTAAAAGGTTATGGTCTATGAAGGATTCATGGAATATGAAGCACCTGAGCTAAGAATGAAAAAAAAACTATAGATCAAAAAAGAGTTGTTCATCCTTCAATTTGAAGAGAATCAGTGACATTAGAAGGTGATATCTGGACTCATGTGTGAATAAGATTTAATTGAGGCATAGTTACACAAAGTTGTCAGCTTCATACGTGGTGCTCACAAATTTAATACTGGGGATGGAGGTAACAGGAAAAGAAGGGAGAAAAGCAAAAGCAAGGGTTAATAAGATGGCAAGTAATACAGAATTGATAATTTTAACCATAAATGTGAATGAGGTAAACTCCCCCATAAAGAAGAAGCAGTTAGCAAAATGGATTAAAAGCCAGAATCCTACAATATGTTGTTTACAGGAAACACACCTGAAGCACGGAGATACATACAGAATAAAGGTAAAATGTTGGAGCAGAATCTACTATGCTTCAGGTGAAGTCAAAAAAGCAGGAGTAGCCATCTTGATCTCAGATCAAGAAAAGCAAAAATTGATGTAATTATAAGAGATAAGGAAGGGCACTATATCTTGCTAAAGGGTAGTGTAGGCAATGAAGCAATATCAATATTAAACATATATGCACCAAGTGATGTAGTATCTAAATTCTTAAAAGAGAAATTAAAAGAGTTGCAAGAAGAAATAGACAGCAAAACTATAATAGTGTGAGATCTCAACTTTGCACTCTCAGAATTAGATAAATCAAACCACAAAATAAATAAGAAAGAAGTCAAAGAGGTAAATAGAATACTAGAAAAGTTAGATATGATAGCTCTCTGGAGAAAACAAAATGGAGACAGAAAGGAGTACACTTTCTTTTCAGCAGTTCAAAAATTGACCATATATTAAGACATAAAAACCTCAAACTCAAATGCAGTAAGGCAGAAATAGTAAATGCATCCTTTTCAAGCCACGATGCAATGAAAATTACATTCAACAAAAAGCCAGGGGAAAATAGACCAAAAAAATTGGAAACTAAATAATTTCATACTAAAGAATGATTGGGTGAAACAGCAAATCATAGACATAATTAATAACTTCACCCAAGAAAATGACAATAATGAGACTTTATACCAAAATGTGTGGGATGCAGCCAAAGTGGTAATAAGGGGAAATTTCATATCTCTAGAGGCCTACTTGCATAAAATAGAGAAAGTCAAGGAATTGGGATTGCAGCTAAAAATGCTACAAAAGGAACAAATTAAAAACCCCCCAGTCAAACACTAAACTTGAAATTCTAAAATAAAAGGAGAGATCAATAAAATTGAAAGTAAAAAAAAAAAAACTATTAAATTAATTAATAAAACTAAGAGTTGGTTCTATGAAAAAAAACAATAAAATAGACAATCCTTAGTAAATCTGATTAAAAAAAGGAAAGAGGAAAATCAAATTGTTACTCTTAAAAATGAAAAGGGAGAACTCGCCACTAAGAGGAAATTAGAGCAATAATTATGAGCTACTTTGCCAAACTTTATGCCAATAAATTCGACAACTTAAATGAAATGGAAGAATACCTTCAAAAATATAGCTTGCCCAGATTAACAGAGGAAGAAGTAAATATCCTAAACAGTCCCATTTTAGAAAAAAGAAATAGAACAAGCTATTAACCAACTCCCTAAGAAAAAATCCCCAGGACCAGATGGATTTACATGTGAATTCTACCAAACATTTAAAGAACAATTAATGCCAATGCTATATAAACTATTTGAAAAAATAGGGATTGAAGGAGTCCTACCAAACTCCTTTTACAACACAGACATGGTACTGATACCTAAACTAGGTAGGCTGAAAACAGAAAAAGAACATTATAGACCAATCTCCCTAATGAATGTTGATGCTAAAATCATAAATAAAATATTAGCAAAAAGATTACAGAAAATCATCCCCAGAATAATATTCTTTGACCAAGTAGGATTTATACCAGGAATGCAGGGCTGGTTAAATATTAGGAAAACTATTAACATAATTGACTATATCAATAACCAAACTAACAAAAACCATATCATCATCTCAATAGATGCAGAAAAAGCATTTGATGAAATCCAACATCCATTCCTAATAAAAACACTTGAGAGTATAAGAATAAATGGACTTTTCCTTAAAATAGTCAGGAGCATATATTTAAAACTGTCAATAAGGATCATGTGCAATGGGGAAAAACTGGAACCTTTCCCAGTAAGATCTGGAGTGAAGCAAGGTAGCCCACTATCACCATTATTATTCAATATTGTATTAGGAATGCAATAAGCAATAAGAGTCAAGAAAGAGATTAAAGGAATTAGAGTAGGCAATGAGGAAACCAAATTATCACTCTTTGCAGATGTTATGATGGTATACTAAGAGAACCCCAGAGATTCTACCAAAAAGCTATTAGAAATAATTCACAACTAGCAAAGTTGCAGGATACAAAATAAATCCCCATAAATCCTCAGCATTTTTATACATCACAACAAACTCCAACAGCAAGAGATACAAAGAGAAATTCCATTCAAAATAACTGTTGACAGCATAAAATATTTGGGAATCTATCTACCAATGGAAAGTCAGGAATTATATGAGCAAAACTACAAAAAACTTTCCACACAAATAAAGTCAGACTTAAATAATTGGAAAAAATATTAAGTGCTCTTGGATAGGCCGAGTGAATATAATAAAGATGACAATACTCCCTAAACTAATCTATGTATTTTGTGCTATACCAATCAGACTTCCAAGAAAATATTTTAGTGATCTAGAAAAAATAACAACAAAATTCATATGGAAGAACAAAATATCGAGAATCTCAAGGGAATTAATGAAAAAAAAAATCAAATGAAGGTGGCCTAGCTGTACCTGATCTAAAACTATATTATAAAGCAGCAGTCACTAAAACCATTTGGTATTGGCTAAGAAATAGATCAGTTGATTAGTGGAATAGGTTCAGTTCATAAGACAAAATAGTCAACTATAGCAACCTACTGTTTGTCAAACCCAAAGATCCTAACTTTTGGGATAAGAATTCATTATTTGACAAAAAACTGCTGGGATAACTGGAAATTAGTATGGCAGAAATTGGGCATGGACCCACACTTAACACCATATACCAAGATAAGATCAAAATGGGTCCATGATTTAGGCATAAAGAACGAGATTATAAACAAAATAGAGGAACATAGGATAGTTTATCTCTCAGACTTGTGGAGGAAGAAGAAATTTGTTGTTTTTTTTTTTTTGTTTTGTTTTGTTTTGTTTTTAATTTATTTATTTTTATTTATTATAATAACTTTTTATTGACAGAACCCATGCCAGCATAATTTTTTACAACATTATCCCTTGCACTAACTTCTGTTCCGATTTTTCCCCTCTCTCCCTCCACCCCTTTCCCCAGATGGTAAGCAGTCCTATACATGTTAAATATGTCTTCTTGCTTATATGAGCTCTCTAAAGGTGTGAACACAAGCATTGTTTCTATCAGTTCCACTTTGTATCTTGTTTCAAGTTCTAGCCCTTAACATCTCCTTGTAAGATCAGATCAGTCATACTGAACCATGCTAAATTAGATAATTATTGTCTCTATCAACTCTAATGAGTTAACACTTTGTAAGGATTCTAACATCTCACACTTTCTTTTGATTTAGAACATAAGGTGGTCATGACCTCCCTGACTTCTCAAGGAGGTGAGAACCCCAAAAAGAAGGTGATCATGCCCTCTCTGACATCTCAGGAAGGGAGATGAAAACACCAAAGGAAATGGGAAATCAAATCAGATTAGTGGGTTTCTAAAAAGGCTCACTTGAAACAGGTATACATAAATCCATCAATATAGGAGGTATTACACATAATTACATAAAATACATAAGTACAGTGCAGTATAACACAGGCTAGTAGTAATGTAACAAATAACATGAATTAACATAAGTATTTATACATGTCCATAAGTCTTAGAAATAGTCCAAAAGAATCCATTGTCCATTAGTTCATGTGCCAGGAATCCAATAATTTCTGTAAGCTCTGAAGTACTGCAATAGTCTCATCATTGAGTTAGGGAATCCAGTGATTCCTGAAGATTTTTAAAGCTTTTTCAACAGTCTCACTGTCAGCCATGCTCTTTCAGTGTCAGATGTTTCTTAAAACTTCTCCTTTGCTTTGAAGTTTTTTCTGCTTTTCTGTTTTTTTCTGATAGACAAGGCGAATACAGCTCATTGGCATCCATCTGATTCCTTCTCAATCTGTAGAAATACAAGCAAACCCTCTCTTCCAGGCAGTTAACCTATCTAATTCCCTTCTATTTACCACTTTTGGGATTTCTCCTCATCATCTGCTAATTACATTGGAGCTATTGGCACTGGACACTGCCCTGTTGGGTTAAAAAGCCTGTATTCTCCCCAACTGTAATCCTGATTGCTTTTCTCTTGGTTGATCACATCAGAGTCCTGAATGTCTAAAGACTCTCTGGGTGTAACCTCAGCTGCCATCATGCCCCATCTGTCTTTTGTATGATATCTAGGAGCTGGGCCCTGCCTCTCATTTCCCTGGGTCCATCTATAGTCTGAGGCCCAGTGGAAGCCCTTGTAGCATTTTGGACATGGGGTTTTGGGTTTTCTCTCACCCTGTTTTCTCACTCTATCTCTATATCTACACTGAGCTCTAAGATGTCCAACTTTTCCACATTGATAACATTGACGAGTTTCTCTTGAAGTCCCTTGCCAAGAGGGACCCTGTCTTCCCATGTTCGTCATAGTCTGGGCATAATAAGCATTTGTAACCACTGTGGCACAGCATCTTATGATCTCCTCTAAAGAAGCATCTTTGTTTAGTCCCCATATAATTCTTTCGCAAACCTCATTGGTATTTTCGTTAGCCAGATGTCTGGTCACTATTTCTGTGGCAGCATTATCTCCAATGGTTCTTATTATAGCTGTTTACAAACATCCCACAAAAGCAGCAAAAGGTTCATTGGGACCTTGCTCTATTTTTGTGAAGGCTTCCCCTTGATCTTTTTGTCCTGGGAGGGAACCCCAAGCTTTTATTGCAGCCTTAGAAATTTGCTCATACATTGGTATGGGACAATAAATCTGTTCTGAATTTTCTCCATACTGACCTTCACCAGCCAGCTGGTCAAAGGGGATTTGTACAATAGCTCCTGTTTTCCTATTGCTTTGGGCTTGAATCCTACATAATTCATGAAACTCTGAAAGCCACAATAAATTTTGTCCCGGTTCTAAACATGTTCTAGCTATGGATTTCCAATCATTCAGGTTAAGATTTCATAAGACAAATTATCTAGTAACATCTTAACATAAGATGATGTAGCCCCATAAAGAGTGCATCCCTTTTTCAAATCTTTAATTTTTTCCAAATTAAAAGGAGAATATTTTGTCTCTTTTTCACATGAAGAGTCAAGCTTTTCAATCACAATCACAAGCATTTAGAAAATCAGATATGTCTTCTCCTTCATTTTTTGCCTTAATTAATGCCTTTTCTAATCTTGTCATATTCTGCTTCACAGGAGATGCCTTAATAGGTAGTTTTGGTTGCATTACTCCCTCTCCTCCTCTTACTTCTTCTTCCACCCATGAAGGGTTAATTGAGGGAGGGAGAGTCATAAGATGTGGAATGATATAATTTCTCCTGCTATGAAGTATCACACTCAAAATTGTACTTAACTCCATTCTTATCTGATTCTTCTTCCTTTTCGCCTAGTATAATTGGCACCTCTCCCTGCTACGCTTTCTTCTTTTTCTTCATTCTAACACTTAAATAATTTCTTATAGCCAGTTGTATTAAATTGTATGTATTAAGTATGTCTTTGAAAATTGCATTTTATTGCAGAATTGACAAAGATCCTCTCCTACTAATTTCCACTCCATTGAGTTTGGATTAGAATTGTAGTATTCACCCAGTTTCTCTCCTACTAATTTCCACTCATTTGAATTCAATTCTTTTCCCATAGAGAGCCAAGGACATATGTACTTTACAGTTTCTAAAAGTTCAGTGATCTGCTGCAAAATTATAATCAAACCTTGGTTTTTCATAACTTTGACAATGCTCTCTAAACATTTTCCTTGAACAGAAACAGAAGGCTGTTTTCTAAACATCTGTCCCATCTTAGCTGAAATTCTACTTTTAACTCTTTTAACAAACTTTCTTTGTTGTACTCACCCTAATTTCTGAGTTGAGGAGACTTTTTCCACTGGATCAGGATCAGAGGCTTTTCCACTGGAATCAGGATCAGAACTTTTCCAATGGAATCAGGATTTTGCTCCACGTTCAGACACCAAAATGTGGTGTTTTTCTTTTTTGTATAATATATGATGGTTCTCTAAAAGCAGGTTTCTTGGGGGAAGTTTTCTGGAGGCAGCCTTAGTTTTGGTTCAGAGTAATAATCACTCCAAATACAGCCAGCTGATAAAATCCAAACGTTTATTTTTTTATGTCTTTCCTTGGGCCCAGTTAGCTTTCTTAGAGGTCTATCTCTCTGCTTGGTTCCAATAGTTCTTGCCGCTAATCTTTTGCTTCTGCCAGCTTTGGCTTCTCTTCTTCCAAATATCTCTAGCTAGCACCAAAGTGAAAGTTGGAATGAATCTGACTCTGCCTCTGAGGTTGGGCTTGTGGGCTTCCTCCCAGAGTGCTCTGTGGCCCTAAGAGCTTCTTGCTTATATGAGCTCTCTAAAGGTGTGAACACAAGCATTGTTTCTATCAGTTCCACTTAGTACGTTGTTTCAAGTTCTGGCCCATAACATCTCCATGTAAGATCAGATAAATCATACTGAACCATACTAAATTAGATAATTATTGTCTCTATCAACTCTAATGAGTTAACACTTTGTAAGGATTCCAACAAATGCCCAACACATAATACGACCTTAATAAAGTCTTCTTTCCTCTCTTTTTCCTTTCTATGCCTGCTCAGTGTGTGCAATACCTGATCATACTTTCTCTTAAGTTCCCTAGAAAGAATATACCCAGTGCTTAGAACATTTATTGACATTACATTTATGAAATAGATTATTTTTTTTCACTTTCTATGGCTCATTCCTCACCTTCTCCATGTGAGTAGTCAAACTTTTTTTTTTTACATTCATGCTTTTCTTTCATGTCACCTCTTACACTCCCTTCTTTGCCACAATTCCTTCTGTGTAATGTGTTAATTCTAATCTTTCCTACAATACAATTCACCACTTCCTTTTGAGTGTTTTTCAACTTGGGCTACTTGTGTTCATAAATATTATCGAAAGCTATTATTTAGATGGAATCAACATGACTGAGCATCTGACTGAACTGGGGAATCAGGAAGAAGGAAAAGACAAGTTTAGAGTCAACATTAGCATAAAAAATATGATGTCAAAATTTTGAATCTTTCTGGCTAGAAGAATGGTGGTGCTCTCAAAAGAGAGAGAGAAGTTATGACGAGCAGTTATTTAAGATGGCAAATAACAATACTCTGGATATTTGAACCCTTCTACTACCTTGACTTATGCCCTAAGTTCTTTTTGTCTTAATTAGTGACCATGATAATTCCCTATTATTTTAGCAAGGACCCAGATATGTTTTCATTTACTATACTTATTTTTGCTATGGCACCTTTCCTTTACTATACCCTTCTCCCCTTCATGTCATCTCTATAACTAAATCAACTCTGTTTCATATCTGTTCCATCAAGGGATTGGAAGATCAATTCACCTATCATCCCATTCACCAATCTCATTTCAACAACTTTGGAGAATGAAATGTGTCTTGTAAGACTCCATTTCTAATATATGATGTCTCTCTCTATTAGAATTTAAAATAACATATGATAGAGATTGTCTTTCCTTTTTTCAAAATTCCCAGTTCTTAGTACAATACTTGACACATACTAAAATTAAAAAAATAATAATAAATGTGGTATTCTTGTATTCATTCATAGAATGTTATTTAATCC
Source organism: Sarcophilus harrisii (assembly GCF_902635505.1). NCBI lineage: Eukaryota > Metazoa > Chordata > Mammalia > Dasyuromorphia > Dasyuridae > Sarcophilus > Sarcophilus harrisii. The sequence continues at coordinate 250,394,407 of NC_045431.1, forward strand.
TTATAACAATTTTATAAATAGATGCTATTATTATTTTAATTTTAAAGGGGGAGTCTGAGAATAATTTAGACTATATTCTTAGAGATACTGCTTGAATCTATTGGGGATGATATACAGAAAAAGATAGAGAAGATAGGACCCACAACAAAGCTCTAGATATTATTCTCCATCATTTGAAAGGTCCTTCCAAGTTTTGGCTTGAAATCATTGATCTTCAGAGTTGGAAGGAACTTTAGAGGATATCTTGTAGCACCAATATCTCTACAGGAATACATTTTGTAGTATCATTGATAAATGGGTGTCCAATTAAGTTGGAAAATCGCCAGTGTTCCAGAATCTACTACTTCCACTATTCCTCAGTGATTAAACAAATTGTTTTGGGAGGGAACATGATCTTTGTTTTATGTCCCTTATACAGATGTTGTAAATAAAGTGCTTCTAAAGAATAAAGAATGTAAGAGTGTGATTTGCTAGTCTTAATTTTACTTCTTGAGAAAGTCACCATCCCCATAATTTTGTAATGACAGTTTCTAATGTCCCAAAAGAATCCATTGTTTATTGCTGGCTGCAAAACATTAAGTTATCTCTATTTTGAGGATTGTTTTCTCTAATGTCTGTCTCTTTAGGCCTTAGTATTTTGTTTTTGAATTGTTAATCACAAATATTACCAATTTTCCTTAAAAGTATTCTCCATAACACTAATTTTGGAATAATTATGACTGAGCAAGAAAATCGATGATGTCCTAAGGGACAGGGAATTCAATTATCATAGGCATACATACATGGATGAAGAAGGTACATATATATATTTAGGCTTATTCTAATATATGACAAAAGAAATGACCCCATGGACATATCCAGGGAAATGGTCCTTTCCATGACCAGGTAGGATGACTCATTTTATACAGATATATATACTTATCCCTCTCTGTTCTCTATATCAGAAAATCAAATAATCTCAAATTTGGAAGAGAACAAATGATAATCTAGATCAAATCCACTCTAAGCAAGAATCCACATAAATTTTCCCCAAATAATTATTTGAATCCAAGGGCTGTTTGGCATTTTTTTAATCAAAAGAAAACAGCTATCTCCCAAGGCAGCTTATTTGATTTTGGAATAGTTTGAATTGTAAGAAAATTTCTGTTCTTTTTGTTTTTAGTTTTGTTCTTTTGCTTCTTTTCATATAAAATACTGTAATCCATTTTTCATTAATTTCCAACTTAACAGCCCAGTTCTGTCCCCTGAGCACAGCAGATAATATCTAGAATTTCTTGAAATGAAGCATTTCTGATACTTGAACAAAGCTTTCATGTTCCACCAATGTTCTCTTTGTTAGGCTAAACATTCCCATTTCCTTTAGCTTGGATTTTCTCACTTAGCATAATATCAAGACTCTTCACGATTCTGATTATTAATTATTTCCTTGAGTCAGTGAAACATGGTCCAGTCAAAGATTTGGAGTCAAAGAAGCTTAGTTCAAACTGAGCTTTATCAGGTTTTCATTGTATAACCTTAAATAAATGATTTCATTTCCAAGTGCCTTTGTTTCTTTATCTGTAGAATGAAGAAATTTAACTAAAATGTCTGCCAAAGGTACCCCTTATTTTACAATCTATACAAAATATTTCTTATATATTTCTTGGTGTATGTTTCTTAATTTCTTAAATTTAACATATGCATATGTGGATAGAGAAGAAAAGTGAGTTATAGAATCATTCTGCCTAGTTCTGTCCTTAATAACTTTAAAAATACTATATATAACTTTTCTCCTTGGAAGATATCCACAACCTGGTGAGGTGGGCTTTGCATGTACTATTACTTTGACTTTGCACATGGGGGATCTAATTGAGAGAGACTGTGGAGTTGTGCATGTTTAGATATAAGATTTAAAGTCAGATTTTCCTGATCCTTACTCTAGCAATCTCTACATTATATGGCTCATTCTTCTTTTAGGAAGAGATAGCAGCTTCCCTTTTGTTTAGCTGGAAAAGCAAGACTGAGAACTTATTTTAACTTCTATTTATTGATGACTATTAACACATCATTTCTTAGTTTTGATGGAAGTTGAAGAGAACTTGGGTAGAAGGAAATAGGATAATAATTTTTTTTAAATCCCACAAATTGGATGAGAATCAATTCTAGGAGGTAGCAATAGAATAGGTTGCATACATGCTTGCTTTATTGTCATAACACAAGAAAATGAAAAAGAATTCTTTTTTGTTTCTGGGTACTAGATAAATAATCCTACACCCAAGTAGCAAGTGGATATCACTGAACCGTAAACAGTAGTTTTACAGGGTTGTAGGACACAAAATTGGAAATTGTGGAGAGTAATAATAATGGTGGGAATTTATATAAGGGGTTAAAGTTCATGGAATAGTTGATTGTATTCTCACTTTTCTTATCTGAAAAATGGGGGTAATAGTGACACCTATATAATAGGAATGATGTGAGAATCATATGATATAACACATACACACATGTATATAATGATTTGCAAACTTTAAAGGTATTTTAATGCTCCTTGAAATAAAAACCATAACAATAATGATTATATGGAATATTATTATATAATTATATATTATTATAAACCCTCATCATCATTCTCATCCTTATCTTCATCAATATCATCATTATTTTCCCTGGGAAAAAATTTCCAGGATAGAATTCTATCTCAGATGGAATAGTCTTGCTAATGCCCTGTGAGGTAGTATTACATACTGCAAACATTAGTTTCCTTTTTACAGGTAAGTCATGTAGTGCTCAGAAAGATTATATAATTTTCTCATGGTCATAAACCTAGTAAATGTCATATGTGACATTGAACTCCAGATCTCTCTTTACTCTGCCTTTTCCTCACCTCCCTCATCTATCTACCATATTGTCTTACATCATCTTGTATCTCTTTAGATATGAAACAGCTGATACAACTCTGTTTCTCCATCATATATTATTCTACTTTCATCCTTATAAGGAAAAAACAAAACACAAAATCAAAAAGTATTTCTAATGATTAGGGAAGGTGTTCTAGTGACACATATTTGTAATGAAACTGGTCTTTTGCCCAAGCAAAGAGACACTCATAGTATCATAAAATCAGAGTTCATTTAGTCCAACTCCCTCATTTTATAGAGAGAAAATTTTAAAAAAATCAGCAACTGAGACATCAAGAATTTAAGTGACTTAAACAAGGTCACTCAACTAATAAATGTCTTAGGCAAGTTGGAACTTGGCTCTTCTTAATTCAAAGTTCAATATTCCATCCTCTCTTCTATATATCCGTCTCCAGAATGAGTGTTTTTCCCTACTTGACTGTAAGTTTCCATTGTTTGTATTGTTTCAGAATGATCATCTAAGTTAAAAACAAAGACAGATCACTGTGAACAGCCTGGTGGGAAGTACCCCAAGAGCACTGCTCTCCTTTTCTCTCTTTTCTTCATCCCATTTCTACTTTCTATACTTGGTATGTATACTTGCCATTAACAGCCCTTTCAGATATCAACACTATGAAAATTTCTCCCAGAACCTGATATTTCTAAAATTAAAAATAATATTAAACAAAGAAAAACTATCCTAAGATAAAGTTAGATGGATCCCCATAAATTTTATTCTAAATTTTTAATCAACTGTTTGATTCTCTTAGTCCTCTAAAATCTCTGACAGGAGATATATGTTGTTTAGAAATAGCTTTTTGTGATCTCTGGTGAATTTCAATGCATACACAAAGATCAAAGGAAAAATTGTTTCAATAGATGAGTTGGGTGATCTCAAACACTGTTTAGTCTATTAGGTGAAAACATTCATAGCATATATTGAATGAAATTGACTCATATGATCTGATTAATATTTTTATTGTATTGATAGAATTTGGCCATTAATATGTTGATTTATGTCTATACACAATAGTTTCCTTCTTGCTCCAACTAGTCTTTCTCCCTCTCTCATTGTATAGACAGGCCAACACAAATAAGCTATAAATTTTTACATAAGACTTTTGAACCAGATACTGATTAAATATACTGATAAATTTAGTGGAAATGGGGAGAATATGGGTGTTTTTCCCCAAATTTGTGAAGTCTGGGCTAACTCTCCGGTGGGCCTCAGGATCAGTCAAAGTCCGGATCAATCAAAGTTCTTGGTCTTTAGGGGGAAAAGTAAAGGAGGCTGGCAAGCTGCCATGTGGCTTAAAAAGGATGTATCCTGGAATCTGGAGTCTCCAGCCTTTCTCCTCCTCTTGCCTATGATTACCTCACTACCTCATATTCTGCAAGCCCCAATCATGAGGGGAACCATTACATTACCATATCATCTAAGTATATGCTCATAAAGCCATTATCTCACATCACATATGTCAGTGGTTCTCAAAGTATGGTTTAGAGAATCCTGGGAATCTCTGAAACCCTTTTAGAGGGTCTACAAATTCAAAAATAATTTTTATTTCCAATACGATAAATGTCTATAAATATAACCCAGATAAACAAAAATGCTTTGAAGAGATCCTCAATAATTTTTAATAAGATAAGGATACTGAAAACAAAAGTTTGAGAACCACTTAAGTGGTCTGCAATCTCAGACTCAAGTACACCTTTTCAGAGTTTCAGCCCTCTACATAAATTGGCAAAAACTTCCCAATATTTTTTTCTGAAAAAATCTGTCTTCTCCCAGCAAATGTCATATTAAAAAAAGTAGTAGTTGACAAAACTTTCAAGCTCACAGAAATGTCATTGGATATCTTCTTTTATTTCTGTTTCTTGTTTTCTTTCAGTAAAGAATTGTGGAATAGATGGCTGGAAGAAATAACACCATAGTAATTGAATTCATTCTTCAGGGATTTTCTCTTGATAGAGAGCTGGAAATTGTCCTCTTTGTGTTTGTCTTTGTGGTGTACATTCTGACAATGGTAGGAAACATGGGCATGATTTCACTCATTCGATTAGATTCCAGACTTCACACCCCCATGTACTTTTTCCTCAGTAATTTGGCTTTTGTTGACCTCTGTTACTCTTCCTCAATAGCCCCCAAATTCTTGGCAACTCTCTTGACCAAACAGAATACAATTTCTTTCTATGCTTGTGCAACTCAGCTAGGCTTTTTTCTCACATTCCTAATTTCTGAGATGTTTCTCCTTGCTGTGATGGCATATGACCGCTATGTGGCCATTTGCAATCCTCTTCTCTACATGGTAGTTATGTCTCAGAGGGTTTGTATACAGCTGGTGACAGGTCCTTACTTGTACAGCTTTTCAGTTTCTTTGCTCCATACTATGGTCACTTTTCGCTTGATCTATTGTAGTTCTAATGTCATCAATCATTTCTACTGTGATGATGTGCCACTGATGGAGCTTGCTTGCTCAGATACCAGTCTCAAAGAGATTTTGATTTTTATCTTTGCTGGGTTCAACATGATCAGCTCCTTGTTAACAGTTCTTATTTCATATTTGTATATTGCCACTGCCATCTTGAAGATCCAATCAACTGAAGGAAGACGCAAAGCTTTCTCCACCTGTGCTTCTCACCTGAGTGCAGTTACTCTCTTCTATGGGACATTGATCTTTATGTATCTGCAGCCCAAATCAAATCATTCCCTGGACACAGATAAAATGGCCTCAGTGTTCTACACAATAGTGATCCCTATGCTGAATCCTATGATCTACAGCCTGAGGAACCAAGAAGTGAAAAATGCACTAAGGAAAGTGATTGAAAAACTGCATTCATTATTCTTTGCATATCTAAAAAATTGATCAAGTTGTGGATTAACAAAGTATAGATGTTACTTTATCCCTCATTGTCCAGAGGTTCAGCTTTAATTTTGATATTATGTCTTTTAAATCACCTTTGATAACATAAAATAAAAAAAAAATTAAATAAAAATCGACTTTTTTTGAGAGTGGTTACTACATAGGTAAGTTATTTTTCTTTAGTTTATTTTACCATTTATTTCTTTTTTCTGAAAATAGATAATTGTTTAATTATATAGCAAGTGCTATATAAAGATACTAAATTGATATTTTTTAAATAGATATGTGAAAAGATTTGGTTCATCTATAATCTCGTAGTCCTTTATTCAGGCATATTATTTTCCCTAAGCTCAACTTCTTTATGAAGAAAATATTACCTCTACTATCTACATCAATCAAAAACAATTGTTGTATGCCCACTATGTGCTAGGCCATCTGCTAAGCAATATATCATAGAGTTATTACAAAGTTTAAATGAACAAATGCACATAAATAACTGAAAAATATAAGGACCTTATGCAAATATGTGATAATATTATTGTTTTTCTTATCTTGTTTGTGTCCTTTTTAATGGAATTCAAATAGAAATAGGTGGGGACAAATAATATCTTTCTATTATCTATTTACATTTAATTTTCTGAGAACAATTACAAAAACAGGTAAATGAATAGTTTTTTTTTAATTGTGATAAATATTAGAAAAAAAACTAAAATTCTGTAGGTTAATTGATAGCATCTTTGAGATAACTAGAGTAACAAGCATCATTATAGGGATGATGTGGACCTTATTTTGCTTCCATAAGAATGAATTTCAGCCCCTTTTGTTGTTGTTCAGGCCTTTCCATGTTTTGACCAATTTTCTATGACTCCATTTTCTGATAGATTTCTTGGCAAAGATATTGTAGTGGTTTGTCACTTTGTTTTCTAATTCTTTTTTTTCCCCACTTCTTAATAAATGAGAAACTTTGATAAACAGAATTGAGTGCCTTGCCCATAGTTACACAGCTACTAAGTGTTTGAATCCATATTTGAATTTAAGAATATCAGTCTTCCTGATCTGAGACTCAATGCTTTCTCTACTGCAGCACTTTCCTGCTCAATTTTTTCCTATATCTAGTAGATATAGATATAGAGTCCATATTTTTAAAATTATTTTTGTAATGTTTTGAGATTATAAGTATTTGATATAGCCACTTCTATTGAAAACTTTTAAAAATATTTTTTATGGATTTTTTAAAGGCTGGAAATCATGGGTAATAGTTCTGAGTATAATTATGCTAATTTCACTGCACAATTAATTCATTGAATTTTCTGTAGTGTTTTGGAATCTCTAATTGTAGTATGGATATTTATTGTCTGTTAAAATGGAAAGGACAGTAATTTGTGGGTGAACAATTTTTCTTCCTTGAGTGTGTATATATATTTACTAGGTCTTAAATATTTGCAACAGTACATGCTATGTTGTTGACTCTATTTTTGCCTTGTCCAATTTGCATAAAATTTATTCCATGGGCAACAGGCACAGTCTATCATAAGTGCTAATTCAATGCCTTTTCTGCTTGGTTGATCTCTTAGACTCTGTATTACACTGCCATAATGAAGGAAGAAAGGAAGGAAGGAAAAGAAATAAGCAGTATATATATATGATTATTAAGAATCAGGTACTGTGCTATGTCCAGGCTCTACAAATAATAACTCATTTGATCTTTATCACAACTCTTTATAGTTCATTACTATTGTTTGTTTGTTATTTTTTATTTTACACTTGAGAGAATTGATGTAAACAGAAGTAAGTGATATGCCATGGCTACATAGCTAATGAATGTTTTTTGTCAAATCTTGATTTCAGACTAAAATTTCTCTTTTCACTGGATCATTTAGCTGCCTCAGGATGACTAAGTGATTTAACTTTTGACAAAACCTTTGAACTATAAGGAATTAATATGTACTTTTATTTGGAGAGGTAAAGGTTGGAGTTAATTAAAAGTAATTTTATTTTTCTTCAATGTGGAATGAAATCCCAACTTAGGTTTTATGTGCTAGGGAAGGGAAGGAGGAGATCATCATATTCAATCAGTCATATAGTGAAACTCAGAAATTTCTCAAAAGTCTCTCAGTTATTATTTTATTCAAGACATGCTTTGTTAAACATTTTTAATAGTTCTGTTTTTGGCAAGGGTTTTGTATATGATAGATATGAATGTATTTTGCTTAAATTTTCAGTGTTCCTGAGAGTATGTCCTCCCTAAAAGTTTTTCTTATTTGTACTGGAATTTCCTTATTAGTTTCTTATTTCTCCAGAAATTGAGAGAGCTCCTAAGTGAATCTTTCCCAAGTTGTCTACTTTAAAAAATGAGTGCAAGAAATAAAAATAATTTGATGTCTGGTTTTGATGCCTTTTGACTCATGATAAGTTATATATAAATGAAACAGTTATGACAACTCACCAGCCTCAATTTCTCTTCCAGAATCATCAGAGTACAATGGCAAGACATGGCAAGACAACTGATCGTGACTCAGGATGCAGTGGATGACATTAGCATCTGATGCCTAACAAAGTTCTAAGCAGGACCTAGTGCCCACTTTTACCACATGCAGAGCTTGTTGGAACAAATTGTTCACATCTGCTAAATCTGCATGAGACACTTCCCTAGCTCACTGTCAGGTTTAAGGCTCCTAAATTACCTTTTAATTTAGTCTTCCAGAATGATTTACTGTGGTGTGGCTACTGGGCAATCTACAGCTTCTTGGAGCCACAAGTAGTGGAGTTGCACTTAGATACCACAAATAGAAACAGCCCCCAAACTGAACATCTTTATTTTCTATTTACACAGAACATCTGTATTATTTATATTACATAGTTTCTCTACCAGGAGCTATGCTAAGTGCTTTACAATTATTATTTGATTTGATATTAACCACCACCCTATAATGTACATGTTATAATTATCCCCTTCTTATAGATAAGGAAACTGAAGCAAATATATGTTATCACTTACTCAGGAGCATACAACTTTAAGTGTGTGGAATCAGATTTGAACTCAGTTCTTATTGTCATTTGGCTGACATGCTCTGAAGATGATTTACTAGATCACATAGCTAAAACCTTACTATATAGTAGTAAGGAGAATGAATTTGCATTGTTGGGAGAGGTACCTGCATGATTGAGACCAGATATTAAAATACTGAAATGTTTAGAACTGGGAAAGATGATATTTATAGGATCACATATTTAGAGCTGTAAGATACTTTGGAGAGCACTAAGCATAATCCTATTTTACAAATGAGGAATCTGAAACCCAGAGTCTCACATGGGTAATAAGAGAGATAGATCCTAATGCACTTTACTTCAAAACCATGGTTTTTATTTTATTTTTAGTTATATTAATTTTTAGTTAGTTGTATTTTAGTTGTACCACATTTGTAGTATCATTTTAAAATCTGCAGTTAAATTTTTGAAAGATATTAAAAGGACCCAGATGTAAATGACAAGAATTATTGCCATATTATCAGTATTATAGTAGGACTAAAGGCAAGAATTTATTTTTATTATTATTATATTTCAGTATGTTTTCCATATATGCCAAACAGCTCTGTGAGACCAGGGCTACTATTAATGATCATGTTTAATGGAAGAAGATATTGATGTCAACTTATAATATATGACTTGTCCAGAGTCTGATGTTAGTTATTACTTAGCTATTAGTGTGTACTCCACTGTGTGTACTCCATTGTGTAATGGAATATTTGAACTTGATCTTCTTGATTCCAAGTCTAGTACTCTTGAACCATCTGAATTATTTGGTTAATGGCTATAGTAGAATGAGTCTTTAGTTCCTCTCTATCTTGGAAGACACCAAACATCAAAACCATCTTGGGTGCAGCATGGAAAAATTCAGCTCTTCTCTTTCTTGAACAATCTCCCTTTAATTGGATTTAAAATCAGTTAAAAACAGAATTACTTCCCTGGATCTTCCCTTAGATAGTCAGACAAAAAGTTTCCATAATTCTATTCTATTATGACATTCTAAAGAATGCCTGAAAGTAGCCAATTTTAAAATGAGTCCATAAAATATCTATATGTTATACGAAAGTCAGCCCTAGTTGCAGCTACACTTCTAATTCCACCTTTGTTATATAACTAGAGAGGATAACTTAATATGGTTTTGTACTCATTGTTCAAGAGATGCTTTCCCTACCAAACCTTAAATATGAGTGATATGAGAAACTCCCGTCTCAAATTTGAGTTACCCCTTGCTGTGTAATGTATTATATTAGAGAATTATATAAGGCTCAAAAACATTAGTTAACATGTCCAGTCTGATAAAGCTAATATTTATTAGAATCAGGTGTAAAATTGGCATTTCTGATTGCCTCATATAGTAGTCTTGATTTGAAAAAAATAATTTAAGGGGAAGGAGGACAACAATGGGGTGTAAATTTGATTTTCAAGCAAATTGAGGTTGAAGAATTAAGTGTAGATGAAGCTTTTCAGCATTTTCAACTATATGACTGAAGGTCTGAGTGGTCAATAGTAAGTTGAAGTTAAAATAAAAAAAAAAAGATTTGAAGTTTCTTCAAGTAGAGATCATTAAATAAGATTATTGTTGAAAAAAAAACACTTCACTTTTCAACATATTTCATTTCCCCCCACTAAATTTCATTTAATTTGTGTCAACTTCTAAGTGAGTCTTAATTGTAAAAAAACAAAACAAAAAAAAAACTAAATTGTTGTCAGAAGGCAACTTACCTTACAAGTTGTTGCTCAGTGTCTCATTTATTATTATTCTGAGGAAAACTGAGACATGCCTAATAATTTAAATGATAAATATGATGATAACAAGAAGAAACACTTTCACATACCTTTTGGAGAAAGACAAGGGTCTGTGTTTATGCCTGACTGCATTGTGTTTTGGGACAGAGGCATAAGATAGTTTATGGAGGGAATAGGCTGGAATCAATATATTCCAGTTTTGATGCCTGAACTACCAAAAAGGGATTGATTAACATCAGGCCAATGCTATGAGAGGGAGAGACAAGAGGCAAGAGTTTGGAAATTTGAACTCATGGTTTATCAAACCAGAGAAGGAAGTGAACCTTTCAAATTACACATTTTGTTAATATCTGAGACAGATTTCTAGTGCTCCAAACCTATTTATTATCCCAATTGGATTCTATTGAATGTAAGCTTTTTTGGAGGGCAAGAAAGAAAGTACATCTTACTCTTTTTTATTTCTATATCCATGCTAGAAGAATATGGCTAACATATACTAGGCACTTAAATGTTTTTGGATACATGGATGGATCAGTGGATGGATGGACGTTTCCATCTGTTATCACTGACAAAATCAATTAAGCAATTAATTGTGGGCTAAGAGTTTTCTGCACCACACTTCTGCTAGTGTATTTTTAGAGATTGTTTTAGAGATTAATAGTCAAGATTTACTCAGAAAAAGTACAATAGTAAAAGGTAATTGGAATTGAAGTGGGAACAAGGAAGAAATGGAGCTGAAAAAATAATCCTTTCATTATAAATTAGACTAGGTAGATGCTGCAGTCTTTTCCAAGTCTCAAAATACTACTATTTTGTTATTTTTGACATTTCTTAAAATTTAAAAAATTCAACAAGTAAAACTATATTAAATTAAAACAAATCTTGCCTCACTAAATAATGTTTTCATTCTATGTCTCCTTTCAGACATGTCAGATATTCACTATTTGGTCATTTTTTCTTTGAATTTGTTTTCTTTTAAGTCTGTCTTATCCTTATTGTCAATAGATATAGCTTTGTTTTTTTCTTAATTTTACCTTTTATATGTGCATATATCTTTCCTTATTTCCTATACTTCATACTTCTGATACTTGTGGCATTATTACCAAGTTACTTTTAACTAATTTATTCCCATGTTTTGCAGTTGTCATTCAAGCAACAAGCATCTATTAAACGTGTGTGTGTGTGTGTGTGTGTGTGTGCTAGGCACTGTATGAGGAATGTAAAGAGAAAAGCAATTCTGCTCTCAGACTTCTTATTCTGATGGAGTAGACAAGACATAGAAAAATAGGTATGGTGGCAGCTAGATGGTGCAGTGGAAAAAGCATCAGCCCTGAAGTCAGGAGGACCTGAGTTCAAATTTGACCTCAGACACTTAACATTTATAAACTGTGTGACTCTGGGCAAGTCATTTAATCCCAATTGCCTTGCAAGAAAAAAATAAAAAGAAAGAAAATTAAGTACATACAATACACACTTAATAGATGAAAGCTAATATCAGAAGGAGAAACACTAGCAAAGAGGGATTGGATGAAACTAAAAGAGACATCTTAGCACAATCTGGATTTTGAACTGATATCTGAAGATGTCCAAGGAAACTCCAAAGCAGAGATGAAAAGATATGGCACTCCAATCATAAGGAAACATCTATGCGAAAGCATGAAATGCGAAATGAAAATAGACTAATAAAGCTGCATTATAGAGTTTTTGTAGAGGAATAAAATATAAAACTGAAAAGTTAAACAGGGTTCAGATTGTGAAGATCTTAAAATAAGATAGGTATTTCTATCTAGGGAAGAGTTAATATTTGTTGATTAGAAGATGATATGTGAAGAACTATATTTTAGAAAGAAATAATTTTATTGGTTAATTATAGGATGGATCAGAGTTGGGGGAAAAAAAGCAAAGAAACGAAATGAATAGTTATTGCTCTGTCAGGTGAGAGGTGATGAGAATTTAAATGATAGTAGTGGTCTTATGGATGAAAAAGGGGATCTACTTGTCATATATTGTAAAAATATAATGATGAAATTTGGCAAATATTATTGGACACATAACACACACACATATATATGTGTGTGTATATATATGTATATATATATTTGAAAATAGAAATGTTAATAAAGTAGATGTTTTTTCTTCTTTTGCTGATGTCCTAAAGACAAAAATCTTGGCTATGGAAACTTTGGTTTAAAAACATTGGGCATATTAAATTTATTTCCCAAAATCTTCCATCCATAGTCCTACTAAAAGGTTTAATTCCCCATAGTCTTTCCATCATTTTGTCCTGTCCATTTAAAATATTATATTGGACACACATGGCAACAAGTCTTTTCTACTTCAAAATGTCTGATAAACTATTGAGGATTTGGTTCTACATATGCTAAGAGAAACTCTTAGTTTTGATGTCAAAATCAAGATGGCACCCAATTAAGAAATAGTAGTGATCTTAAACATAACTCATTGACAGGGCTTGAACAAATGTATATCACTTGCTTTCTTCAGCAATACAACACTTTAAAACAATCTGGGAGAACTTGTGATAAAAAAATTCCTTTCTTCCTTCCTTCCTTCCTTCCTTTCTTCCTTCCTTCTTTCCTTCCTTCCTTCCTTCCTTCCTTCCTTCCTTCCTTCCTTCCTTCCTTCCTTCCTTCCTTCCTTCCTTCCTTCTTTCCTTCCTTCCTTTCCTCCCTCCCTCCCTCCTTCCTTCCTTCTTTCCTTTTATCTTTCTTTTTTCTTTTAACCTCTATCTTTATTATTTTTCTCTCTTTTTCTATCTCTCTCTTTATTTCAGGTAGAAAGAAGAAAAGAAGAAAACAAATATTTCATAAGTGCCTAATATGTGCCAGGCACTATGTATAAGAACTTTGAAAATATTATCTGATTTCTTCTTGACAATGTATATAGGTATTATTATTTTCTCCATCTTCTAGAGACGTGATTTGAACTCTGGTCTTCCTGACTCTAGGGGTCTGGCACTATTGTCTGGTGCCCTAATTTCTTGATTTTTGAGTAATTATGAATGGGACTCTATATCAAGAAATCTATTTAAGAGACAATGGACCTGGTTTCCTACTTAGTCTGAAGGGAATTAAAAATAGCATTACATGGTAAATTTCAGGGGTAGAGGGAGAGGGAAATTAACATATTCATTTCAGTTTTCCCAATTAACTTGAGGAAATTGAGGTAGCAAGTGATAGAATAGAAAGAGAATGAAATCTGTTTGCTTTCGGACTGCAAAGGGTTCATTTTCATAAGTGTTTATCATCCAGTATTCTTTTTAGACAAATTTCTCATTGAAGATTATCAAAGGTGAAGGCCAATCTTTGTCCCTTTTCTAAATCCATAACCAGATGCAGGTTACTGAAAGAGAAATTGTCAAAGACATATCATAAGTTTGAAACTAGTTAGAACCTTAGGGTTCATCTTAATTTATATGAAAATCTCAAAATCCCAATGACTTGTTCTAGAATACATGATTAGCACATTTTTCAGATCCGGAATTTATAGGATCTCTTTCAGTGGTAATCACAATATTTATATTTGCTGTTCTCTTTAAATCCTTTTTGAGAAAAATTACATATAAATAGATGAATTGATTACTCTCTTTGGCAGTGAAGTTACATCTTTCAAAGGCATTGAAATGGTAGACATGTACAGAAACTTCTGCAAAGTTGATTCAATTTGTGATTGGTACATGGAATGTGAGCACTCATATACAACTCAAAATCTAATAAAAGTGAAAGATAAACAGCTTTTGTTGCAAGAGAACTAAACAGATATCACATCAAAATAGCATCCCTGAATGAAACAAGGCTGGCAAATGAAGAAGAGTTAACTGAAATAAGATATGGTACATGTTATTGTTGTTGTTGTTTTTCTGGATTGGCTGAAGTGAAAGGGAATACTATGAAGCTGGTATATGGTTTTCAATCATAATTGATCTTGTCAATAAACTTATAGGATGATGATGACAAGCTCATGACAATGAAATTGCTACTTGAACTAAAATGTCATGCTAACATCAAGTCAAAGAAATTTTTATGAAAGCCTAGAGACTTTTATCTCAATGTGCCAAAAGGTAAAAGCTTATAATTCTGAGTGATTGATGCTATTATTGGCTCAGACTACTAGACATGGGAATCCTTGGGGAAAAGAGGAATTAGAAGCAACAACAGAAATAGTCACTTAATAATGACTACTTGTGCACATCACTAGCTTATTGTCACTAGTTCCATCTTCTGTTTATCTAAATGTTATAAAACTTTGTGATTGCATCCTTGTAGCAAATATTGGCATGGATTAGACTGTGATTGATTGTAAGGAAAAGAGACTGAAAAGATATGAGAATGACAAAGGCAATGTGTAGTGCAGAGTGCTGGAGAGGTCATAGATTTAACCTCTTCAAGGTATATAGTCACATTCAACAAAGGAGCCCCAAGAAAAAAAAGATTACCAGAAGAAATGATGTTAATAGATTAGAGTGATTCTCTGAGTGAAGAATTTGTTGCTAATTTGGAGGGAAAGTTGAACCAATACACACTAACACAGTGGAGTAGAAAAGGTGTGGGCAGCTTTCAGATATTTGGTATATAGAATTTACACTTGCTATTTGGGTCAGAATACTTAAAAACATCAAGACTATTTGGATCAAAATGATGAGGAAATTTAAATGCTGCTTAATGAAAAACAAGAACTCCCTGAGGTTCACCAGAAAGATAGTTCATCCATTTCTAAGAAGACAGACAGCTTTTAATTCTATGAAAAGTAAAATGCAAGCAAAGCTTAGAGTGATGCAAGATTCTTAAATCAGTAAGAAGGCAGATGAAATTAGTTTTAATCAGATAGTACCAATCCAAAGTTCTTTTATATAGCCATCAAGGTAATTTATGAATCAAAGACTTAGGGTGCATCTCAATAATCAGTATTAATGGAGCCACATTGATTACTGATAAGGACAGAGATGAGCTGAAGACTTCCATAATGTTCTCAACATACCATCATCAGTCAATGCTGAAGCCATTTGATACAGGTTGAAATCATTTTTTTCGTAGCTGAATGTCCAACTAAAGAAGCTTTGAATGACATTAGGGTGCTTTCATGTGGTAAAGTACCTGGTACTGATTCTATTCCAAATGAAATTTGCAAGGTTGGAGTGGGGTTCATTGCTCATACAAAAGATGACCAAAATCATCCTTGTTATGTGGCAAAAGGAGATCATCCTCCAGAAATCAAGGATTCCACCCTTGTTTATTTCTGCAAAATAAATTGGAATAGGTTTTCCTATGACAATCAAAAGGGAAGGTGTTATTCTCTTAGTCATTACTGAAAAGATTCTTGCTAGAGTTCTGCTTAATAGGTTTATCTTTCACCTGCAAGATGGTCATCTACCTGACAGTCAGAGTGGCTTCAGGAGCCAGTGAATTGTCAATATGGTCAATGCGATTGGACAACTCCAGGAGAAATGCTAGGAACAGAAAGGAAAAATGAAATATGTAAAATTAGAAAAATTACCACAAATGTTCATATGAAGTATTTGTGTCTGACTTGTGGCAGTGCATTTTAAGCTCATACCTGTCTAATCAGCAAGATTAAAACATAATGTAACTCAGTTCAACATAGAGAAGTCATTTTGATCCTCTTCAAAAATAAAAGACAACAATACATATATATAAATACATATATTTATATATACATATACATACATATGGGCTATATGCAATACTATATAATAATATGAGATAATATACAGTTATATATTACAAATGCATATACATACATGCATTCATATTACATACATATATACATAAACTTGTGTGTGTATCTTTTTGTTTTCTTTTGTCCCCACATGCTTATCAAAGATTCTGGTAAATATTAAGTATCTAAGGAATGCTTATTGATTATTTAACTAATTGATTTCTCAATGAGTTTAGTATCTGGCTCAATTTCCTCCTCTCTTCCCCAGCTCCTGTTCTTATAACAGAGGACTTCAACATTCCTATTGATGCTCTATAAAATATATTAACCTTGAAGTTCTTTAATGTTCTCATATCCCACTTTACTCCAATTCAACAATACCCAAGGATGGTTACAGGATGTAACACAATGTAATCTCCTCTCATTTAATCTCTTTAATGTCTCATCCTTCTTAAACCTATTTTATGCCCTCTTTCTAAATCTCTAATCCCCTTACTCTTCACTACTTTGACTTCATTTTCTTCTCTTCCCAATACAATTATCATATGTAATCAATACAATATTATTCTATTTTCTGTTTTCATAGAACAACTCAACAACCATTTATATCTTGCCAATTATGTTCCACACACACCATTCTAAATACTTTCCAAATATTATCTTATTTTATTAACACAACAACCTTAGAATTTGAATTTTAGTATTATTTCCATTTTATAGACCCTTTGTTGTATCATCCACAGGAAAGTTGAATCATATGGAACATTGGTTGGTAACTAAAATAAAACATAATCACAGAGTTCATCAGTTTTCACTCATTAGGAAAATAAAGGTTATTTACTCTTGTGAATATTAAGAATTAAGCAATCTCTCTGACACAAATCTTTATGGAGGGGGAGAGGCTAATTGAACCCCAGGGATTCAATGACAAAGGTCTCATAAACATAACTGAGTTGCCTTTGAGTTTCTATCTTCTTGGAGAGATCTCTCTTCTTTCACAGGTAGCATGATTCAGAGTAAATCATAACTTCTCTGCTTTCAAATTTCATTTGCTTTTGTTTCAGATAGAATTGTAGACTCTTATGAGGAGGAAAATCTTGGTGATGTGGATTGTAAAGGTTAAAAATCATCAGTGTGTAGTAGAAAGTATCTTCTAGGAAAATTTGAATTTCATCAGTCCCATATGAGCTGTGTGTGCTGGGAAAGATATTTAATGTATGAAATTTCACTTGCAAAATAAGGATTCTAATATTATTTCTACTAATCATAAGAGTTATGGAGAAATAAATATAATAAGCTTAAAATGCTGAAAAAATATTTTTGTAAATATAATTTTTATATTTACATTACAAAAATACATGTAATATTTTTAAAACAATTGCATTTCAATCTAAAAATAAAGGTGGTGAAAAATTAGACTCTTCCTAGAAAAAACATTTTAAATACTTCTATCATGAATATAATATAGGATCCTCAGCAAGTCATTTCATATCTGTAGGTCTTTGTGTTATATATAAAATGAAGGGGATGAATTGAAGGATTAGAATTCAAAAAGCTTTTCACTGCATTATTACAATTTTCAGGCTCTGTACTAAAACATAAATTGAACAATCCCAGCTCTTAAGGGATATATATTCTATTAGAGGACATCTATCTATCTATTTATTTAATTACACATATATACAAAATATAAAAAGAGGCAAAAGAACATTTTTTTTAGGAGAGGAGGAGCAATTAGAATCAAGATCAGGAAAGATGCTCTAGTTTATGGAATCGACAGCAGATATGTATTTTGAATGAGGAGGGACAGAATCCCAAGTATGGAGATAATTCAAGACAAAGTTGGGAAATTGGTTTATAGAAGGGCACGAGGTAACAGCAAATGATCGATCACTGTTATTATATGCCAGGCACTGTGTTAACACTGGGGAAACAAACAAAACAAGAAAGACAAAAAAGTACCTGCCATCTAAATCAAGAAGTTGATTTTAGTATTTCCAATCTGAGATATTTAATACTCACTTTGAGAATGTTGGAATAGTAGTCAGAAGAGAGTTTAGGCCTGGATTTGTAGATTTGAGAACCATTAGCAAAAGAACCTAAGGGAACTGATGATGTTACTAAATCAAAATAGTTTAGAGAATAAGGACCAGAGTAAGGCCTTTCAGAATACCCACAACTGATGAATATAGATCTGGACAAATATGTAACAAAAGAGACTCAAAGGCAATAATCCAATAAGGAAAAGGTGAAATGAGAAAGTATAGTAACAAATGAATCTCAAGAAAAGTCTGCAGAGGAGGTAAAGGAGTTGGGGACTGAACAAAGGTCTTTGGATTTGCCAATTAAGTAATTATTGGCAACTATGGAGAGAACAATTTTTGTTGAATGATAAATTTGGAAACCAGAATATAGGGAGTGAAGAAGAATGTGAAAAGAAAAGAAGTAGAAGCATTGATTATAGACCTGCAATAAAAGAGTGAAGAGATATGAGATGACAAACCTATAGCATACTGACCTATGTACATTTTCAATAATTTATAGAAAAAATAATTTTCCTAAGAAACACTCTTTGAAGTTTTCTTATTTTGAGAGTTTTATTAACCCATCATAAACATAACTATAAAATTTCAGCCAAAGATAATAACTAGAAATTGATTATAAACCATAATTCTACACTAATGGATGTGAATGAAGGGGAAAATAAGCAAGGGCATATTATTAAATTTTAAAGAGATAATTTCTAAGATTTTCTTCGGATTTGTAATTTCATTTGTGGTTTGCTTATATTTTTTCTTAAATTTACAGTAAAGCTCTAAATATTATAGAATCCATCCTTTCTTGGGTAACTTCAGGACTTGGCATTATGCCCAGAATATTGTATGTGTGTAAGAAATTCTTATTAACTAAGTTGCTCACTCACTAACCTAGAGTTTTGTTACTTTTTAGTCTGCTAAAGAAAAAAAGGAAAATTGCTATTAATAAAATGAAATGATGTCATGAAGAAGAAAATGTAGAGTATTTGGCTTGGAAATATTTGTTTGACATAAAGATAAATTTCCAAACAATTGGAGTTCTTCGAAACCAGAATGGACTATATCTACAAGAGAAATTTGCCCAGTTTTGAAGATCTTTAAAGCAAAATTGGATGATGACATTGGCATTTTAGAGTGGGAATTCAAGGTTGCCTCTGAGATCCCTTTAAATTATTAATTCTGCAATTTTATGAGTCTCTAATTCCTCTTCTGAAACAAAATCCTTTTGGTTTCTGAAGACAAAAACCTTTATTCTCTTTTATTCTCTAGGTTAAAAATTGCCACTTCTTTCCACTGATTTTCATATGGGAAGATCTTGATGCCATTTTGAATTCTCCTTTTCGCATGCTTTACTATTCAGCACTATATTCTGATGAAAATGTGACATCTAGAAACAAAGACAATCCTGTGACATTATTGAGAGATAGTACAGATTGAATATGACCTTTGTAGCCCTTCACCCTTTATAGCTACTGTAACTATATGCTGTCATTACGAATTTCAAGTTCATCAAAATACTGGGTTCTAGAATAAATCAGGTACTTCTAAATAAACAGGTAATGCTTGCTCTTCAAGTTCTCTATGGGCCATATATAAGATATTACAAAGGAAGAAAAAAGTATGAAAGCCATGTAAAAGTAAAATATGATACTTAATGGAAAAATGTCATATTTATCTTCCTTTTTTACCTTCTTAGGTATTGAATAAAATGTCAGAGATAAACTATACTGTGGTGACTGAGTTCATTCTTCTGGGACTGACTGACCGTCCAGAATTGCAACCCATCCTCTTTGTGATATTTTTAATGATTTACCTCATCACTATATGTGGAAATGTGAGCATGATTACACTAATCAGGACTGATCCCAAACTTCAAACTCCCATGTACTTTTTCCTCAGCCACTTATCATTTGTGGATCTTTGTTATTCCACCAATGTCACACCTCAGATGTTGGTCCATTTTCTATCACAAAGAAAAACCATTTCGTTTGTTGGCTGCCTCATACAGTTTTATTTTTTCATTGCCTTGGTGGTCATAGATTATTATATACTCACAGTTATGGCCTATGACCGTTATGTGGCTATCTGTAATCCACTGCTATATAGTAGCAAAATGTCCAGGAACATTTGCATCTCCTTGGTCACAATACCTTATGTCTATGGCTTTTTCAATAGCCTGATACAAACCATCCTGATGCTCCGTCTATCCTTCTGTGGCCCTAATGAGATTAACCACTTCTACTGCGCTGACCCACCCCTTATGGTCCTCTCCTGCTCAGACACCTACATCAAAGAAACAGCCATGTTTATAGCTGCTGGTTCCAACCTCATCTGTTCCCTCACAATCATCCTCATCTCTTACATGTTTATCTTCATAGCTATCTTGCGTATTCGCTCAAATGAGGGCCGGCGTAAAGCTTTCTCTACCTGTGCTTCCCATCTGACAGCTGTCACTGTGTTTTATGGGACCCTTTTTTGCATGTATTTAAGACCTCCATCAGAGACATCAGTAGAACAAGGAAAAATTGTAGCAGTTTTCTTTATTTTTGTAAGTCCTATGTTAAATCCCTTGATTTATAGCCTAAGAAACAAAGATGTTAAGGATGCTGTGAAGAGAATAATCAAAAGTAAATTAATGATTAAATAAGTTCCTGTCTTAATCATATCTGTATTTGTTTGTTGTGACACGAATCTGACTATCTAAAATGATTCATTTTTAATTTGTATAAAGTATTATTGAATGACATTTTTTGGTGCATGTTCAAGAAGACATTAAGGAACAAGGACTTCCTCAGGACTTCATCATTTTTGCTTTGTTAAGGGGAATTGCTTTTTCTGCCTTGCTGTCTTGCTATCTCTGTCCCTTTTGGTCTCTCTCTGTGGATTTACCTGTCTACCCAAACCTTCCCAATTCTTGGTCCAGTACCCTATCTTTCCTGTCATTAGAAAAAAAGACAATCCAAGTTTTTTGACATAAAGAACTTACATTGAGGAAATTGCTGTTACCAATGAAAAGCTGCAGTAGTTTTGCCAATTAGAAGAGTAGAGAATTCCTTGGCTTCATTGAGAAGTGAAAGGATGTATTTGTGAACACACAGCATATAGATGTGTGAGGAAGGACTAGAATGTGAGTTATATAAATTGCCTGGTATTCCACACACAGAGCTATCTATTTTTTCCTGGTCCAATTCTTATAATATTGTCTCATCCAAGAAAAAAAAATAAAACAAAACAATTTTAGTAGTGATTGAGTATTTTGAATTCACCATTGTTTGGTGAATTATTTTTACCTACTGGTCTATTGAAGAGTAAGGTGGAAATTTCACTCTCACAATGAAATGCAGGGTTTTTTCCTTTAAAAATTAATAAGAAAGTCCCCTGTGGGATATCAGTGGTACCATTTCATTGATAGAAGCTAAAGGATTACCAAAAAAAATTAAATGACCAATTTAAGAAAAAAAGATTATTAGATAGACACTGTGAGATATATATTAAAAAATAGATAAAACACTCTCACTTCCCTCAAGAGGATATGCTCTTTTTTGAGTAGTCATCACAAACCAAATACTAAGAGTTGAGAAGAAATGAATTCTATTCATGGAATCTGATGGGACAGGCATTTGTGTTATTTTTGTCTCTCTCAATATTCTAGCTCCTGTCACAGTTTTCATACATCAAAGATACTACATAAGTTTCTTTATTGATTCATTGGAGTAATTGATGCATAAAAGATGCTACATGACTACATTTATTGATTCATTAGGGTAAACAAAGGATCTAAATGCTTAGAAACTTAGTTTTGAATATTGCAGGAAAGAACCTCAAAGTTTTCCAGGTGCATTCTTAGTCAGGATGGGTCATATTTCCTGAACCAAAATTACATAGATTTTATAGAGGATATGTTTGGTGTTTATAAATGTGAATCTATTCTGTTAATATTATGTATGTACATAACTGTTTGTTATTGTTTCTCACCATTAGGTTGTGACCTCTCTGAGGAAGGGACTATGTTTTTACTTTTGTAAAAAAAATTGATCTAGAACATAATAAGTGTAAAATCAACATGGACCAGTGTTGTCCTATAATGATCCAAGAAAGTCTTTTGTCTTGCATACAGCTTTCAGTTTGGAACAGTTGGATTTGCCAGTGGAAGTCTGAGCTACATTAAATCATTTGCCTCCATTCACATGCTGGAGTTTGTAGTGAGCTGTCCAGTTTGGAATTTCTGTGTATGGAGTAAAGTTGCAAGTGTGGTTTGTATTCTGCAAAGTTCCAAGATGGCCACTATTTGTGAGAAGTGAGTGACAGACATAGCTGAATTTAAGATTCATTACTTAATCAGGAAAAATATATGTTGCTGCAGCTGGCCTATGAAGAGTGATATAATACTAAAGCTCTGATAATACTAAAAGAAGAAGTGAAAGCTATATGTTGAAAACAAAAAATTGGATAGGGAGCAGATGACAGGATAAATGAAACTTTAGGTCTTTCCTCTAGACAGCATACCAGAAAAATACATGAATCTTGCTTCATTAAACAAATCTTGGTCTCAGATGTCCCTAAATGAGTAGAGGAGATGAGAGATAAGATGACTGATGAAGGAGTGGGTGAAGTTATTCATGCTGTTAGGTTTTGAAGGAAAAAATTTCAAGAGCCAGTCCTATAAAAGTAATTTATTATTGAAACAGTGGCAGAGATTGGAGCCATGCAATGGAAATATATACAAGATGTTACTGATGCCATCAATGGTCCCAGGAAATAGCAAATGTATTAAACATGGGGTTCATTTTAGAATAAGTAAGTAGTAGTTGTTTTTAATGTTTAAATATATGACCTTGAAGCATGCTTCATAATAATAAGACAAGGTATCCATTGTGGGTGTCAGAAATCCACCCCATGACCACTCTTCTTTTCACTCCATGTTTTTTTTTTTAATATTATTAGGAGACATTTAGTTTTCTACAGCTGAGGCCCCAACAAGTTAGTTGTGTCCAGAGATAGGTATAACAACATTCTTTTTTTTTGTCACCCTCTGAATGAATTCTGATGTAGTTAAACCAGCATTGCTTCAAACTAGATCTAGGCCATTGAGATTGAAAAAGCACATGGAAGAATTATTTTCTCATCATAAGGTTCTCCTATGAATGGCTTCATGTCACTAGACAAATTTATTCCCTTTATAGCTAGCTGTTGCATTATACCACAGTGCTTGATAAATTTTCTTTTAAAAATATTCATTTGTTTATTTAAGATTTTCCCCAGTTACTTTCAAAACAATTTTTTCCCATTTGTTTTTATGATTTTTAAATTCTAGGTTCTTTCCTTCATAACCACCCACAATTAAGAAATTCCATGTGAAGTTTTGCAAAACATTTCCATAAAAGTCAAATTGTGAAAGAAAACATAGATCTCCCATCCTAGTAAAACAAAAATCTTCAAGAAAAATTAATTCAAAAAGATACACACACATATATACATGTCACACACAAACACGCACACACACACACACACATATAAGAGAGAGAGAGATAGAGAGAAACAGACTGAGACTGAGACTGATTTGATGTGTATTCAGATATAATCAGTTCCTTCTTGGATATGGATACGAGTTTTATTCATAAGTCCTTCAGAGTAGCTATAGATTCTTGTACTACTGAGAATAACAAAATCATTTACAGCTGTTCATCACAGAACATGGCTATTATTTTGTATATAGTACATATCATTTTGCTCATAGAAATCTTTACAGGTTTTATTTTTTCCTGAGAGCATTCTGCTCATTATTTCCCCGAGAACAATAATATTCTACCAGAGAAACTTGCTCCAAAAAAATTTTTTTACACTTACTATTGCTAACTGAAGTTTCCCTTATTTATTCTCTCTCTCTCCTTTTGATCTGTCCCTCAACAAAATTGTTTTGCTACTGATAACTCCCTCTCTGATAGGCCCTCTCTTTTTTCACCCTACCCCTTCTCATATTCCATTCCCATTGTATTTCCTGCAGGTTAAGATAGATTTCTATACCCATGTTGAGGATGTATGTTATTTCCTATTTTGGCCAATCCTAATGACAGTAAGATTCACTCATTTCCCTTCTTATCCCTTTCTTTCCCTTCACTATGAAAGCTTTTTCTTGCCTTTTATTTTATAGCAGATAATTTTCACCATTCCAATTCTTTCTTTCCTTTTATCCCAGTACATTCCTCTCTCAACCCTTAATTTCATCCTTAAAAACAAGATATTATCCCTTCATAGTACTTCATATCCATGTCCTCTCCTAACTACCAAAATAATGAGAACTTAATAATGAGTTGCAAGTATCATCCTTGTAAGAATGTAAACAGATAATCCTTATTAAGTCTCTTATGCTACCACTCTCCTGATTGCCTCCTTTTGCTTCTCCTGTATTTGAGAATCAAATTTTTCATTCAGCTGTGGTCTTTTCATCATGAATGCTTGAAAATCCTGTTTCATTGAAGAACTATCATTTTCCCTAAAGGATTATACTTAGTTTTGCTAGGTAGGTGATTCTTGGTTGCAATCCTAACTCCATTGCTCTCCAGAACATCATATTCCATGTCCTTTAGTTCTTTAAAGTATAAATCTTGTGTTATCCTGACTGTTGCTTCCCTATACTTGAATTGTTTTTATTTGTTTGTTTGCTTTTTTTTGTTTGCCATGTTTTCTCCTTGATCTGGGAATTCCAGAATTTGGTTTATAATATTCCTGGGAGTTTTTGTTTTGTGATGTCTTTCAGGAGATGATCAGTGGATTATTTCAATTTCTACTTTACCTCTGGTTCTGGAATATCAGGAAAATTTTCCTTGATAATTTCTAGAAAGATAATGCCCATGCTTTTAATTTTGATCATGATTTTCAGGTAGATGAAAAATTTTTAAATTATCTCTCCTTTACTGATTTTAGATATTCCACATGTTTTTCTATTTATTTTTCATTTTTGGTTTTGCTTTATTGCACTTTGATTGCTCATAAAGTCATTAATGTCCATTTGCTCAACTCTGTTTTTAAGGAATTATTTTCCTCAGTGAGCTTTTTTTTTTTTAACCAATTGATTAACTTTGATTTTTAAGGTATTCTTCTCCTCATTGGCTTTTTGTATTTCTTTTCACACCTCTCTCAATTATTTCCCTAATTTTTCATCTATCTCTCTTTCTTGATTATTGTCCCTTTTGAGCCTTTCATGGCCTAAAACCAATTTTAATTTTATTGGAGACTTTGGAGACTTTTCTTGGAGAGCTTCAAATTTATTATCATCTTCTGAGTGTGTTTTGATCTTCTTTGTCACCATGATAACTTTGAATGGTCAGAAACTTTCTTTTTTGTTTTCTGCTCATTTTTGCTAGCCTCACCTTATAACTCTTAGAGTGGAGGGTGAACTGTCCCAAGCTTCAGGGGTGGTGTGTATCTGCTTTCAAAAATCCTTCTAGGAATTTGACCTCAAGTCCTCTTTTCTGGAAGTTGTTATTAGTGTCTCCTCCCCATAGGAGCTGTCAGATCTAGTATGCTGGCTGGTGTTGGGGCTCCACTGACTGGGGTTACACTGGGACTACATACCACATCCTCATATCCCCACAGTTTTCTTTTGGTACTATTTACTTCATTTTGCATGAGTTCATAATATGTCTTTCCAGATTTCTCTGAACCATCCTGATTATTATTTTATAAAGTACAATATTATTCCATAAAAATCACTCACCACATTTCATGCATTTAACAATCGATGGGCATCCCTACATTACCATTTCTTTACCATCATACCAAAATAAAATGAACATATATATTTTTTTACTTTGATATCTCTATGATATAGATCCAGAAATAATATTTCTGGGTCAAAGATTATCCACAATTTCATAATATTTGGAGCACTGTATCAAATTGTTTTTCAGAATTGTTGGATTATTTTACAATTACACATTATATTTTCATCTTTTTTCACATCTCCTTCAACATTCATCATTTTCCTTTTCCCTCATGTTAGTCAATCTGGGAGATGTGAAATTGTATCTCTAAGTTGTTTTAATTTCAATTTCTCTCCTCAGTATTGATTTAGAGCTTCTTACCATATGACTATAGTTAACATTTATTTTTTTCTTTTGAAAACTGCCTGTTCATAACTTTTCACCATTTATTAATCAAAGAAAAACTAATGTTTTTTATGAATTTTGAGTGCATATACATATATAAACACATACATGTGTAAACACACATACATATATATATATATATATATATATATATATTTCAGAAGTGATTCATTCATCAGAGAAACTTCCTGAAAAATCCCCTCCCCCCAGTTTCTTGCCTTCATTTAAAATTTGACTGCATTGATTTTGTTTGTGCAAAAACTTTTTAGTGACATGCAATTCAAATGATTCATTTTATAGCTTATGATCCCCTTTATGTTTGGTGTGGTGATAGGTCCTTTCCTTGTCCATTAATTGAAAAGGTAAACATTTTCCATGCTCTGCTAATCTGCTTATGTTATAATTCTTTATGTCTCAATATTTTAATCATCTTACCTGATCTTGGTATATAATATGAGCTGTTGTTTTATAATTAGTTTCAAACTGCTTTGCAGTTTTTCCAGTACTGTTTGCAAATGAATTTTCATCTAAAAAATTTATATATTTTTAATCAAACATTAGATTACTATCAGCATTTATTACCTTTTAGTATTTATCTTATCTATTCTACTGATCAATCATTCTATTTTTACCCAATACTGGAAATTTTTATTATTTCTGCTTTGTAATTTAGTTTGATATTTGTTACTGTTATGCTTCCTTCCTTCACATTTTAAATTTATTCCATTGATATACTATTTTTCATTCTTTCAGATAAATTCTGTTATATACATGCGCTTGGCATAATACCTGGCATATAATTAGCATTTAATAAATATATTCCTAAATATATTTTTTCATGTAATTTTTTCTCCGGCATTAATCACTGGTCTTTAGCATTACAGAAGCTTTTGAAATTTCTGA
Source organism: Sarcophilus harrisii (assembly GCF_902635505.1). Taxonomy (NCBI): domain Eukaryota; kingdom Metazoa; phylum Chordata; class Mammalia; order Dasyuromorphia; family Dasyuridae; genus Sarcophilus; species Sarcophilus harrisii. The sequence goes on from NC_045431.1 coordinate 250,421,661, forward strand.
GTTCATATACAGTGTTCCATGATCCCCCTACCTGAAAAAAAAAAAGAAGAAAAAAAAAAAAACAAGCATTTCTTAACTGCCTGCTTTGTGCCAGGTATTGTGTATTAAGTGATTTGCAAACATGATCTCATTCATTTCTGACAAAAAATTTAGGAAGTAGTTGCTGTTATTTTCTATACCTTACAGAGATCTGTTTGGAACTCAAGTCTTATTGATTGGGGGTATCTGATGTTATTGCCTGGGTGTTTTAACTTCTTGAGTATTACATAATTATGAATGGAAGTCTATATGGAGATAAATTTAGGAGAAAATAAGCCTGAGTTCATGCTTACTGTAGATTAGAAATAGCATTTTTTTTGATGAAGTATGAGGGTAAAGGAAAAGGGAAGTAGTCAATGTGTTTTTTAGTTTTCTTAATTAATTTGATGATATTATGGAGATGAGGAATAGAATATAGAGACAGTGAGATAGAAATGCTACAGTCTGTGAGGGGTTTATTTTCATAAGAGTGTTTATACTACAGTATTCCTTTTAGATGAATTTTTCATTGAAGATGATCAAAGGTTGAAAAGCCAGTCTTTGGCCCTTTTCTAAATCCACACCCTGAGGCTGGTTAGTGAGAGAGACAGAAAGAGCTGGGTAAGGAACACTTAATACATTAAGGCTGACTTGTTTCTGTGGGAAGTGTTTAGGCAGCTAGATTGTCTATGTGTTAACCTTGTCACTTTGTAGAGTCGACTAAAGTATCAACTATCACTAAACAGATACAAAGTTCATTGCTTATCACTGCCTAAATAAAGTCCTCCTATCTTCTACTGCTGGAAATATAAGATGCACTCAACAGTAGTTAGAAGTCCACTTTAGAGGGAAAAAAAATAGTAGCAAGGGGAATGGTAAAGGTCCTCCTGTACAAAGTAGCATTTGAAATAAGTCTTATAAGAATAGTAACAGAAATGGCAATAGCAATAACAAATTCTTATAAATACCTTATTATGTGCCAGACACAATGCCAACTGAATTTCAATTATTATCTCATTTGATCTTGACAAATCACTGTAAAGTTGATTTTTAATCATCGCTCTATTGCAGCTAAGGAACCTAAGGAAATCAGAGATTAAAATGCATGCCCAGAATCATGCAACTATCAAGAGTCTGAGATACAGCTCTTACTGGCTCCATGCTTTACATAGATCACCATCTGGAGCCATCAAAGTATATGACTATTCATCAGAGACAAATTGCTGTTATGTTTGTTGAACATTGTCATCCCTCATAACTCTAGAGTCCTATTATTATTATTATTATGTTACATGTTTCATATTTGAAGACAATTGATTCTTTGAATTATTTCACAAAACAAGATCTATTAATAGCTTTGTTCGTTGCCTCTTTTACATCCTTATTCCTCAGACTATAGATCATGGGGTTCAACATAGGAATGATTGTGGTATAAAACACAGCCACCATTTTCCCCTGTTCTACAGACTCTTCTGTGGGGCGCCTGAGATACATGAAAATGAGTGTTCCATAAAACATAGTAACAGCTGTGAGGTGAGAGCCACAGGTGGAGAAAGCCTTCTTTCTCCCTTCTGCAGAGCGCATGCGCAGGATGGCTATGACAATAAATGTATAAGAGATCAGCACCACAGAGAGCGAATATGTGAAATTAATTCCTGCTATGACAATCATGGTATATTCCTTGATGTGGATACCACCACAGGCTATCTTGATGAGTGGAGGATCTGCACAATAGAAGTGGTTGACTTCAAAGTTTCCACAGAAATACAAACCATAAGTCCATAGGGTAGAAATGAGGCTTATGAAAAAGCCATAAATATAAGGTACTGAGATTAACCAAATACAAACTGTCCTTGACATTTTGCTCCCATAAAGCAGGGGTTTGCAGATGGCCATAAATCGATCAAAGGCCATCACAGCCAGGATGTACACCTCTACATGGACAAGAGCAATGAAAAAGAAACATTGTATTAAACACCCAATATAGGAAATGGTTTTGGTCTTGGATAATAAGTTTTCCAACAACTTTGGGGTGACATTAGAGGAAAACCATACATCCACAAAAGATAAATGACTGAGAAAGAAGTACATGGGACTCTGGAGCTGGGGACTGACACTGATTAGCATGATCATTCCAAGATTCCCCACCAGAGTGATAACATATACAATTAAGAATACCACAAAAAACAGGATCTGAAGTTCTTGGCGACTAGTTAGACCCATAAGGATGAATTCAGTCACATCTGTATAATTTGGGCTTGGCATAGCTTTAGCTCTGCATCAGGCTTAAAGTTATGTGCTCTGTCTTGTCTGTTGAGAGAACAAAGAATTTATGAATGCCCTCAACAATGCTAACCATTATGTTTATAATTATTTCTTAGAAAACAAAAAATAAAAAAAATAAATCTTTCAGGCTTTTAATTTTTTTTAAATTTTTACATATATGCTTTTCTATATACCCTAATACCACTATAGTTTGCTTCAGAGAGGAGAAAAGGAATGGGAGACTAGAGATACAATAATATAATGATCCAAAATATTTAATTCAATATATCTTATAATGTGAGATGGAACAGTAAATAGAGGATTGGCTCAAAATTAACGGGACACGATTACAAATCTTTCTTTTGTCATTTTTAGCTTAATTACCAATCAAACCTCTGCGTCTCAGACAACTCTATAATGCTCTAAAATTATAAATTGTTTTAATTTACCCCCATGGAAAAAAGCACAGGTCCTTGATGCCATTCTTATAAAAAAGTTAGTATTGACTATATATTTTTTTACTTCATTAGACCATTAAGCCTAGATCACAGTTAATCTGAACTAGAATGACTCTAGTTTTTCTAGCCAAACTCCTATTTGTTTAGAAAAATCTTTCATGATCTCTATAGGCTTAAATGACTTTGTAGAAGTTTTTTTTTTTTAATTTATTTAGGTTACAGCAATTCAACTTATAATTTCTCTCTGAACTCTAACATAGCACTTTGTTCACAATTTTCTCTACTAGTGTTATCAAATGCTACTATGGTAACAGGAACTATATCTTATCTAACTTAAAAATTATCCTCTTCCTTCTCCTCATCCCACTGAGCATCTATCACAATATTTTGAATGAAGTAAATGCTAAATACATATGCTTACTTAGATTTCTATAAATTTCTCCTGAGAGACAGTATGGAATTAGCTTTCTTTGGCATCAGGAAAGCTAGAGTTCAAAAATTGTCTAAATTATTCAAGTAGCTACTTGGTACAGTGGCTAGAACAACAGGTATGGAATTAAGTATATCTGAGTTTGAATCACATAATACATTTACAAGTTATGTGACTCCAGGAAAGTTACTTTCCTCAATTTATCTTAGGTTCCTCATCTATAAAAATAATTAGAAAAAGAAATAGCCTGTCAATGCAGTATCTCTGTCAAGAAAGCCCCAAATAGATCACTAAGTATTGACAAGCTAGCAATATGACTAAACAAAAATTACATTCAGAAATTTACATATTTGTGGAGTGGCCAATAAGGCTACCCATTCGCCACTAACAACTCTCAAACATGTATGTTATAAAGGAAGTGCTAATCTATTTCAGTTGGTGGTATATCTATATGAATAAAATAGAAACCTTCAACAGGATTTATGACTCTCTATAGAGTTTTTTCCCCTAGACTTTAGACTTCATCTAAAACTTGACAAAGAAGTAAAATGGGACTCTAACATTCTAAAATGTATTTTAAAAATTTGCAAGTATTAGTAACCTTAAAGTTTACTGAATTATATGGATCATCTAAGTCTTCTAGAGAGGCTAGTCACTGCATTTAAAAAAATATTTATTTTCCCCTTAGGTCCACGTGAATAATAGGAAAAGAGTTATGAGGAAATAGAGATGATTATTTTCCTTGATAGCAAAGGCTATATACATGATAGTATGAGTTCTTCAGAGCAAGTGATCAAATTCTCATGGTGAAAGGTCATTAGAAAATAAGATCAGGTCTATTCACCTTCCTTAGGGTAGGTGACCACAATGGATGCCTCATAAAATGCACACTCTCTCAAATAGGACAAGCACATTTGCTGTTTGCTTGTTTTAATATCAATCTAAGAAAGGAGATATCAATAATGGCTTCAGATATGTAATTTCTTAGAGTAGATGTTAAGTGTGACTAATCATATTATTAGATAAATTTCAGAAGAATTAAAATTGCTTTGGAAAAAAAAAAAAGATTTCAGTACCTGCTAGGAAAAAAGATTTCATTGTGGGAAGACAGCTAACTAAGATACCTTTTCTCTTAGATGAAGACTACATGTTATGCAGAGAGCCACAGGCCATTGTGCCAAAGAGGGACTAGGTCAGGCTAGGCCATATTGGAGCTTATTTTGGAGGTGAATATCCAGTGAAAGAAGCATGATGCCTGATTAGTTTAACAACTTCACTACTACCTGAGGACTGTCGCTATATCCTCATGTATCAATGCTATTACAAACTTTTTGATTTCATCATCCTGTGTTGTTACCTCATCCATGTTGTGATGCTATGGATTATAGTGGTATCCAGCGACTGAGAGAAATCCATGAAAATGCCAGATATTTTTCACAAGCTGATTTTGCAGAAATGTACTATTCTCCCCCTTTTTTGTCCTTTTTTAGAGTGTGACTTAATGGGAGATGGAGGGAAATATATTAGTAGATGTGTAATAATTTTACAAAATAATTGAAAGCAATGTCCTCTTCTTTCTGTGTGAAGTTTAGATGAAGATTGAAGAGAGGCAAAAAAACAACCTAGTCACCTTCTGTTCCTCTTTAAGAATGTTAGCTGTCTCATAATCTAGTGAAACTAGATAACATCTCTTAGGACTCCAATGGTTCTACAAATATTTTTGTATTTCTTTTGAGAATGATATAGTGTAATAAACAATCTAATTTTCTTTTTAAAAAAATGGCAATAATTTTTCTAACTGATTTGGATAACTCCTGGTCCACTTGTTCAGCATAACTCAATGTCTTTTTTTTATCCTTTTGGAATTTATACAATTATCAATTTTGCCTAGAAATAAAATTTCACTTGATGATGAAAACATAACAGCAGAAACTATCCAAGAAAGAATGTAATAGATAAGAACATTATAAAACCTCTTAAAATGTGTTTAGGTAAAATGAAGTTTAATACATTAAAAGTTCAATCTATAAAAGCCATTCTACTCTCATAACTCATATTAGTATTATTAAAGCTAGAAATTGGACCTGTGATTTCATTAGTAATGGGAAGTTCTTTTATAAATTGAAAGCAACTTTTTTTTCATCTCCTTGTTCATAACAGATACCTTCTAAAACTTCCTCTAACATGAAATTACATAATCTGAGCAACATCATAGAGTATCTGTCTTTTGATGATGAGTCTTCCTAGTTACTGCCTCATATGTATTATAAAAGGCATATCTACTTCTGACTCAATAATGATCTAGAGAGAGGCAAGTTTCGTTTTCCTATACCCTGTATTTTAGAAAGATTTATAAGGTTGGTTTAAAGAATAATTATTTATCCCTTTCATATTCAGAATAATGTCTATAAAACTTACCTTTGAAAATGTATTCTGTGTAATGCATTCACTAGCAATGAGGAAATGCTGAGAGATTGAGACAGATTTATGGCAAAGTCTTTACCTTTGGGATCTGTCATCTCCCAGAAGTTTCATTATATTAGGAAGAAATGATTTAATGATATTTCTCATAAAATCTCTGCTATGGAAAAAAACACACTAATTAGCCACATTATATTTTGAATGTCATTATAACCAAATGATTAGAACTCTTTGATATTATGCCTCTCTTTCCTAGCTTAGCAATTCATCCCATGGGAATGTCATCAGTTTGAGTGCTCACTTTGATTTGTCATCAGGAGTGACACATTAACCAGGAGCATTTATTTATTTTCTGCAGTCAGATTTAGTCTTAGAGTATCCAAGGATCCTAATAAATTTGAATATCAAATAAGTTTTACAAAGCACTTTATATATGTCATCTCATTTGATCCCCATGAAATATCATGAGGTATGAGCTTTTATTATCTTAATTTTATAGATAGTAACATTGAACTGACTTCTTTCTGGTGTCCATCCTGTTCCACACTTATTTGATGCTTTCCATATAACAGAGCTGCCATGAGTAGTCAGGTAGAGTACCATTACTCCTTCCCTTTTTTCAATCATTTTTGATGATTATCTTCCCTCAACAAAATAGAAGATTGAATTTGCCAAGTATTTAGAATGGTACCAGCACATGATAAGCACTTAATGAATAGTTTTTTTTTTTCTATTTATTTGCTTCCATTTATTTTTCTCTTCTTAGAATCCCTTCTTTGAATTTCAGAAGTGGCAGAAACTTCTGAGTTCAGTGACTATCTACAGTATATTTAATATGGAGCAAGAACTTTAAGGAGTCTATCCTGTCTTCATTATCCACAATAATGTAGAACTTTCATGAAGGCAATGCTGTGTCAACAATCACACAAAAAACCTGAATTTCTGAGACTGTCTTCTTAGCATATCTAAAGGAATACTCAAGTCCTGTGTTCTCAATATGAAATTTAGCATATAAGCATAACACATGTGTAAGTTCAGATTGGAAAAATTGCAAGAAAGGTCAGTCTCACTGGGGTAAAAAGAATGTTCAGTGTTCAGCCCAGTTCATAACAGACTCTGGGAAAGCCAATGAGAGCATCTTAATTATAGCAAATCAACAAATGAGAATTTCATTCCTTCTCAATATAGGGGCAGATCAGTGGGGAAGCCTACAGTTCTAACTCAGAAGACAAACTCTGCGAAACCAGGCTTTTTCTGGAAAAGAACAGGCAAAGTTAATCCCTGCAAGCAGAAGGGACTCCTATGCTCAAAGCCAAGGCTCAGAGCTTTGCAGAAAGCTTTGGACAGCATCCCCTTTATCCCAGAACCAGAGCTCCACCTTAAAAGTAAAAAACAAACAAACCAAACAAAAAGAAAAAACAGGGGAAATACCAAAAGAACTGGAAAGAAAATGAGCAAAAAACAGAAAAACAAAAGTGACAGACAATAGAAATCTACTGGGGTGACAGAGAACATCAAAACACTAACTCAGGTGATGATAAAATGTCCACGGAGGATTTCTCAAAGAGTGATATGAATTGATCTCAAGCCCAAAGAGTCTTCTTAGAAGTGCTAATAAAAGACTTTAGAAGGCAAATAAGAGGAAAAATGAGAAAAGAAATGAGAGATATGCAAGAGACTCAACAGCTTGGAAAAGAAAGGACAAAATTTACTGAAAAAAACAACTCCTTAAAAAATATAATTAGTCAAATGTAAAAAAAATGAATAAAACAGTAACTTCCAAAGTAGAATTACCCAAATGGAAAAAGAGATACAAAAGCTAACTGAAGAAAATCACACATTAAAAGCTACCACGAGGCAAATGGAACTCATCACTCTTTATGACAGCAGAAATCAGTCAAGCAAACTAAAAAGAATGAAAAATTGGATGCACATACCTCATTGGAAAAAGAGCTGACGTGGGAAATGAATCCAGAAGAGATGATTTAAAAAATTATTGTCCTATTGGATGTCCACGATCAAAAGAAGGGCCGGGATAGCATTCTTCAATAGTTCATTTAAGGAAAAATGCCTCAGTATTCTAGAAATAAAAGGGAAAATACTCATTGAAAGACTTGATCAATTGATCTTTGGAAAAAGATCCCACAAGGAAAACCCCAAGGAATACTTTTGCAAAAACCCGAAACTACAATCTAAAGGAAAAAATACTGCAAGCTGCCAGACATAAACAATTTTAATATCAAGGAGCAACAGTCAAGATTACCCAAGATCTGGCAGCTTCTTCTACATTACAGGATCAGAGGGACCGCAATACCAGATTGCTGAAATCAAAGGACTTAGGGTTAAAACAAAAAATTAATTACCCAGTGAGACTTGGAATCATCTTTCAGAGGAGCCAACTGACTTTCAGTGAAATAAGAGACTTTCAAATATTTCCATTAAACAAACAGAAATAAATAGCAAATTGCATCTACAAACACAGAACTTGAAGGGAACATAGAAAAAAATGGATCTAATTAAAAGAAATAAGGAAGAAAAGTATATCTTGATAAAGGGTACTATATACATTGAAGTAGTAACTATACTAACTGCACCAAGAGATAAATCTGCCAAATTCCTAAAAAATTTTAAGCTAGTTACAGGTAGAAATAAAAAGCAAAACTATACTAATGAGGACAATTTCCCCCTCTCAGAACCACACAAATTTAACCATAAAATAAATAAGAAAGAAATTAGGAAAATTAATAGAATCCTACAAAATCTACATATAAAATCCTCTGGAGAAAACTGAATAGGGATGGAAAGAAATACACCTTTTTCTCAGCAGTACATGAAATGTACACAAAAATTCACCATGTATTTGTGAAGACCGTGTATTTCAAAATCAACCAGAGTCAGGAATTCAGGTTAGGGGATTTAGTTAGTTATTTATTCTCAGTGAAGAAAGATCGGAGGAGGAAGAGAATGGGCAATAGCAATGTGTGCAGCTGAGTCAAGAAGCTAGCTACACCAGAAGCCACACGATCAGCAGCTACCAGAATAGAACCCATGCCCAATCTCTCCCAGCCTCTTTTCCTGTCTCTCTGCCTCCATCCTCCAAAATTGTCATTTCCTATACAACACATCAGGGCTTGCACAGAGAGTGGGCGGGGGTCATTCTTTATCCAAGCATTTATATTAATAGAGTATAGTCCAATTACTATTTAGTCTCACGTGCTTGGGACCTCAGTGCATCAACTCAAGCCTCAGCCCATTACATGTATTAAGGCATAAAAATCTTATAATCAAATGCAGAAAGGCAGAAATAGTAAATGCTTCTTTTTCAGGCCAGATTGCAATAAAAAATATATTCAATTAGGGGTCAGGGAAAGGCAGACTAAAAATCAATTGTTAATTAAATAATCTAAAACTAAAAATGAGTGGGGTCAAACAACAAATCGTAGGAACAATCCATAATTTCATCGAAGAAAAGAACAATAATGAGACAACACAACAAAACCTGTGAAATACACCCAAAGCAGTTCTGAGGGAAAATTTTGTATCTCTAAACAGAGTCATGAAAAAAATAGAGAAAGAGGAGATTATTGAATTTGGCATGCAACTAAAAAGACTTGAAAAAAAATTAAAATCTCCAATTATATGCCAAATTAGAAATCCTGAAACTCAAAGGAGAAATCAGTAAAATTGAAATTAAGAAATCTATTAAACTAATTAATAAAACTATGATTTGGTTTTATGAAAACCCAATAAAAAATATAAATGTTTCGTTAATTTGGTTGGAAAAAAAGGAAAGAGAAAAAACAAAATCATTAACCTCAAAAAATGAAAAGGGTGAATTTTCCACCAATGAAAAATAAATTAAAACAATAATTAGCAACGATTTTGACCAACTGTATGGGCAACAAATCTTATAATCTAATTGAAATGTATGAAGATTCACAAAAATATATAAATTGCCCAGATTAACATTAGATGAATTAAATTACTTAAGTAGTCTCATTTTAGAAAAAGAAATTGAACAAGTCATTAATGAACTCCCTAAGGAAAAAAAAAATTCCAGGACCAGATGGATCCACAAATGAATTCTACGAAACATCTGAAGAAGAATTAATTCCAATACTATGTAAACTATTTGGAAAAATAGAAGAAGGAGTATTGGCAAATTCTTTCTGATACAAATATGGTACTGAACTCTAACCCAGGAAGAACCAAAATAGAGAATGAAAATTATAGTCCAACCTCCTTAATGGATATTGATGCAAACATTTTAAATAAAATGTTAGTAAAGAGGTTATATCAACTTATCAGCTGGATATTACACTTTGACAAAGTGGGATTTATAGCAAGAATGAAGGGTGGGATAATATCAATATGTAAAGGGCTGAAACTATGAAAAAGTATACTTAAATCAGACAACCAAGCACTTAAGGCTAATTACCTATTCAATATAAGGCAATGATTCTATTAGCATATGTTTTGAAAAATGGCCTTTCTCACTGTTTCATGCTGGCTCAATTTTTGGGGTTAAGATAATTGTAGGCAAGGATTAAAGGGTGGGGTGACAGAGTCCACAGACTCACTTGGCCAGGACTAAGAGGAGAAGGGTGGAGATTCTGGACTCCAAAAGAGATCTTTGATAAAACTGGCAGCTTGCCTGCTTCTCCTCCTAAAGACCAAGGACTTTTACTTATCCTGACTCTGGCTGATCCTAAAGGATTATACTTGGTTTTGCTAGGTAGGTGATTCTTGTTTGCAATCCTAGCTCCATTGCTCTCCAGAACATCATATTCCATGTCCTTTGTTTCTTTAAAGTATAAACCTTGTCCTATCCTGACTGTGTTTTCCCTATACTTAAATTGTTTTTGTTTGTTTGTTGTTTGTTTGTTTGCAATGTTTTCTCTTTGACCTGGGAATTCCAGAATTGGGTTTATAATATTCCTGGGAGTTTTTGTTTTATGATGTCTTTCAGGAGGTGATCAATGGGTTATTTCAATTTCTACTTTACCTCTGGTTCTGGAATATCAGGACAGTTTTCCTTGATAATTTCTAGAAAGATAATGCCTATGCTTTTAAGTTTGATCATGCCTTTCAGGTAGACAAATAATTTTTAAATTCTCTCTCCTTTACTGATTTTAGATATTTCACATATATTCTCTCTTTTTTTTTTTTCATTTTTGGTTTTGCTTTATTGCAATTTGATTCCCCATAAAGTCATTAATTTCCATTTGCTCAATTCTATTTTTAAGGAATTATTTTCCTCAGTGAGCTCTATTTTTTTTAACAAATTGATTAACTTTGATTTTTAAGGCATTCTTCTCCTCATTGGCTTTTTGTATTTCCTTTACACCTCTCTCAATTATTTCCCTAATTTTTCCTCTATCTCTCTTTCTTGATTATTGTCGTTTTGAGCCCTTTCATGGCCTAAAAGCAATTTTAATTTTCTTGGAGGCTTTGGAGACTTTTCTTGGAGAGCTTCAAATATATTATCATCTTTTGCGTGTGTTTTGATCTTCCTTGTCACCATAATAACTTTGAATGGGCAGAAACTTTCTTTTTTGTTTTCTGCTCATTTTTGCTGGCCTATTACTTATCTTTTAACTCTTAATTACTCAAGGGCTCTGTTTCCAGAGTGGAGGGTGAACTGTCCCAAGCTTCAGGGGTGTTGTGTATCTGGTTTCAAAAATCCTTCTAGGAATTGAAGTCAAGTCCTCTTTTCTGGAAGTTGTTAGTAGTGACTTCTCCCCACAGGAGCTGTCAGATCTAGTATGCTGGTTGGTGTTGGGGCTCCATTGACTGGACTGCATACCAAATCCTCACCCCACTGCCATAGACCTTCTCCACTGACCTTTGGAATTTTCCCTGGTGTTCCTAGGCTGAGAGGTTCAGAAGCTTCATCTGCACTGCAGATTTGGAGCAGTCATCTGATTTGGAGGTCAGGTTGGACCAGACTGGACTTGGTTGGGGGCTGCATCTGGGCTGTGCTGGAGCAATCTGCACCAAGACTTCAGGCTGGATTCCCAGCCCTATATCACATGATTTTCTGCTGAACTTTTAACTTGCTTTGGGCTGGAAAATATTCTCCTCCATCTTTTTTGGTGTTCTGATGCTCTAAAAATCAATATTTAAAGGAATTTGGAGCAGTTTGAAAGACAGATTGGGCAAGTTCCTGTTTTTACATAACCATTTTTTCTTCACTTCACTGCTTCATTTTTTTTTTTTCTTTTCACATCTTTACATAGCATGGCTTTGCCTTGGATCTCCTTGGCCCTAAAGTAGATCTCAGCATGTATATCTAGTTGTTCCTCCTCCAATGGAATTAAGGAAAGCTTTTCACATATAATTTCGGTAAGCTCTTTATTTTTCAGAGTTAACATAGAGAAATTATTGATTCCAAGTTTTTCATCCATTTCAAAATGATTCAATTGTGGGAGGATAATACTCCTAATTTGGTATTTAAAACTCTTTACAATCTCCCTCTTTATGCTCCTGTGACAACATACTCCTCCTTGTGCTCTAGCTTCCCAATCCATTTCTCCCCCAGTATTTTGTTACATAGAGTATCTCATAGGCTTAGGAGTTCCTTCATTTCTATACAAATAAATATCTATCATAAGGCAAAGATTCTGCCAAGTGTTGGTTATAAAGAGGGAAGTCAATGAAGATAAAATGATGTCTGCCCTCAAGGAAATTAGATAGGTTAATGGATAGAGTACTAGATGTGCATTTAGGAGGATATAAATTTATAATCTTGAGTCATTCACAGTACTAGTTGGTTAACTATGATACACTCATTTAATCTCTTTCACCTTCTGTTTTCTCTTCAGAATAATTGAGATAGAAATGTAACATATTTCACAAGAATGATTCTTTTTGAAAATTGTAAACTCCAAATTCTGTATCTTCCTCCAATCCTTTATCCATTTTGAAAGCAAGCATTGTGATATCAACCATAAATGTGAAATCATGCAGGATATTTCCATAAGAGCCATGTTGGAACATTATAATAAAAATAAAGTGTGTAAAATATATATAAATTCCAACTCCATTAGTTCTTTTTCTGGAGTTGGATAGTAATTTTCATTATGTACAGTTTTCTTTTGGTTCCATTCACTCCATTTTGCATGAGTTCATAATATGTCTTTCCAGATTTCATATTATTCCATCAAAATCACTCACCACATTTCATGCATTTAACAATCGATGGGCATCCTTACATTATCAATTATTTACCATCATACCAAAATAAAATGAACATATATATCATTTTGCTATGATATCTCTACGATATAGATCCAGTAATGATATTGCTGCGTCAAAGATTATGCACAATTTCATAGCATTTGGAGCACTGTTTCAGAATTGTTTTTCAGAATTGTTGGATCATTTTACAATTACACATTGTATTTTCATGTTTTTTCACATCTCCTTCAACATCCATCATTTTCCTTTCCCCTCATATTAGCCAATCTGGGAGATGTGAAATTGTATCTCTAAGTTGTTTTAATTTCAATTTCTCTCCTCAGTATTGATTTAGAGCTTCTTACCATATGACTGTAATTAACATTTATTTTTTTTCTTTTGAAAACTGCCTGTTCATAACTTTTCACCATTTATTAATCAAAGAAAAACTAATGTTCTTATGAATTTTGTGTGCATATACATATATACACACAAACATGTGTAAACATACTTACATATATATCTATTTCAGAAGTGATTTATTCATCAGCGAAACTTCCTGAAAAATCTTCCCCCTATGTTTCTTGCCTTCATTTAAAATTTGACTGCATTGATTTTGTTGGTGCAAAAACTTTTCAGTGACATACAATTCAAATGATTCCTTTTATAGCTTATGATCCCCTTTATGTTTGGTGTGATAATAGGACCTTTCCTTGTCCATCAATTGAATAGGCAAACATTTTCCATCCTCTGCTAATTTGCTTATGTTATAATTCTTCATGTCTCAATATTTTAGTCATTTTACCTGATCTTGGTATATAATATGAGCTGTTGTTTTATAATTAGTTTCAGACAAACTGCTTTCCAGTTTTTCCAGCAATTTTTGCAAATGATAAATTTTAATCTAAAAAGTTTGGATTTTTTTATCAAACATTAGAGTACTATAAGCATTTACTATCTTTTAGTGTTTATCTTATCTATTCTACTGATCATCCATTCTGTTTTTACACAATACTGGAAGTTTTTATTATTACTGCTTTGTAATTTAGTTTGATATTTGTTACTGTTGTGCTTCCTTCCTTCACACTTTAAACTGATTCCATTGACATTATTTTTTTATTCTTTCATATAAATTCTGTTACATACATGTGCTTGGCAGAATACCTGGAATATATTTAGCACTTAATAAATACTTGTTTCCTAAATATATTCTTTCATGCAATTTTTTCTCTGACATTAATCACTGGTCTTTAGCATTACAGAAGCCTCTGAAATTTCTGAGTTCATAGACAATGTTCCAAGATCCCCTACCTGAAAAAAAATCAAGAAAAAAAAAACAAGCATTTCTTAAGTGCCTACTTTGTGCCAGATATTGTGTATTAAGTGCTTTGCAAACATGATCTCATTCATTCCTGACAAGAAACTTAGGAAGTAGTTGCTACTATTTTCTCCACCTTACAGAGATCTGTTTGGAACTCAGGTCTTGTTGACGGGAGGTGTCTGATGTTATTACCCGGTGCTCTAATTTCTTGAGTATTACATAATTATGAATGGAAGTCTACATGGAGATAAATTTAGGAGAAAATGAGCCTGATTTCATGCTTATTGTAGAATAGAAATAATATTTTAGATGATGTTTGAGGGTAGAGGAAAGGGAAGTAGTCAATGTTCTTTTGAGTTTTCTTAATTAATTTGATGAAATTAAGGAAATGAGGAGTAGAATATAGAGACAGTGAGATAGAAATGCTACAGGCTGTGAGGGGTTCATTTTCATAAAAGTGTTTATACTCAGTATTCCTTTTAGATGAATTTTTCATTGAAGATGATCAAAGGTTGAAAAGCCAGTCTTTGGCCTTTTCTAAATCCATACCCTGAGGCTGGTTAGTGAGAGACACAGAAAGAGCTGGGTAAGGAACTCTTAATACATTAAGGCTGACTTGTTTCTGTGGGAAGCGTTTTGGCAGCTAGATTGTCTATGTGTTAACATTGTCCCTTGTAGAGTTGACTAAAGAATCACCTGTTACTAAACACATAAAAAGGACATTGCTTGGAGCAGTAATGAACTGAACCAGCTACGCCCAGTGAAAGAACTCTAGGAGATGACTAAAAACCATTACATTGAATTCCCAATCCCTATATTTTTGCCCACCTGCATTTTGGATTTCCTTCACAGGCTAACTGTACAATATTTCAGAGTCCAATTCTTTTTATACAGCAAAATAACAGTTTGGTCATGTATACTTATTATGTATCTAATTTATATTTTAATATATTTAACATCTACTAGTCATCCTGCCATCTGGGGGAGGGTGAAGGGGGAAAAATTAGAACAAGAGGTTTGGCAGTTGTCAATGCTGTAAAGTTATCCATACATATAACCTGTAAATAAAAAGTTATTAAAATAAAAAACAAAACAAAAAACAAACAAACAAACAAACAAACAAACAAAAAAACAAAGGACATTGCTTATCACTGCCTAAACAAATTCTTCTTATCTTCTACTGCTGGAAATATAAGATGCACTCAACAGTAGTTAAAAGTTCACTTTAGAGGAAAAAAAAAAAATAGTAGCAAGGGGTGTCATAAAGGTCCTCCTGTACTACAAAGTAGCATTTGAAATAAATCTTGTAAGAATAATAACAGTAACAGCAATAGCAATAACAAATTCTTATAAATACCTTATTATGTGCCAGACACAATGCCAACTGAATTTCAATTATTATCTCATTGATCCTGACAAATCACTGTAAAGTTGATTTTTAATCATCCCTCTATTGCAATTAAGGAACCTAAGGAAATCAGAGATTAAAATGCATGCCCAGAATCAGGCAACTATCAAGAGTCTGAGATACAGCTCTTACTGGCTCCATGCTTTACATACAGCACCACCTGGAGCCATCAAAGTATATGATTATTCATCAGAGACAAATTGCTGTTACGCTTTTTGAACATTGTCATCCCTCACAACTCTAGAGTCCTATTATTATTATTATTATTATTATTATTATTATTATTATATTGCATGTTTCATATTTGAAGACAATTGATTCTTTGAATTATTTCACAAAACAAGATCCATTAATAGCTTTGTTCATTGCCTCTTTTACATCCTTATTCCTCAGACTATAGATCATGGGGTTCAACATAGGAATGACAGTGGTATAAAACACAGCCACCATTTTCCCTTGTTCTACAGACTCTTCTGTGGGGCGCCTGAGATACATGAAAATGAGTGTTCCATAAAACATAGTAACAGCGGTGAGGTGAGAGCCACAGGTGGAGAAAGCCTTCTTTCTCCCTTCTGCAGAGCGCATGCGAAGGATGGCTACAACAATAAATGTATAAGAGATCAGCACCACAGAGAGCGAATATGTGAAATTAATTCCTGCTATGACAATCATGGTATATTCCTTGATATGGATACCACCACAGGCTATCTTGATGAGTGGAGGATCTGCACAATAGAAGTGGTTGATTTCAAAGTTTCCACAGAAATACAAACCATAAGTCCATAGGGTACAAATGAGGCTTACTGAAAAGCCATAAACATAAGGTACTGAGATTAACCGAATACAAACTGTCCTTGACATTTTGCTCCCATAGAGCAGGGGATTGCAGATGGCCATAAATCGATCAAAGGCCATCACAGCCAGGATGTACACCTCTACATGGACAAGAGCAATGAAAAAATAACATTGTATTAAACACCCAACATAGGAAATGGTTTTGGTCTTGGATAATAAGTTTTCCAACATCTTTGGGGTGACATTAGAAGAAAACCATACATCCACAAAAGACAAATGGCTGAGAAAGAAGTACATGGGACTCTGAAGTTGGGGACTGACACTGATTAGCATGATCATTCCAAGATTCCCCACCAGAGTGATAACATATACAACTAAGAATACCACAAAAAACAGGACCTGAAGTTCTTGGCGATTAGTTAGACCCAAAAGGATGAATTCAGTCACATCTGTATAATTTGGGCTTGGCATTGCCTTAGCTCTGCATCAGGCTTAAAGTTATTTGCTCTGTCTTTTCTGTTGAGAGAAAAAAAGAATTTGTGAATGTCCTCAACAATGCTAACAATTTTATGTATAATTATTTCTTAGAAAACAAAAATAAAAAAAAATAACTTTCAGGCTTTTAATTTTTTGAAAATTTTTACATATTTCCTTTTCTCTATACCCTTTTAATACCATTGTAGTTCTCTTCAGAGAAGAGAAAAGGAATGGGAGTCTAGAGATATAATAATATAATGATCCAAAGTATTTATTTCAATATATCTTATAATGTAAGGTGGAACATGGAATAGTAAATAGAGGATTGGCTCAAAATTAAGGGGACACGATTACAAATCTTTCTTTTGTCATTTTTAGCTTAATTACCAAATCAAATCTCTGTGTCTCTGGGTCACAGTTCGTCTGAACTAGAATGACTCTAGTTTTTTCTAGCACAAACTCCTATTTGTTTAGAAAACCTTTAATGATCTCTATAAGCTTAAATGACTTTGTAGGAGTTTTTTTTTTAATTTATTTAGTTTATAGCAATTCAACTTATAATTTCTCTCTGAACTCTAACAGAACTTTGTTCACAATTTTCTGTACTGGTGTTATCAAATGCTACTTTGTCAATAGGAACTATATCTTATCTAACTTAAAAATTATCCTCTCTTTTCTCCTCATCCCACTGAGCATCTATCACAATATTTTGAATGCAGTACATACTAAATACATATGTTTGCTTAGAATTCTATAAGTTTCTCCTGAGAGACCTTGTGGAATCAACTTTCTTTCTTTGGCATCAGGAAGGCTAGAGTTCCAAAATTGTCTAAATTATTCAAGTAGCTATTCGGTACAGTGGCTAGAACAATAGGTCTGGAATTAAGTATATCTGAGTTTGAATCACATCATACATTTACAAATTGTCTAACTGGGAAAGCTACTTTCCTCAATTTATCTTAGGTTCCTCATCTGTAAAAATAATTAGAAAAAGAAATAGCCTGTCAATGCAGTATCTCTGTCAAGAAAGCCCCAAATAGATCACTAAGTATTGGCAAGCTAGCAATATGACTTAACAAAAATTACATTCAGAAATTTACATATTTGTGAAGTGGCCAATGGTAAATAAGGCCAACCATTTGCCACTACAACTCTCAAACATGTGGTAAATAAGGCTCTCTGCATAACATGTAGTCTTCATCTGAGAAAAGGTATCTTACTTAACTGTCTTCCCACAGGGGAATCTTTGTTCCTAGAAGGTACTGAAATCTTTTTTCCAAATCAATTTTAATTCTTCTGAAATTTATCTAATAATTAGTCACACTTAATATCTATTCTAAGAAATTACATATCTGAAGCCATTATTAATATTCCTTCCTTAGACTGTTAAAAACTTCCTATAACATGAAGTTACATAACCTGAGCAACATCATAGAGTATCTGTCTATCGATGATGAGTCTTCAACATATGTAAGTCATCCTAGTTAGCTCTCTATGCACTATTTTTGTTGCCTTATATGTATTATAAAAGGTATATCTACTTCTGGCTCAATAATGATCTAGAAAGATGCAAGTTTCTTTTTCCTATACCCTGTATTTTAGAAAGATTTGTAAGGCTAGTTTAAAGAAGAATTATTTATCCCTTTCATATTCAAAATAATACCTGTAAAACTTACCTTTGAAAATGTATTCTGTGTTTACCACAAAGAGGAAATGCTGAGAGATTGAGACAGATTTATGGCAAAGTCTTTACCTTTGGGATCTGTCATCTCCCAGAAGTTCAATTATATCAGGAAGAAATGATTGCAATGATATTTCTCATAAAATCTCTGGCAATGGAAAAAATAACACACTAATTAGACAAATTATAGTTTGAATGTCATTATAACCAAATGATTAGAACTCTTTGATATTATGCCTCTCTTTCCTAGCTTCCAATTCATCCCATGGGAATGTCATCAATTTGAGAGCACACTTGGATTTGTCATCAGGAGTGACACATTAACCAGGAGCATTTATTTATTTTCTGCAGTCAGATTTAGTCTTAGAGTATCCAAAGATCCTAATGAATTTGAATATCAGATAAGTTATACAATGCACTTTACATATGTTATCTCACTTGATCCTCATGAAATATTATGAGGTGTGAGCTTTTGTTATCTTAATTTTACAGATAGTAACATTGAACTGACTTCTTTCTGGTGTCCATCCTGTTCCAGACTTATTTGATGCTTTCCATATAACAGAGCTGTCATGAGTGGTCAGGTAGGGTACCATTACTCCTTCCCTTTTTTCAACCATTTTTTATGATTATCTTCCTTCAACAAAATAGAAGATTGAATTTGCCAAGTGTTTGGAATAGTACCTGGCACATGATAAACACTTAATAAATTTTTCCCCTAATTATTTGCTTCCATTTATTATATGGAGCAGGAACTTTAATGAGCCTATCCTGTCTCCATTATCCACAATAATGTAGAACTTTAATGAAGGCAATGCTGTGTTACCTATCACACAAAAAGATAAATGAATTTCGAAGACTGTCTTCTTAGCATATCTAAAGGCATACGCAAGTCCTGTGGTCTCAACATTAAGTTTAGCATATAAGCATAACACATGTGTAAGTTTGTTCTTGACCAGTGTCTGCCCAAACTCTTCCCTAATACTTAGATGCTGGTCTCACTCTCTGACATGGAAAAATCCCCTTTACCCATAGTCTGCTGCTGAAATAATTTTTAATTTTGCAAATGAGGTATAAAAGACACTTTTTGGATATGATGACATCTTTTGTAAAATCTGCACATTCTGGACTACTCTCCCAAAACCTGATACTTATTCAATTATATTTTGTATTGCAAAAGCAGTTTGATTAGGAAGCCTTTTAGGTTGTTTTCAATTCTAGAAAAATAAGATTTTTTTTTCATTCATAGATTATCCAAGATGGCAGAATAAAGCCAGGAAGGTTGTTGACCTTGAAAACCACATGAATCAAAGCCTCTGAAGAGAGTCTGATAGAATTAAATCATTCTTCAGCTCAAAAACAGATTGAAAAAATTGCAAGAAAAGTCAGTCACACTGGGGTAAAAAGGGTGTTCAACCCAGTTCATATAGACTCTGTGAAAGCCAGTGAGAGCATCTTAATTATAACAAATCAGCAACTGAGAATTTCATTCCTTCTCAATATAGGAGCATATTAGTGGGGAAGCCTCAAATCCCAGCTCAGAAGACAAACTCTGGGGAACCAGACTTTTTCTGGAAAAGAAGAGGCAAAGTTAATCCCTGTAAACACAAAGGACCCTTACACTCAAAGCCAAGGCTTGGAGCTTCACAGAAAGCTTTGGACAGCACACCCTTTATCCCAGGCAAAACAAAACAAAAACAAAAACAAAAAAACAAACAAAAAAATTGGGAATACCAAAAGAACTGGAAAGAAAATGAGCAAGAAACAGAAAAAAAAAGTGACAGACAATAGAAATCTACAAGGGTGACAGGGAACATCAAAACACCAACTCAGGTGATGATGAAATGTCCACAGAGGATTTCTCAAAGAGTAATATAAATTAATCTCAAGCCCAAAGAGTCTTCTTAGAAGTGCTCATAAAAGACTTTAAAAGGCAAAGAAGAGAAGTAGAGGAAAAATGAGAAAAGAAATGAGAGGTATGCAAGAGTCAACAGCTTGGAAAAGGAAGGACAAAATTTACTGAAGAAAACAACTCCTTACAACATTTAATTAGCCAAATGAAAAAAAAAATCGAAGACAACAGTAGCTTCAAAATTAGAATTAATCAATTGGAAAAAGAGATACAAAAGGTAACTGAAGAAATCACACATTAAAAACTACCACGAGGCAAATGAAACCTAATGATTCCTTATGACAACAGGAATCAGTCAAGCAAAGTAAAAAGAATGAAAAATTGCATAGATATACCTCATTGGAAACTCATTGGAAACTCATTGGAAAAAGAGTTGATGTGGGAAATGGATCCAGAAGAGATGATTTAAAAATGATTGTCCTATTGGACGTCCATGATCAAAAGAAGGGCCGGGATAGCATTCTTCAATAGTTCATTTAAGGAAAAATGCCTCAATATTCTAGAAACAAAAGGGATAATACTCATTGAAAGACTTGATTGATTTATCTTTGAGAAAAGATCCCACAAGGAAAACTCCAAGGAATATTTTTTGTAAAAACCCAAAACTACAATCTAAAGGAAAAATACTGCAAGCTGCCAGACACAAACAATTCAAATATCAAGGAGCAACAGTCAGTATTAGCCAATATCTGGCATCTTTTTCTACATTAAAGGATCAAAGGGATTGCAATACCATATTGCTGAAAGTGAAGGATTTAGGATTATAACCAAAAATTAATTACCCAGTGAGACTTGGAATCATCTTTCAGAGGAGCTGACTGATTTTCAGTGAAGTAAGAGACTTTCAAATATTTCCATTGAAAAAAACAGAAATAAATAGAAAAGTTCCTCTATAAACACAGAACTTGAGGGAAGCATGGAAAAATAGATCTAATTAAAAGAAATAAGGAAGAAAAGTATATCTTGATAAAGGGTACTATACACATTGAAGTAGTAACTATACTAACTGCACCAAGAGACAAATCAAACAAATTCCTAGAAAAAAATTAAGCTAGTTACAAGTAGAAATAAAAAGCAAAACTATTCTAGTGGGGAACCATGATTTTTCCCTCTCAGAATCACACAAACCTAACCACAAAATAAAGAAGAAAGAAATTAGGAAAATTAATAGAATCCTAGAAAATCTACATATAATAACCTCTAGAGAAAACTGAATAGGAATAGAAAGAAATACACCTTTTTCTCAGCAATACATGGAATGTACACAAAAAATTGACAATTTATTAGGGCATAAAAATCTTACAGTCAAATGCAGAAAGTCAGAAATAGTAAATGCAACAAAAATCATATTCAGTTAGGGATCAGGGAAAAGCAGACTAAAAATCAATTGTAAATTAAATAATTTAAGACTAAAAAATAGTGGGATCAAACAACAAATCATAGGAACGATCCATAATTTCATTGAAGAGAACAATAATGAGACAACATAACAAAACCTATGAGATACAACCAAAGCAGTTCTGAGGGAAAATTTTGTATCTCTAGTCATGGGGAAAAAAAAAAAAACAGAGAAAGAGGAGATTATGGAATTTGTCATGCAATTAAAATCACTTGGAAAAAAATTCCCAATTATATGCTAAATTAGAAATCCTGAAACTCAAAGGAGAAATTAGGAAAATTAAAATTAAGAAATCTATTAAACTAATTAATAAAAGTAAGATTTGGTTTTATGAATACCCAATAAAATATAAAATATATCAGAAATTGGATTCATATGTGTTTCTTACTGACTTGTAGTTCAGATTTCTTTCTACTCCTTACCATACTGCCTTATTGCTATAGTTATCATGTTTTATAATAGTTTTTAATATAAATAGTATATTATTTATATATATAAATAAAATATAATTTTTGAAAGATTTTTATTTTCAAAACATATGTATGTATAATTTTTCAACATTGACCCTTGCATAGCCTTGTGTTCCAGATTTTCCCCTTCTTTCCCCCACCCCTCCCCTAGATGGCAAGCGACCGTTTTATGATTCTTACAAGGTACTAAGACAGTGGAATTGTTCTGATCCTAAAAGGAGATGTTATGGGCCAGAACTTGAAACGAGATATTCAATGGAATTGAGGAGACAATGGTTAATTAATTAATTAATGGTTAGCATTGATTTAATCCTACAACAAATAATAGTTTCTTAGTGATGTAATGATTGGAGCATACTCAGTGTACAGAATATAAGCAAGGAGTTCCCACAAAACCACAGACACCCAGAAGCCCACTCTTGGAGGCAAGACAGATTCATTCCTTCTTCTACCTTTCTGCTGGCTGAAGATTTGGAGGAGGAGAGGCTGAAGCTGGAAGAGACAAAGGACTAGCAGCGGAGCTCTCAGAACCAAAGAGAAAGATAGACCTCTATTAAAACTAACCAGGCCCATGGAAGGAGATTCAAAAGCCAGAGATAACAAAGGATCTGAACTTTTAACAGCTGGCTGCATTTGAGGTGATTATTATACTAAACTGAAACTAAGGCTGCCTCCAGAAGCTCCCCAAGAAATCTACTCCCAGAGAATGATTATATTTTAGAGTAGAGAACATTACATGATCTAATATATGTCAAATATGGTAAAATATATGTTAAATACAATATGCATAAACATTTATACAGTTATCTTGCTACAAAGAAAAATCAGATCAAAAGGAAAGAAAATGAGTAAGAAAAGAAAATGCAAGCAAACAAAAACAAAAAGAGTGAGAACATTATGTTGTGATTCACATTCAGTTCCCACAGTCCTCTCTCTGGATGTAGATGGCATTCTTGATCACAAGATCATTGGAAATGGCCTCAATTATCTCATTGTTGGAAATAGTCATGTTCATCAGAAATGATTGTTGTATAATCTTCCTGTTACCATGTACAATGATCTGGTTCAGCGCACTTCATTTACCATCAGTTCATATAAGCCTCTCCAAGCTTCTCTAAAATCATCTTGCTGACATATACTTATAGAACAATAATATTCCATATTTTCCCTCCTTCTCACTTCTCCTAGATAGCAAAGTAATCTAAAACAGGCTAAATATGTTCAATTCTTCTAAACACATTTCAATATTTATTATGCTGCACAAGAAAAAAATCAGATCAAAAAAGGAAAAATTGAGAGAAAAAAAAAACAACCAAGCAAACAATAACAACAAAATGAAAATACTTTGTTTAATCTACATTCAGTTTCCATAGTCCTAATTCTCAAAATTGATGAACAATTTATGAAGATGGCTCTCTCCATCACAAGTCTATTGGGATTGACCTGAATCATCTCATTATATAACAATTATTATTGAAGGATATTTTAGTATATCAATCTCTTTGACTTATCACTATTGTGCTCATGCAAGAGATTTTAAAATATCTCCAACATAATTTTTGTAAAACTGATGGTCATATGTAATAAGATTGCAAAGATATTTGGGAACCACACTCTACAATGCTTAAAAAATCTTCATTGTTTAGCTAATCTGAAGATAAGATATCAAGACTTGGCAACATTTGCCATTAGTCTCCTGTTTAAAACTTCTCAAGACCATTTGGAACTTTTATTGCATTGACATGTTTTTGGAGACTCAGAGTTGCTTCCATTCTGTGATAAGAAAAAAATGGAAGAATTGAAAGAACTCCAGAGATATTATTACATTAAAGAAATGTCTGAATTCTTTCAAGATAATATGGTGGATAATATTATCTCTTTGTTTTCAAATAAACAATCTCATGGGAAAAGAACATATATTCTACATTCATGATCTCACATAAACAAATGGGTGTTGATATGCCTAAAACTCAAATTATTTTATTGATTGCCTAACTAATGTTCTTCCACTATACACATTTCTGTTAAATAATTATTCTGTTTCATAACCCAGGAAAAGGAGAGGTCCTTCAGGAAGTAATTCTCAATATGTACACTAATTTCCTAAAAAATCAACTTACTCATTTGTTTACAAATTGTAAGTGCTTCTTTATCCCTGAAGATGATTGAGCTATATCCCTCCAGGACTATTCCCCATCGAGACACTGAATAACTGGGAGAAAATACATATAAGTGGTTTAAATACATGACACTCATAATCTATTCAACCTACAATTTCTTTTCTCTTATTCCACAGGTAGGATGGACAATTTTTAAATTAGATCTGATCTAAGAATTAGTATAGTACCTTTCTAATTCTCAGCTTGGGTATATCCTTTATCACAATTATCTTCTTGGTATAGCACATTATAAGAATGAATAATCTAATTTTCTTTTTATTATGCAATTTCATTCTTTTGACCATGTATATGTATTTAGGTGAATAGAATTAAGTCATTTTGATCAGGCTTATTTTCATATATTCATTCATTGAACAAATACTTAGTGAGGTTCAATGTCAGTTAACCAACAATAATATAATGAGTATTATGTGCCAGACTCTGAACCTTCATTAGGTATTTTGTAAGATGCAAAAATGAACATGCACTCTATTTGAAGATTACCAAATTTGAATACCTAATTACATTTCCTATTTTTTGAGAGAGTTACCATGAGGTAAGAAGACTTTGTAGAAACAAAAACCTTTACTATCAGTTTAGCATTTTCATCTTAAAATTGAAGAGATCCAAGAAACTATGATTTTCCCAAAGTTACATAATAAAATCTGTGAGGTAGAAACTTTACTGTGTTTTCTAAGGTCACTGAGTAGCACAGAACAGGTTCTGTGCTGGAAGATAGTCAGCAAGCATTTATTAAACAATTACTAGATACTAGAACATAGAGAAGGTGTTTTCACTCTGGGTTTCTTTCATATTGTCCATTTGAATAGCTTGAGACTATTCACCTATTCCTTTTAACTCATTTTCATCATCAGTCATAACACAAACATAATAATAGTTAAAACATGTGCCTCATGGCATTGCTTTAAGCAAAATTACAATTTTTTCTTAATATAGATGTGCATGTAATTTATACATACAATATTAAAAAGTAAGATTTTTTTATGTTCTAATATTTCTTCCAGATCTCATACGTCACATTACAAAAAGGAATAGTGTCAAGATAAAAAATGGTCTTACTATTTTCTGATACTTCTATAAACCAAAGCTGCAGTTTTGTGTTTACTTCTTGATGTCATATTTTGAGGATTTTGACAAGCCAGAGGGAATCCAAAGGAGTGCAACAAGAATGGTGAGAATTAGAAAACATAATATGAGAAAATTTTTTGACATTAGAAATTTATATTCTGTTAAAAATAATTTTTGGAAGGGTAGAGTAGCTATCTTTCTGGATATAATGATCATATGAAAGTGGTCATACATTTTTCCCCAGTTGATTTTGAATATTAGAATTAAAAACAATGATGAAACTTGTAGATAAGTCTATTTGTAAAGAACATTCTCCTAATACTCCTCATTGGTTATCTTCAAATGAAATACAGACAATCCTTGGTTGGTTATATTTAGTGGATTCATGTACAGGCAAAATTGAGTTGATGTCCTTAAACAGATCTTAACATTCTGTCGGGTATTAAGACCTATCAGCCTTTAATTTAAATTTTGTATCAGAAAATAATAATAATAATAAACATTGACTTCACAGGCTGTCTACAGATAATAAAGAATCGGAACAGAATTCAATCCCATGCATTTAATTATTTTCTCTAGGGTCTGAACAAGTACTCACAAGCACGATGGCCATTAGAAAATATTAAAAACTGCACAGAATTTTTAGAGAATATAAGTGACTTTCAATAATAACAAAGTCCAGGCTTATCCATAAAGACTTTCTTTATGGAAGAATAATTCTTCTTGAAGTATTTTAAAAACAATTTTTTGTAGGTAGAATTTACCTATACTATATTACTACATGATCCTATTTAGCTTTGGAAAAAGGATCATGGGTTCATCATTTCATTTAAAATCCAAGCTTTCAATAAGCATTCATAAGGGGTTGAAGAAGTTTATTTTCTATTATAAGAGAAGGCTTTAAAGAAACTTATCTCAATGTTAGCATAATTCCTACAGTGACATATAGAATTTCTAGAATATAACAGAATATAGCAAATTTCACTTATAGTAGCAACTCTCTTGTTATTCCCAGAGTTGGATAAATAAAAAAGAAATCATGGCTAACGACACCATGGTCACCATGTTTGTCCTAATTGGCTTCACAGACCGATTTGAGCTGCAGATCTTCCTCTTCCTGCTATTCCTTGCAATCTATCTCTTTACACTAGTGGGAAATCTGGGATTAGTTGTGTTAGTTGTGATTGATTCCCGACTCCATACCCCCATGTACCATTTCCTTAGTGTTTTATCTTTCTTGGATGCTTGCTACTCCTCAGTTATCACACCTAAGATGTTGGTCAATTTCCTAGCAGAGAATAAAGCTATTTCTTTTTCTGGTTGTGTTACCCAAATGCTCCTCTTTGTTACTTTTGGGACCACTGAATGTTTTCTTTTGGCTGCTATGGCATATGACCGCTACATTGCAATCTGTAATCCACTGCTTTACTCAGCCATCATGTCTCCACAAGTTTATGTGCCTCTGATTATTGGTTCATATGTAGGGGGTGTGTCACATGCCATTTTACATACTGTTGCTACATTTAATTTATCCTTTTGTGCATCCAACGTAATCAGACACATCTTCTGTGATATCCCTCCACTCCTGGCCATTTCCTGTTCTGATACTCATGTCAATGAACTGCTGCTTTTCACTTTTGTGAGCTCAATTGAAATCTTTACCATCCTGATTGTCCTGGTTTCTTATGGCTTCATCATGGCTGCCATTCTGAGAATCCGCTCAGCTGAAGGAAGAAAAAAAGTCTTCTCTACCTGTGGTTCCCATATGACTGGGGTAGCCATTTACCATGGCACTATCCTCTTCATGTACCTGAGGCCCTCTTCCAGCTACTCTCTGAGCCATGACATGGTGGTATCTGTATTTTATACCATTGTGATTCCCATGTTAAACCCCATTATTTACAGCCTGAGGAACAAAGATGTGAAGGAGGCATTAAAAAAATTTTTGGAGAGAACCCATAATATATCTTTTCCATTTTAGAAATAAATACCAAAAAAAGGGAAATGAAGGTTATACTTCACCTAGGGTGCTAAGTGGTAAACTATATACTGTGTTGGACTTGGAGTTAGAAAATTTGAAGTTCAAGTTTATCCTCAGACACATATTAAGTGTATACTCTTAGGTCAATTGCATCTTTCTCTCAAATATAGTGTTTCCATCTCTAAAATGGGGATAATATAGCATTTATCTGAAAGCATTGTTGTGAGAATTAAATGTGATAATATGTGTAAAGTAATTCACAAACAGTAAAATATTTATAAAGACAAACTATTATTATTAAGATCATATATTTCACATCTTTGTTCATGATTCCATTTATCTTATGGTCATTATCCTATACCAGCCCCTCATTTACTTATTACTGTAAATATTGAGACACACTCACAATTTAACTTGTATTTTGTTTATCCTTTCTCACATGTATCCTGTATTAAACTGACAAATTAGTCTTCCTGAAGAAGAAATCTTCTGAGGAAATTCTCCTACCAAAAACAACAACAGCAATAACAACAAAAATACCCAAAAACCCACCTTTATTGACTCTTTGTCTTTATAACAAAATAAAACTTCTACAGTCTTTTATTTAAAGTCATTCCAAGGAGGGAGGATTGGAGACAAGATGGCAGAGAGGAGACACATCTTTTTCTGAGCTCTCCCAGTATCCCTCAAATTGACAGTAAATCACAACTTTGAATTGGATTTGGAGTGACAGAATCCACAGATATCTGAAGTGTTACAAATTTCCAGCAGAAGATAATTTGGAAGATCTCCAAAAAAAGTATCTTTTTCAATCTGGCATGGAGGGAGGCTTACTTGCATAAAATAGAAAAAGAGGAGATCAAAGAATTGGGCTTGCAACTAAAAGCCTCACAAAAGAACAAATCAAAAACTCTAAATAAATAACAAATTTGATATTCTAAAATAAAAGAGGAGATAAATAAAAATTGAAAGTAAGCAAACTATTGAATTAATAAATAAAATTAAAATTGGTTTTATGAAAAAAAACATCAAAATAGATAAAACTTTAGTTAATTTCATTAGAAAAAGGAAAAAAGAAAATCATATTATTAGTGTCAAAAATGAAAAGGGAGAACTTTCCACCAATAAAAGGAAATTAGAGCAATGATTATGAGTAATTTTGCCCAAATATGTGTTAATAAATTTGATAATCTAAGGGGAACATATAAAATATAGTTTGCCAGGGTTAACAGAAGAGGAAATGAATTATTTAAATAATCCCATTTTAGAAAAATAAATAGAACCAACTATTAATCAGTTCCCTAAGAAAAAAATCTCCAGGGCCAATTGGATTTACATTTGAATTATACCAAACATTTAAAAAACAATTAATTTCAATACTATGCAAAATATTTCAAAAATAGGTAAATAAGGAATCCTAACAAATTCCTTTTATGATATACATATGGTACTGATAACTAAACCAGGTTGGTCTATAGACCATTTATATCATTTATATAATATAAAATTATATACCAATTTCTTTAATGAATATTGATGCAACAATCTTAAATAAGATATTAGCAAAGAGAGTACAGAAAGTTAACACCAGGATAATACATCATGACCAAGTAGAATTTATACTAAGAATGCAGGGTGGTTCAATATTGGGAAAACTGCATTAGCACCCTGGATACTTTAGAATCAGCTGGAGTCAGGATAAGCAAAAGTCCTTAGTCTTTATTCTTGGTCTTTACTCTCTGTATTTATAGTTTCTCTGCTGATCTACTGGCTTGCTGCCAGGGCAGAGTGGCTCATACTGTGGTAGAGTTCTCCCCACAGATTTTCCACCAGCAGAGACCATACCCTGCTCCCCTCCAGTCTGCTCAGTGTGAGCTTTTCTCAGTGCTCTCACTACCTACCTGCCTGAGTATTTGCCTCGTTTAGCCCTGTTTCATCCCTCACCAAGCAAAAACAAACTTTATCTGATGAATTTCAAAATTATCTTCTGTTGGTAATGTGTTGTACTCCCAATATTCGTGGCTTCTGACAGTCAAGCACTAATTCAGAATTTCATAAAATAATTTGAGAGTAGAGGAGACTTCAGAAAAACGCATGTGTCCTCTCTGCCATCTTGGCTCTGCCCTCCAAAATTATAGTTTTAAATGTCATTTTAACCGTGATTAGAACCCTTTGATATTATACCTCTCTTTCCTAGTTTCCAGTTGATCCTATGGAAATGTCATCACTTTTGGAACATACTTGGATTTGCCATCAGCAAGGACACATTAACTAGGAACATTTCCTTATTTTCTGCAATCAGATATAGTATTCCAGTACTCCCAAAGATCCTAATGCATTTGAATATCAACTAAGTTTTGCAATACGTTTTCCATATGTTATCTCACTCAGTATTCAGGAAATGTCATGAATAGGAGCTTTTGTTATTTCCATTTTATGGACACTAACACTGAAATAGTGAGTTTAAAAGACTTGTGCAGGATCATTCAGCTAGTAAATATCTGAGGCAGAATTTGTACTCACATTGTCTTGATGTCCTCACTAGCAATCTATCTACTTTTATTATTGAATTTTTTTGAGTCATATCCAATTTTAATCATCCAATATGGGGTTCCATTGGCAAATAAAGTGAAATAGTTTGCCATTTTCCTTTCTAGCTCATTTTATATATGAGGAAACTGAGACAAAAATGGTTTACTGACATGTCTAGGGTCACCCAATTGTTAGTGTTTAAGGCCAGATTTGAACTCCAGAAAATGAATCTTCTTGACTCCAGACCCAGCACTCTCTGTATTATACCATCTAGCTGCCCCTCTGTCTACTGTTTTTCCTAGCCACTAGAGGAATTATTCTACTCTAAAACAGTTGCTTATGGTGGTCTATTTTATTCATTTGATTAGCATTTATTAAGAAACTACTATGTGACAGAGGGTAAGCTGAACATGGGATTCTCTTTCAGAAAAAGTATAGGGAAGTAATTTTTTTTTCTTTTTTTTTCTTTTATTTTAATAGCCTTTTATTTACAGGTTATATGTATGGGTAACTTTACAGCATTGACAACTGCCAAACCTCTTGTTCCAATTTTTCCCCTCTTTCCCCCCACCCCCTTCCCTAGATGGCAGGATGACCAGTAGATGTTAAATATATTAAAATATAAATTAGATACACAATAAGTATACATGACCAAAACGTTATTTTGATGTACAAAAAGAATCAGACTCTGAAATATTGTACAATTGTCATCTCCCAAAGTTCTTTCACTGGGTGTAGCTGGTTCAGTTCTTTACTGCTCCATTGGAACTGATTTGATTCATCTCATTGCTGAGGACGGCCAGGTCCATCAGAACTGGTCATCATATAGTATTGTTGTTGAAGTATATAATAATCTCCTGGCCCTGCTCGTTTCACTCAGCATCAGTTCATATAAGTCTCTCCAGGCCTCTTTGAAATCATCCTGTTGGTCATTTCTTACCGAACAATAATATTCCATAATATTCATATACCACAATTTATTCAGCCATTCTTCAATTTATGGTCATCCACTCAGTTTCCAGTTTCTGGCCACTACAAAGAGGGCTGCCACAAACATTCGTGCACATACAGATCCCTTTCCCTTCATTATGATCTCTTTGGGATATAAGCCCAGTAGTAGCACTGCTGGATCAAAGGGTATGCACAGTTTGATAACTTTTTGAGCATAGTTTCAAATTGCTCTCCAGAATGGTTGGATGTATTCACAATTCCACCAACAATGTATCAGTGTCTCTGTTTGCTCCCATCCCCTCCAACATTCCACATTATCAGGGAAGAAATTTTCAATGTGCACTTCTTAATGCACAATGCCATTGAGTCATCTTGCAGTAATATCAGCAAGGGGCCTTTTTAATAGAAAATTTGCTTGATTCCAAGATTTTCTTCAGTTTCTCAAGTAACAAGTGTGGGAGAATCACACAGTCCTGGTGCACTTATTTAAAGTTTTTCATGAGATGACACCAGGCTCCCTTTTCAGGTTCCTCACAATTCAAGGAACCTAGGAGGCTTTTGTTGTAAAGTAATTTTTCAATTGTGTCCAACTCTTTGTGAGCCTATTTGGGTTTCCTTGGCAAAGATGATAGAGTTTGCCAGTTTCTTTTCCAGAATATTTTATAGATGAGAAAGCTAAGACAAACTGGGTTAAGTGGCTTGCCTAGCGTGACATAGATGGGGCTCGAGTTTAACTCATGAAGATGATTCTTTCTGACTCAACTACTCTTATCTATTGTGCCAATTAACTGTCCTAATAGAAAATGTAGTTGTTACTGTGGCCTCCATCATGCAGAGGCCTGGTTTTAATTTAGGTATTTCTGACTCCAAGTCTGAAACTATTTCCAGGATCATCTAGCTGTTCAATTCTCAACAAATTATGACTGGAAGTCTCCATGGAGAGGTCAGTGAAGGGTATGGAGGAGCTGATTTCATATTTAGCCTTAATTCAATTAGAAAAAGCATTTCACGAGGCATTTAATGGGAAGAAGCAGTGGGAGATGGACCATTTTATTGTTTTTCCACTTAACTAAAAGAAATTAAAGTAGCAAGTAGAAGAAACTAAAGATGATGATATCCAAAGGCTATTTTCAATTTATGAGTAGTTCATTGTCATAGGAGTGCTTGTAATTCTGTGTTTCTTTTAGACAAATAGTTCACTTATGTATGAAAGTATTGGAAAAATTTCATTAAAATTATTTAAAATGAAGTATCAGCTCCTAGAGCACATTTATATTTCTTACTGATGTAAATCATTGGGAGAACTGAAAAAGAAATGGATAAAGTCCTCTAAAATCTGGAGGTTAAGTTGCCTTGGTCAAATTCTTGACCAATTGGATTGCCTTTCTTTGTGTTTGCCTCATTGTTTACCATGCCACTTGATCAATCAATTGGACCTAACAGTCAATTAATTAACTTCATAATTAAGAGATACTTGAAACAGGGTGATTATTTAAGATTGCTATAATTCTCCAGGTGAGAAGGTACTTTATGGCTAAGGGAGAGAAAAGAATAAAGATATTGAGGAGAAAGAAAAATAATTTGTCAATTGATTGTTAAATGCTTGTTTAACCGAATCGTTAAGGAAAGAAGGGAGGAAAGAAACATTTTATAGTGCCTACTGTTTGATATCCACTGTGCGTTTTGGAAGCATCTCACTTGATATCACAGAACTAAATTGTCATCTCTTTCATAAATACCTATAAAGATGGTTGTTTTATTGGTTCTGAGGATTAGAAAAAGATTAACATTTAACAACAATGCTTAACATATATTAGGTACTAAATAAATTCCCTTCTATTTCACACTTCTTTTTGTATATAAATGTAAGACTAAATTTATCTCTCTTAAATTTCTTCTTATTGGAGATATAATTCTCTAGAAGTGAGTTAATAGAAATTTAAAAATATACATTTCATGATAATTATAATTTTAACTGTAATGATAATTATTATTACTATTTGTGAAGCAATTGGGTTTAAGTGAATTGCCCAATATCACAGAGCTAGCAGTGTCTGACGTTGTATTTGAATTAAGGTCATCTTGACTCCACTCTATCCACTGCACCATCTAACTGCACTGTCATGATATATACATACATACATACATATGTATACATATATACATATGTATGTATGTATGTGTGTGTGTTTTATACCTTTTTATTTACAAGACATATTCATAGGTAATTTTTCAGCATTGACAGTTGCAAATCCTTTTGTTCCAACTTTTTCCCTCCTTCCCTCTACCCCTTCCCTCAGATGGCAAGTTGACCAATACATGTTAAATATGTTAAGTATAAATTAAATACAATATATGTATGCACATTCAAACAGTTAATTTGCTATATAAAAAGAGTGAGACTTCGAAATAGTGTACAATTAGCCTGTGAAGGAAATCAAAAATGCAGGCAGACAAAAATAGTGGGATTGGGAATCTATGTAGTGGTTCATAGTCATCTCCCAGAGTTCTTTCCCTGAATGCAGCTGGTTAAGTTCATTACTGCTCTATTGGAACTGATTTGGTTCATCAAGATATATTTTCAATAATTTCCCCAGAAAGCACAATAATTTGTAGGGGAAAGAATCCTGAATTTGTGATTAAGAAGAAACTTTACTTTTCTGGTTTCTATATAGAAACCTGGAGTTTTTAATGTTTGACTGAGAAGTTATACCTTGTTTTAGATGTGGCCTGGTATTTAGATTAGTCTAAAAGTAGTTAGACTTAGATTCTCAAACCATTCAAATTGAACCTATCCAGTCATTCAGTTCTGCCTATTTAGTTTCTACTTAGCCTTCTACCTCCCTGAGATTTGATTTCTACTAAAGATGGGAGGATTGGTTTGATTACCCAAGGCAATAGTATAAAATTCAGTCAGATTTTTACCCAGCACTGAAACAAAGTATCTTGCACATTGTAAATGATGTATAAATGTAATAAATTGCACTTAAATGCAATCTTTGTTAAGTTAAAAACTATTTGAAAGTTCGTTTCTGTAAACCCAGTGGATACCCATCATGCTAAGAAGAATCAGTGTTCAAAAAGTTTACCACAGACCTTCTTCATAAAACAATCAATATGTAATTAAACAAAGACAGCTCTACTTTTCTAAGCTGAATAATTATTGTAACGCAAAGAAAATAAGGAGGATCATGGAAGTATGTAGTTTGTGCTAAAAAAGGACCTTAAAATTTTATCTACCACAATTTTCTCTTATTAAAGAGAAGTGGAAATGTAGATGATGTAAAGTAACAACTAGTATATCTAGAATACATCAATTATAAATTTATATATTTATATATAATATACATATACATATACTATTATATTTGATCATTGAATTACAACTTATTTTATAGGTGAAGAAGCATGGGCCTTGGAAGGTAATAATTCCACAAAGCTGGTAGGATAGAGAATTCATGGAATGCTATAACCATGTTACAGATGAAGAAACTGAAGGATCAAAATATATATATATATATATATATATATATATATATATATATAGATATAGATTTAAAATCAGACATCATAAATTTATATGAGAGGACACTTGGGGGGTCATCCAGTCTACTTCCCTAATTTTACAATTTAGAAAGTAAAGTATAAAGAAATTATGTGACTTGAACAAGGCTATAATTAGCAAATATCACGTTGTATATGTATGCTACTATAAAGTAGTTGTAGTTGTTGATTTCCATTCTGTCTACACAATAGTCCTATGAAGGTATCAGGCTGGAGTATCACCACCTTTTTTTTTCAGGAACTGAAAAACTATTTTTAACCCTCATGACTTCCTATTATTTTCAGGATCAAATTCAAAATCCTTTGATTTTTAGACTTTGCATTACCTAAACTGGTCCTTCCTTTCCAGTCTTCTGAAACATTTTCCCCACCTGTATACACTTTGCAATAATATGTGTGTCTTTGTTGTTCATCACAGGATAAATTCAATATTTCTTTTTAAAAATGCTCTCCCTTCTCATCTTCAAATTTTGGCTTTCCATAAAAACAGTGAAAATCCTACATTGTACAGGAAGTCTTTTTTGATTGTCTTTAATGTTAAAGCTTTTCTTATGTGATTATCTCTGATGTGTCACAGCATATATAGTTTGTGCATATGTATTTCTATATTGTCTTCCCATTAGAGTGAGATCTCCTTAAAAGTGGGGACTTTTAATTGTTTTTAATTAAAGATTTTTTTTTTATTTTCCAAATGTGTACATGGATAATTTTCAATATTCACCCCTACAAAACCTTGTATTCTAATTGTTTCCCTCTCTTCCCTCCATCCTCTCTCTCAGTCAGCAAGTGATCCAATATATTAAACACATATTCTTCTAAACATATTTCCACAAATATCATGATGCACAAGAAAAATCAAATCAAAATGGAAAACAAAATGAAAAAGAAAACAAAATGCAAGGAAACAACAACAAAAAGAGTACAAATACTATATTGTGGTCCACATTCAGTTGCCACTGTCCTCTCTCTAGGTGCAGATGTTTTTTTTCAAAGTTCATCACAAGGCCATTGGAAGCTGTCTGAATCACCTCATTGTTGACGACAGCCATGTCCATCAGAATTGATCATCATATAATCTTACTGTTGCCATGTATAATGATCTCCTGGTCCTCCTCATTTCACTTCACATCAGTTCATGTAAGTCTCTCCAGGCTTCTCTGAAATCCTGCTGATCATTACTTATAAAACAATAATATTACATAGCATTCATATATCATAACTTGTTTAGCCATTCTCTAACTGATGGGCATCCATTCAGTTTCCATTTTCTTACCACTACAAAAAGGACTTCTACAAACATTTTTACACATGTGGATCCCTTTTCCTCCTTTATGATTTTTTTAGGATACAAACCCAGTAAAAACTCTGCTGGATCAAAGGGTATGCCCAGTTGATAGCCTTGTCAGCATATTTCCAAATTGATTTCCAGAACGGTTGAATCAGTTCCTAACTCAACCCACAATGTATTGGTGTCACAGTTTTCCCACATATCCTACAACATTGTTATTATATTTACATGTCATTTTAGCCATTCTGAGATGTGTGGACTTTTTTTTTCCTTTTTTACCTTTCTATGTACCCACAAATGTTTAGTGCAGTTCCTGACACAGAGCAGGTGCTTAATATATGCTTGTTGACTATACAAGAAAATGTCAATGCTTTACCATTGATATATATGTAAGAATTTTTAACTTTACAACCTTAATGGGCTTCAATTGTTACAGTTAAAGAAGAGATTGTTGATAGTTATTATAGATGCAGTCTTTGGAATAGACCTCGTTGCATTCATTATTTTGTCCCTTACCCCTCAAAATGATAATAGAAAAATTTAGTGACTCATGGTTATTCATTCCCACACCTACAGATCACCCATTCAAGATCAAATGTTCACAGAAATTATAAGGAAAATTTTTATTTGGTTAAACATGTTCTGCTGATGACTTTGTTCATGGCCTCTTTCACATCTTTGTTTCTCAGGCTGTAGATCATGGGATTTAGCATGGGGATTACAGTGGTATAAAACACAGCCACCATTTTTCCCTGCTCCACTGACTCCTCAGTGGGACGCCTGAGATACATGAAAATGAGAGTCCCATAAAATATAACAACAGCTGTCAAGTGGGATCCACAAGTGGAGAAGGCTTTCCTCCTTCCTTCTGCAGAACGCATTCGAAGGATAGCAATGAGAATAAAGAGATAAGAAATAATTATGACAGACAAGGAATATGTGAAGTTAATACCAGCAAGAATGATCATTGTATACTCCTTAACATATGTCCCACCACAGGCCATTTTTATAAGTGGAGGATCTGCACAATAGAAATGGTTGATTTCAATATTTCCACAGAAATATAAACCATAAGTCCATAGTGTTGCTGCCAAACTAGTGAGGAACCCATATATATATGGGAAAGAGATTAATTGAATACAGACGGTTCTTGACATTTTACTGCCATATAGTAAAGGGTTACCAATTGCCATATAACGATCAAAGGCCATCACAGCCAGGATAAAGATTTCTACATGGACAAGGGCAATGAAGAAAAAGCATTGAACTAAACAGCTGGCATAGGAAATCGTTTTATTCTCTGATATCAAATTTTCTAGCATTTTGGGTGTGACATTGGTAGAGAACCATACATCCACAAAAGACAGGTGGCTGAGGAAGAAGTACATGGGGCTGCTGAGTTGGGGACTGACCTTGATTAGGATAATCATGCTCACATTTCCCACAATGGTGATAATATAAACTATTAGAAAGATAACAAAGAAAATAACTTGTAATTCCTGGTGATTTGTCAGTCCAAGAAGAATAAATTCTGTCACATCAGTGAAATTGAGCATTTTCTTCAATCTGGTCTTGATGCAGATCTATTGCTCTATGTTTCCTAATGAGATAAAGAAAGGTGATAGATACCAATAATTATTTCATTTTTTAAATTTTTATTACATTTTTTCTATACATTGTCTCAGCTTCACTTGCATATATATGTAATATTTATAAATGTTTTGATCCCAATTATTTT
The DNA here is from genome assembly GCF_902635505.1 of Sarcophilus harrisii. Taxonomy (NCBI): domain Eukaryota; kingdom Metazoa; phylum Chordata; class Mammalia; order Dasyuromorphia; family Dasyuridae; genus Sarcophilus; species Sarcophilus harrisii. The sequence goes on from NC_045431.1 coordinate 250,459,197, forward strand.
CAACAATATTACTGAATCACAATATTTTTCCATTTTTTTCCAAGATGGAATAAACCCTGTAAAGTGAAAGAAAATAATGTCTGGGGATTTACAAACACAAAAACAAAAAACAAACACCTTCAGGAGTACAGAGATTTAAATTGAGTTCAAAACATATGCCTTTATTTTCCAAGTAAACATTTAGGACAGTAATTAAGGCAATCCATGAAAATCGTTTATTCCAGAATACCAACTTTTAGAAGATATATTCAATTTTGAGAATTCCATATCCAGTTAAAAGTTGTTGTTCCTTCTGTTTGTTTTTTATCTCCCAAAAGGAATGTGAACTTCCTTTAGTTTCTAAAAGGTGTCTTCTTATCCCATTTTATCCTTAACATAGCACTGAGCTGAATGATACGGATTAACAGAATATGAAACAGGACACACAGTACAGGTTATTATACTGACTTTTTGGATGTGGCAGATCCAATGCTTTTGGAGGATGGATCATAAAGTCAATAAAGGGGGGAAAGAATAGCCTCCTTAACTAGTATTAGGAAAAAGTCTTAGGTTCATATACATTCTATTAGCCTATGACATTTACACACTGTCATGCATTACAGGCTGACTGCCCTTGCTTTCCTAGTGATGTTTTTTTCCCCTTTTATATAGCAATTTATCATTAAATGTTCATATTTTATGCAACCCCAGGTCAGCCCTTCTATAGAAGAATCAATGAATGAACTATAGTTAGATTAATGGATAAATATTTTGATGTAAATAGAGATTTAAAAAAAAATAGTACACTTAATTACTAGGCAAAATGAAGTAAAAAGAAAAATCAAAAGAAATTTGATTGATATATTCAAAATGATACACACATTTCTATATGCATATATATTTACATATGCACACATATAAAAGTATTTATAACTATCTATATCTCTATATGTATATGTATAGGATGTATGTATATATAATTTGGGCTTGGTCCTCCTTTTTTTTTTGTTTTTGTTTTTGTTTTTCTACTAAAGAAATTAAGTGAGGTGGTTTTCTTTTGTCCACTCTATGTATATATACATACATACATATATATATATATATATATATATACATAATTTGTATGTATATATACATATATATATACATACATACATATATATACATACATGTAGGCCATGTATATATACATATATATATATACATGTACTCTCTATCTGATGAAGATCATTTTAAAGCAATTTTATGTGAAAGCTATAAAATTAACCCTTTAACTGGCTGCTTTCTGCCTTATTCTCTTCATATTTCATATGAAAGCAGGATGAAGGACAAGGATACAATAGAGTATTTTCTTCTTTCTCCTTCAAATATCCTTGAATGGGATATTTGTACTGAGTGCAAATCTCTTGATTTATGAGCTATTGTTTTATAGGAAACCAAAACTGAGCAAGAATCTGTCTCTTTCTTCTTCAAAGGAGATCTTATAGCTTTGAATACAGAGGAATTAATTTCCCTCAAAGCACAAGGTAGGAGAGTATATAGTGGGAAGTTGTAATCAAGCCTCAGACATTTACTAGCTATGTGACTGAGCAAACCATTAACTTCAGTATGCTTTTCTCTAATGGAGAAGAAAATGGTAAACTATAATATACGGGCTAGCTCTCTGAAGGGCTTCAGGATCAGTCAAAGTCCTTAGTGTTTAGGGGGAGAAGTAAAGGAGGCAGGCAGGCTGCCATGTGACTTGTCAAAGATGGAACCCAGACTCTGGAGTCTGAAGCCTGAAGTTTTCCCTCCTGAGAGTGCTGTGACAGAGAAACTTACCTTTTCCTTCAGCCCTCCAGTCCTTCCCTCCCATTACTTCACCACAACACATTCAGCAAGAGCCATCACATCACCATATCATCTAAGTATATGTTTATAGAATCATTATCTCATATTGAATAGGTATTTAGCATTAAGCACTCTGCTGTCTTAAATTCAAGTACACCTTTTCAGAGTTCTAGTCCTCTACAGTAAACCACTCCAGTAGGTTTGCACAGAAAACTTCAAATGAGGTCACACAGAATTGGACATTACAGAAAAATTAGTTACAGCAACAAAAAGAGGGATGACTTGCCTCAAGAAGCATTTGGCTCTTATTTTTCAGTTTCTTTGTATGTCTTCAATCAGAGGGTAAAATATAACTTTTTGGTTGAGGGGATTCCTAAAGATATGGGTTTGGCTGGACGTATTTGTATGTCCACATACACAGATACATATATACACAATATGCTTTTATTGTTTCAAAGTCCACATAATTTAATATACCTGCATATACACACACACTTAGACAAATGTATGCATATTCCTACATACAAAATTCATGTGAGTAGAGCTAGAATAATTCAGTTATTCATAAATAGATATAAAAACACACATAAAACCAATTTTACCTAATTCAGTCTCCCTATGTCTGTCTATATTTCTATATGTATAAGCACTCACAGATATGTGCACATACAAAAAATACATATATATGCATATATATACATATTCATATACATATAGAAATATTAAGTTATGGATTCAAAAATGACTAAAGTTTTATTCCTCCAGGTTAAACATATACACACATATATACACATACACAACCACCAGAAAAATGTTGGTATTTTAGGATTTGAAAGAACTTCACAGTCTATCTAGTGAAAATCATACCTACAAGCAATAGCCAATACAACATATCCAAGAAGTGATTTTCTAGTTTCATTGTGAAGACATTCAAGGAGATCAAAGCTACTAGCTCCTGTAGCAGCCCATTTCACTTGGGAGAGAACAAATGTTAGGAAGAATTTCCTTGATTTTCTAAATATGCCTCTTTTCAATCTCAATATATGTTGTCCAGTGTTTTAGTAAAGAAGTGTCTGCTGCCTTCAGATACAAGGAATCCAGAGGATGTAACTGTCATGGTAATCCACTATAGGGACAGAATTTTGGTTTAAAAAAGATGGGAGTGAAAAAATAATGGTCCAGTAAGCCATAGCAAAAAGATAAGGAAACAAATTCATAAGTCTTCATACAGACGGCCCAAAACAGGTAACTGGCAATCTAGCTATCTAGCTCACTGTAAGACATCCACAAGAGAAAGAAATAGAGTGTGAAGAAAAATCTTTAGTGAGGAACAAGTGATAAGAGAAAATATAGTGAGTTTTTCTCTTTTTCTAGAACTAGGGCAAAAACCTATGTTCTTTTATACATATCAGGACTCTTTTCTCTTTAGCTTATTATTCTTTGCCTTCACTTTTTCAATAGCACAAGGAAAGGTAGAATTTAGTAATATCTAAAATATCTTCCAGATTAAGAATGCTAAATCTATGAAGTTAACAAAGAACTAAATAAATAATTTTTGAATGAATCAGTTTCCATGTAGAGAAAAGAAGGAAGACATACAAGTCTGATATTAGATTTCTAAGTCAAAATTTTCAAACTTACCTGTGGGTGAAGAATGATATTTTCAATTGCTTCATGCAAGTGATTGATAAGTCATAAATAAGGGATTTGAAAGTATTTATAAATGAAGAATGAGGAAGAAATTGTTAAATACTTCTCCCTGAAGTATTCCCCCCAGATACATAGGAAATGCAATTAAGATATCTCTTGTGGAGTCATCCTGGGGGAAATAATTATCACTCAAGTCATAGTTGTTTGGTTTGTTTTTAAATGAGATTTTAAAAAATTTAAATTGTTCTTTCTAGTTCAAAATGTTGTTAATATATGTGTGTCCTGAGAGTATACACTGAGTAGAAGTTATTTTATTTAAGGAAAAATACTTTCAGTTTACCTCAGAGAATTATAAAAAGAATGTCAGAATTGGCTAGGCCCTTGGGACTGAATGGAACCTTAAAACATAGGATCCATATGCAAAGGCTTGAAAAGTTTATGGAATGTCTGAGACTCTTGTTTGACCAAAGATAGGTAGGCAAATTACACTTTAAAAGACCTTCTTTAAGCTTCTGTTCATAAACTTTGTTCCAAGTCAATAATGCCATGGAAGTAGATTGTATCCCAAAATACCTTGGACATGAATTTTTGTGTCAGAAAAAGTCAGGAGCCAGAACTGGGACAAGTGATATTGGATTACAAATAGGAAATGAGTTTTTTTTTTTTTAAACGAGATTTCCAACTTGTGAAAAAGGCCTGAAGTGTATATAAAACATTATCAGGGGAAATCTGAAAAATAGGGGTTGACTATTTTTCACCACTTCATGACTGGGTAACACTTCATTCTTGGGAAACCACATTATTTATTATGTACACCTAGGTCTTAGAGGCCAGTATCTGTAAAAGACTGAAACTCTTGTGTTCATGCACTGAATAGGCTGATTTAGGCAGAATTCTCATTTTTATTCTGTTAGCTTGGTCTACACATGAGCAAATGATATTTTTCCTATTAAGTCTGAGTATTTGTGTGAGATATGTTTTGTAATTGTTTATATATAGTTCTTGGGTTTGCCTTGACAGGTAGAAATACCAGCTCCTGGTCATCTTGACTGTTGTTCTTTGATATTTGAATTGTTTTTGTCTGGCAGCTTGCAGTATTTTTTTTTTACATGAGATTGTAGTTTTAAGGCTTATTACCAATAAAAATGAGAATTCTACCTAAATCAGCCTATTTGTTCAGTGCCATACCAATCACACTAAGAATATCAAGGTATTGGTGGAAAAAAATACAAAAGATAGCATCTTAGCAGTACCAAAACTAAAACTATATTATAAAGCAGTAGTCATTAAAACCATTTGGTATTGACAAAGTAATAGAGTGTGGATCCATGAAATAGATGAGATAAAGACCCCACAATAATCAAAATCTATAAGAATCTAGTATTTGATAAAATCCCAAACTCAAATTTCAGGAATAAGAATTCACTTTTTGATAAACCTTGCCAGGAAAACTAGAAAACAGTATGTCATACTTCTCATACCCCATACGAAAATAAAGGCAAAATGGGTATATGATTTGGGCAAAAAAGACAAGGCTATAAACAATTTTTGAGAGTAAGGGGGTAATTTAGCTATTAAATCTTTGGAGAAGTTAAGAATTTATTACCAAAGAAGAACTAGAGAACATTATAAAAGGTAAAACTGACAATTTTGATTACATTAAGTTAAAAAGGTTTTCACAAACAAAGCCAAAAGAAATAAGTTTAAAAGGGAAGCTGGAAAAAATTTACAGCCAGTGTTTCTGATAAAGATCTCATTTACAAAATATATAAAGAACTGTGTCAAATTTGATAATATCATTCATTCCCCATTTGATAAATGGTAAAAGAATATGAACGTACAATTTTCAGATGACAAAATTAAAGCCATCTATAGTCATATGAAAAAAATGCTCTAAGTCACTCTTGATTAGAGAAACACAAATTAAAGCAACTCTGAGGTACCACCTCACACCTCTCAATTTGGCTAAGAGGACAGGAAAAAATAATGATATTATGTTGGAGGGGACATAGGAAAACACTATTGCATTGTTGATGGAGTTGTGAAATGGTCCAGTTTATGGCCACTACAAAGAGGACTGCCACAAACATTCACGCACATATAGATTCCTTTCCCTTCTTTATGATCTCTTTGGGATATAAGCCCAGTAGTAACACTGCTGGATCAAAGGGTATACACAGTTTGATAACTTTTTGAGCACAGTTTCAAATTGCCCTCCAGAATGGTTGGATGTATTCACAATTCCACCAACAATGTATTAGTGTCCCTGTTTTCCCACATCCCCTCCAACATTGCACATTATCTTTCTCTGTCATTCTAGCCACTCTGACAGGAGTATAGTGGTATCTCAGAGTTGTCTTAATTTTAATTTCTCTGATTAATAATGACTTGGGGCATCTTTTCATATGACTAGAAATAGTTTCAATTTCTCTGTCTGAATTGTTTGTTCATATCCTTTGAACATTTATCAATTGGAGAATGGCTTGATTTCTTATAAATTAGAGTCAGTTCTCTATATATTTTGGAAATGAGGCCTTTATCAGAACCTTTGACTGTAAAAATATTTTCCCAGTTTATTGCTTCCCTTCTAATCTTGTCTGCATTAGTTTTGTTTGTACAAAAACTTTTCAGTTTGGTATAATCAAAATTTTCTATTTTGTGATCAGTAATGATCTCTAGTTCTTTTTTTGGTCATAAATTCCTTCTTCTTCCACAGGTCTGAGAGGTAAACTATCCTGTGTTCCTCTAATTTATTTATAATATCATTCTTTATGCCTAGGTCATGAACCCATTTTGACCTTATCTTGGTGTACGGTGTTAAGTGTATTACTTCTTTTTTCTAGAGGTACAGGACTCTGTATTATTTATTAAATCCACAATTTATATTAAACAGATTGATCTATTGCCTTCTCTGCATCTGGGAGAAGTTGTGAGCTTAAACAATACAGTATATTTTTTTTTACCTTCTAATTTATTTTTATTTTAGGGACCATCAAGATGGTAGTGAATGATGTACTTATGGCCTTTGCATATCAAATACTTGATTTTAAATCTTGGCTCAAGACAATTAAAATGTTAGAATCTGAGAAAAACACAACTTTTTTTCAGCTTCAGTTTTTCCATTTTAAAATTATGGACAGTGAATAGAACACCAGTCTTGAAGCAGGAGGATCTGATTTCAAACTTCCTAGCTATGTGACCCAAAAAAAAAGACGATAATATTATCTCTTTTACATAGTTTCTATGAGGATCAGATAAGATAATTTATTTTTGTCAGCTGCCAAATATTATACAAAAATACTAATTAGTGTTATTCTTTATTTTATCTAACAAATATTTTATCCAGGTAAATGGGTTGGATCTGTTTATGTGTGAAGTAGGATCATTTTCTCAAGGTGAATAGTGTTCAATTAGTCATAGTACATTAAGGGTTGAGGCAAATGTTATCTGAGACATGAAATTAAGAGCTGATTTTGGCTGAGTAAATGGGGAATAACACACATACACACATCAGAGTTAGAAATGAAACTGAATAGAGACATAATTAGAGGGTAAAAGTTTGCCTACTCTCTGAGAATCATCAAGATTTGAATATTTTCTTATCCCTTATTCCAGTAGGGAAGATACCCTCAACTATCAAGGTGAACCTCAAAATCCCCAGGTATATGTTCTTAACGTGGAATAAATCCATGTAATGAATAGAAGGAACATCTGGTGTTTAATCTAAAATGTCCTTATAATGCAGCAAGATAATCTACACAGAGATTTTATTGGGATTGTTAACTGTGTTCATTTCCATTGAATAAAGATCTATTGGGTATACTAGTTTTCTATAGAACTGAAAGTTCTAGTTGTTCTTGTGAGCATTTTTCAGTCCAATCTAGTTCAATGTGATCCAACAAGCATTTATAAGTTATTGATAAAAGTATTTTCTAATCTGCATCAAAGAAATTTTTTTGTTTGCATTTGAAGTTATACTTTGCAAGTGTCACAGGAAATGCTCTAGTTTCCACTACCTGAAGGCTCAGTAAGTTACCTTTATCCCTTACTGCATGATACTCATGGTTGGATGAGGGATCTCTTAATTGGATGAGGGATCTCTTATTTCTACCTTGATTAAAGATCCCATTGACATGTCTGAGAAATCATAAAGGGTCCACAGACTAAAAACAAAAGGAAAGGGGTTCTTCCTTCTCCCAGCTTGGTAAAAGCTGCCACTATTATGGGTAAATAAATCTTTGTCTCTGAATGCCAGAACTGTTTTAGTAAGTTATTTTTAAAGGCTCATCCAGTTCCTTCTATACTATTAATAGAAAGAGGCTATCACCATCCATGTGGTAAGAGAACCCAGAAAGTCTTCTGTCAGAGACAGGTCCTTAACACTTCCCACAAGATTGCCTTCATCTTTAGTGATCTAGGCTCATGTTAAGTTCTTGTTATACAAGTAATAAACAAAATGCTTAGGAAAACAGATTATTCCTAAACCATTGAGGGGAAAATCTTCTTTCTTGTTACATTTGCATAAGCCTGTTCAGAATCGAATTCCTTTATACTCCACAAAGATTTTTTTGGTTCCCAGTATGATCATTAAACCTCTTTTGAAGTCTTTCTACAATGTATCAGAGAGTTTTAAAGATAACTAGAGTCTCTCAAAGATTATGACCAATTCATAATTGTAGAGGGGCTATAATCTTCATTGGTGAGTACCTACTTTAAGAAAATGATTGATCAATATCATATTGAATACATGAAGAGTATTTTAGCATTCTTTCATGATTTCAATATATGATGATAAGCTTCTTGGTTAGTGTGGTTTCTATGGCTTTAAATTAAACATCTAATTAAAAGATTAAATACATGACTACAGAGGAGAATTACAGCTATGAAGTGAAATACAGCAAATTGCAGATCTAAGCAATAGTATGAGTCAAGCAATAGCCCAAAGAGCCTTTTCTCACCCAGAGCCAGACATTAAAGATAAACTAAGTCATAGTGATAAAATTGATGAGGAATGTATTAAAGGAAAGACTAACACTGACTATTAAATTACTCCAATGCACCCCACAAGAAAATCAAGATACAAGGGTACTGACTCACCAAGATTTTGACCAAAAAGTACTCTGTTTCCTGATATCGCTTATGTGGTCATTCAAAAACTATTGAAATATCTTCCATTTATAAGCAGCTGGTGTTGTAGTAGTTAAAATATTGGTCTAAGAATACAAAAGCTCTAAGTCAGTGGTTCTCAAAGTATGGTCTAGAGAATCCTGGGGATCTCTGAAACCCTTTTAAAGGGTCTACAAATTCAAAAATAGTTTTTATTTCCAATATGGTAAATGTCTATAAATATAATCCAGATAAACAAAAACACTTTGGAGAGATCCTCAATAATTTTAATAGGATAAAGATACTGAAAACAAAAGTTTGAGAACCACTGATCTAAGTTCAAATCTAGCCTATGATAATTAATTAGCTGTGTGACTCTGGACATGATATTTCATTTCCCTGAGCTTCTTTTAATCAATTGTAAATGCACTAATAAAAAGACCTACTTTATAAGATTATTGCAAGGATCAAGTGAGACTTGTAAAAAAAAAGACGTAAAAAAACTTGTAAAGTTTTTAGCACAGTGCTTAGCACAGAGTGGGTACTATATAAATGTGTATTCCTTTTCCTTACCATTCACTTTACCACACTTGAGGAAGCTTATTGATTAGCAAAACAATGTAGACAATGGGCTTTGAATTCATGTCTTGAGGAGAAATAAATAGAAATTGAAAAGAGGCAAATTTAAGGTTAGGAAAAACTACAAAATATTTCATCCCAAATAAGAATGTTATATCTTAACAAAAACTAGAGTCAATCCAAACAGAGTTCTTTCATCCTAACAAATGTGATACAAAGGGATTAATTAGCATGTAAGATAAAGTAGGGCATGCCATTCCTGCATCTGGGGAAAAAAGCTGGATTTCTGATAAATAACCTTAAGCAGAAATATCAAATTTAGTATATATATGTGATGGAAACAAACAAACAAAAAAACTTATGGAAAGTACATAGTTTGACAATTTGTGAGGCTGTTCAGAGAGATGTTTCTACTTGAAGAAAGAACCTCCCACATCCATCCCAACAGAATACGAAGTAGACAAAAGTCATCTTGCTCTTTTTAAAGCCTTACCTTTTTAAAAGTAGAAATACATTTGCTATCTCTACAAATAGTCTTGAAAGAAGAAAAAAATATCAATCCCTGAAGCTAAATTGACAAGAATAAAACCAAATATTGGAAGATAAGTATGAATTAATATTCTATTGATTCAGAGCACATGATTCTAATTTAATTACTATTTATTATGCACTTGTTTCATGTAAAGGATTAGCTATTCTATAAAACGCAACAGAAACAATGAAGTTTTTTTACTCAAGGATCCCATAGTGGTCTTAGAAGGGATGCAATTTTTAAATAGAAAACTCCATATGTGACCCTTTGAAGAAGTGGGAAATGATTTTGCTACTGTTCATTAAAATTACAAAAATGATCATTCACAAAATAAAGAGCAATATTCCAGTATAAGGTCAAGAGAAGACATGGTCACATATAATAAATAAACATCCTTATAGCATAGTCAGTGCACTTTTCCCCCCAATTGTAAGATGCTGATCTTTTGCTGATCTAAGCAAAGATTGATTGTAGGCTGTAAAGCCTGCAGCTTTAAAGTCTAGGATTATTCTGTGGGTATGAGGCTCAATGATGAAAATAAAAATAAAAGTAAACAGAAACAGTATTAACCAGGGAATTTTGCAGCTACTTAGTAAAGAAAACTTTTCCTAAAACCTGTTAAAGCCAACTTTTCAGTTTCTAGCTCAACTCTGTTTCCCTATAACTTGCCAAAACTTGCCTAAACTCACCAGTAGAAACACTGCTAACTGATAACAAGGAATAGTGCATTTTCTTAAACCAAGAATGAGAGAGGGAAAGGATTTTTCCCTAAAGAAAAGAGAATTTAAAAAAAGATAGAGGTGAAAGAATTCTATATCTCCAATTATATTGGAACCATTGGTAATTGTATTTTAAATATGAAGTTTGCATTGATTTGCTAAGGCTCTTTTTAGGGCACCTTTTACTTCTTTGTTCGTCAAACTGTAGATCAATGGGTTGAGCATGGGGATGACCAAGGTATAAAACACAGAGGCCATCTTGTCTGTTTCAAAGGAATGGTTAGAGTTGGGCTGCAAGTACATGAAGAGAAGGGTTCCATAGAACACGATCACTACAGTGAGATGAGAGCCACAGGTAGAGAAGGCTTTGTATCTGCCCTCAGCAGAGTTCATTTTGATGATAGCCACAAGAATGAACATATAGGAAACAAGGACAACTAGGAGGGAAGAAAGCAAATTTAAAGCAGAAAAGATTAGAATGATGAATTCTATTTCATGTGTGTCAGAGCATACAATAGACAACAAGGGAAGACTATCACAATAGAAATGTCTGATGACATTGGATCTGCAAAAGGACAAAATAAAAATTTCAATTGTGACCAACAATGATATAAAAATGCTATACAGATAAGGGACGGCCACTAGAACCAAACATACCCTGTCTGACATGATGACTGTGTAGAGGAGGGGTTTACAAATAGCCACATAGCGATCATAAGCCATAGATGACAAAATGAAAAGTTCACTAATAATGAAAATCTCAAAGGAAGCTAGTTGGGTTGCACACCAATTGTAGGAAATGATATTTTTCTCTGCTACAAAATTGACAAGCATTTTGGGACCAATGACAGTGGAATAACCAAGATCAGTAAATGCTAGATGCCTGAGGAAAAAGTACATGGGGATTTGTAGATGAGAATCAATCTTTGTTAGGATGATCATGCCCAGATTCCCTACCACTGTGACCATGTAGATGAGGAGGAACACACCAAAAAGTGGGACCTTTAGCTCTGGTCTGTTTGTAACTCCCATGAGAATAAATTCAGTCACTGAGGTGGCTAAAGTTCCATTCTGTCTGTCCATGAATTCCATCAAAACAACCTAATCTGGAAAGAAAATAAAGAAGTTGAGTATTGCAAAATGACAATTATGGAATTTATATACCTCTAGATAAAAAGGGTGTGATGATGAAAGTAGTATTATGACTTAGTACATGGAAAACACATTCTCCAATTCTTAAAATATTTGTATAAGCTAGCTACTAATAGTCTGCCAATTCTATTATAGCAGAAAATGAAGGACATGTCAGAATCACCAAATGTTAATAGCAACAACTCTTTTTTTTTTTTTTATTTAATAGCCTTTTATTTACAGGATATATACATGGGTAACATTACAGCATTAACAATTGCCAAACCTCTTGTTCCAATTTTTCACCTCTTACCCCCCCCCACCCCCTTCCCTAGATGGCAGGATGACCAGTAGATGTTAAATATATTAAGATATAAATTAGATACACAATAAGTATACCTGACCAAAACGTTATTTTGCTGTACAAAAAGAATCAGACTCTGAAATATTGTACAATTAGCTTGTGAAGGAAATCAAAAATGCAGGTGTGCATAAATATAGGGATTGGGAATTCAATGTAATGGTTTTTAGTCATCTCCCAGAGTTCTTTTCTGGGCATAGCTAGTTCAGTTCATTACTGCTCCATTAGAAATGATTTGGTTGATCTCGTTGCTGAGGATGGCCTGGTCCATCAGAACTGGTCATCATATAGTATTGTTGTTGAAGTATATAATGATCTCCTGGTCCTGCTCATTTCACTCAGCATCAGTTCGTGTAAGTCTCTCCAGGCCTTTCTGAAATTATCCTGTTGGTCATTTCTTACAGAACAGTAATATTCCATAATTTTCATATACCACAATTTATTCAGCCATTCTCCAACTGATGGACATCCATTCAGTTTCCAGTTTCTAGCCACTACAAAAAGGGCTGCCACAAACATTCGTGCACATACAGGTCCCTTTCCCTTCTTTTTAATCTCTTTGGGATATAACCCCAGTAGTAATACTGCTGGATCAAAGGGTATGCACAGTTTGATAACTTTTTGAGCATAGTTCCAAACTACTCTCCAAAATGGTTGGATTCGTTCACAACTCCACCAACAATGCATCAATGTCCCAGTTTTCCCGCATCCCCTCCAACAATCATCATTATTTTTTCCTGTCATCTTAGCCAATCTGACAGGTGTGTAGTGGTATCTTAGAGTTGTCTTAATTTGCATTTCTCTGATTAATAATGACTTGGAGCATCTTTTCATATGACTAAAAATAGTTTCAATTTCTTCATCTGAGAATTGTCTGTTCATATCCTTTGACCATTTTTCAATTGGAGAATGGCTTGATTTTTTATAAATTAGAGTTAATTCTCTATATATTTTGGAAATGAGGCCTTTATCAGAACCTTTGACTGTAAAAATATTTTCCCAGTTTATTGCTTCCCTTCTAATCTTGTCTGCATTAGTTTTGTTTGTACAAAAACTTTTCAGTTTGGTATAATCGAAATTTTCTATTTTGTGATCAGTAATGATCTCTAGTTCTGCTTTGGTCATAAAGACCTTCCCCTTCCACAGGTCTGAGAGGTAAACTATCCTGTGTTCCTCTAATTTATTAATAATTTCATTCTTTATGCCTAGGTCATGAACCCATTTTGACCTTATCTTGGTGTACGGCGTTAAGTATGGATCAATGCCTAGTTTCTGCCATATTAGTTTCCAATTTTCCCAGCAATTTTTATCAAACAGTAAGTTCTTATCCCAAAAGCTGGGATCTTTGGGTTTGTCAAAGACTAGGTTGCTATATTTGTTGACTGTTTTATCCCTTGAACCTAATCTATTCCACTGATCAACTAATCTATTCCTTAGCCAATACCAAATAGTTTTGGTAACTGCTGCTCTATAATATAATTTTAGATCTGGTACAGCTAAGCCACCATCATTTGGTTTTTTTTTCATTAATTCCCTTGAAATTCTTGACCTTTTGTTTTTCCATATGAACTTTGTTGTTATTTTTTCTAGGTCATTAAAATAGTTTTTTGGGAGTCTGATTGGTATAGCGCTAAATAAATAGATTAGTTTAGGTAATATTGTCATCTTTATTATATTTGCTCGCCCTATCCAAGAGCATTTAATATTTTTCCAATTGGTTAGATCAGACTTAATTTGTGTGAAAAGTGGTCTGTAATTTTGCTCATAAAGTTTCTGATTTTCCCTTGGCAGATAGATTCCTAAATATTTTATATTATCAGTAGTTACTTTAAATGGAATTTCTCTTTGTAACTCTGACTGTTGGATTTTGTTAGTGATATATAAGAATGCTGATGACTTATGTGGGTTTATTTTATAACCAGCAACTTTGCTAAAGTTGTGGATTATTTCTAATAACTTTTTAGCAGAATCTCTGGGGTTCTCTAAGTATACCATCATGTCATCGGCAAAGAGTGATAATTTGGCTTCCTCATTGCCTATTCTTATTCCTTTAATCTCTTTCTCAGCTCTTATTGCTATAGCTAGCGTTTCTAATACAATATTAAATAGTAACGGTGATAGTGGGCAACCTTGTTTCACTCCAGATCTTATTGGGAATGGTTGCAGTTTGTCTCCATTACATATGATGCTTACTGATGGTTTTAAATAGATGCTGCTGATTATTTTAAGGAAAAGTCCATTTATTCCTATACTCTCAAGTGTTTTTAATAGGAATGGATGTTGGATTTTATCAAATGCTTTTTCTGCATCTATTGAGATGATCATATGGTTTTTGTTAATTTGGTTATTAACATGGCCAATTATATTGATAGTTTTCCTAATATTGAACCAGCCCTGCATTCCTGGTATAAATCCTACTTGATCATAGTGTATTATCTTGGAGATGATTTTCTGTAGTCTTTTTGCTAATATCTTATTTAAGATTTTAGCATCAATATTCATTAGGGAGATTGGTCTATAATTTTCTTTCTCTGTTTTCAGCCTACCTGGTTTAGGTATCAGTACCATGTCTGTGTCATAGAAGGAATTTGGTAGGACTCCTTCATTCCCTATTTTATCAAATAATTTATATAGCATTGGGGCCAATTGTTCTTTAAATGTTTGGTAAAATTCACATGTAAATCCATCTGGTCCTGGGGATTTTTTCTTAGGGAGTTGTTTAATTGCCTGTTCTATTTCTTTTTCTGAAATGGGACTATTCAAGCAATTTACTTCCTCCTCTGTTAGTCTGGGAAGTCTATATTTTTGGAGGTAGTCATCCATTTCACTTAGGTTATCAAATTTATTGGCATAAAGTTGAGCAAAATAACTCCTTATTATTTCTCTAATTTCCTCTTCATTGGTGGAAAGTTCTCCCTTTTCATTTTTAAGACTACTAATTTCATTTTCCTCCCTCCTTTTTCTAATCAGATTTACCAAAGGCTTATCTATTTTATTGGCTTTTTCATAGAACCAACTCTTAGTTTTATTAATTAGTTCAATAGTTTTTTTACTTTCAATATTTTTAATTTCTCCTTTTAATTTTAGAATTTCCAATTTAGTATTTGATTGGGGGTTTTTAATTTGGTCTTTTTAGTTTTTTTAGTTGCAAGCCCAATTCATTAATCTTTTCTTTCTCTGTTTTATTCAAGTAAGCCTCTAAGGATATAAAATTCCCTCTTATTACCGCTTTGGCTGCATCCCACAAATTTTGGTATGATGTCTCATCATTGTCATTATCTTGAGTGAAATTATTAATTGTATCTATAATTTGCTGCTTCACCCAATCATTCTTTAAGATGAGATTGTTTAGTTTCCAATTACTTTTGGTCTATTTCCCCTAACTTTTTGTTGAATGTAGTTTTTATTGCATCATGATCTGAAAAGAAAGCATTTACTATTTCTGCTTTCTTGCATTTAATTTTGAGGTCTTTATGTCCTAATATATGGTCAATTTTTGAATAGGTTCCATGAACTGCTGAGAAGAAAGTATATTCCCTTCTATCTCCATTCAATTTTCTCCAAAGATCCAACATACCTAATTTTTCTAATATTCTATTTACTTCTTTAATTTCTTTCTTATTTGTTTTGTGGTTTGATTTGTCTAATTCTGAGAGTGCAAGGTTGAGATCTCCTACTATTACAGTTTTGTTGTCTATTTCTTCTTGCAACTCTCTTAACTTCTCCTTTAGGAAGTTGAGTGCCATACCACTTGGTGCATATATGTTTAATATTGATATTGCTTCGTTGTTTATGCTACCCTTTAGCAGGATGTAGTTTCCTTCCTTATCTCTTTTAATTAGATCAATTTTTACTTTTGCTTGATCTGAGATGAGGATGGCTACCCCTGCTTTTTTGACTTCACCTGAAGCATAATAGATTTTGCTCCAGCCTTTTACCTTTACTCTATATGTATACCCCTGCTTTAAATGTGTTTTTTGTAAACAACATATTGTAGGGTTCTGACTTTTGATCCAGTCTGCTATCTGCCTCCTCTTTATGGGGGAGTTCATCCCATTCACATTTACAGTTAGAATTACTAAATCTGTATTTCCTGTCATCTTAATAACCCCAGATTGTGAATAGCAGCAACTCTTGATCAGGGTTTCAATTGTTACCTAAAAGCATTTATGCTTTAGATCTCTTCTTGGACTTTTAAAGTCATAATTTTTCATGATGAGATATGATTGAAGGGGAGTGAGACAGTGGGAGAAGACTTCAAGAAATTCATTTTTGGGCTACCTAGACATTTCCAAAAGAGTGAAATTGGTCCCCTGAGGTAGGTGAGACAGCTCTCTTTCAGGTATGTCAGTGCAATGAAAGCTCATCAGCCATGGACACCCATAGCTTCAATTAATCTCAAACTAAGAAAGAAATCATGCTGAAAAGATGCAATAAACTTTAAAAAAGGAGTAAAGAAATTCAGATTTGATCTTTACATCTGGTTTAAGAAGGCAACATTTCAATGCAATGGAAAAATGAATTATGAGCCATGTTAGTACCTGGGAATTTAATGCCTCTATCTCTATTTCCCACTTTCTATAAAACACTAAAAAAAAAAAAAAAAAAAAAAAACTAGCAAAATTAAACTTGTGAGGCTGACATTTCTTATTTAGACATTATAAAGTTTACATAAAAAGTAGAAATCAGAAATATTCCTACTCTGAAATTGTCAGTAGCCAAAATGAAGCAAAAATGGGTCATTCTTTATAATTGTCTCTAACTTAAGGGAATGTAGAAAGAAAAGTACATTGACACGTTCTTCTGGTGAATTTAGTGTTCTTTTTACATACATTGAGTAATGTCTGAGTTTGATACCCAACAAGCCCAGCTTAGGGGAATGCCATAGCAAAATTTTATTCTCAATTTTATATATGTGTAGCATTCATTGTTGGGATGCTATTTAATGACTGTTAGCTCTCCTATAACTATCACGTGTTTTACGAAAAAAAAATCAATTAATAAACCAATATCTGGAATTTCAACAGTACAACTGGGTAAAGTCCTATGGATTGAGGCATGCAAAACATCACAAGCCAAATGTATGTGTGCATGTGTATGTATGTGTGTGTGAGCGAGAAAATGTGTGTATGGTTTCAATTTAAAACTAAAAAGGATACTAATATTTAACTGGGGCTTATTTAGTACTTACTAGCCACTGGACAAAGCCTTATACAAATATTACTCATTGTCTTTCCAAACAATTCTGGGAGATAGATGCTCTTTCAATTTTATATTTAAATTGTGGCTGACACTGTTTAAATGACTTGCTCAGTGTCATTCAGTTAGCATTTGGGGATAGATTTGAACTTAGGTGGTACTAAGCTGTGAGAAGAAATTCTTATCCACTGTGCCAACTAGCTTCCTTAATTAGCCAAGTCATAGTTTCCTCCAACCATGATCAGTTCTAATAGACTAAATCAGCATTAGTATCTATATAGATAAGCCTTCACATTTAATAAGGTGACAAGAATATTTGGACTTTGAGTCAAGACTTCCAAAGAATATCATTGACTTGATCCTCAACCAACATGTTTGACAAGAAAGTTTATCTGTCTATTTAATTTTCACATGAAAAAAAATGGCACCATATACCATCTAACTGTCACTGTTATTTCTCATCATTAAATCCTTTCTCTTGCTAAGTGGGGCACTTGAATGATAGAATGAATGATAAGGCAGAAATGGTTATATTAATTAAAACTCTCATAAGCTTACCTCTCATATTTGTGGTGCAGTTGCCTGAATGATTAGTTTTCACTTGAAGTCACTGGAATGTATTGGAGATGTCTAAATCTGAAATTGGGGATTGCTGAATATTATCATCTTTTAGAGATAAATTATAGTGAATAAAAACAAAGGGGGGAATTATGGTCTCACCTGTAGCAAACTTGCTATCTTATACCTCTGTAGTTCCTGACATTGTATGCACTAGGGAGAAATTAAGGCTTTCTTGGTGCCCATGAGATACAATCTCTAAAGAACAGGAGAACTTTCAAAAAATCAACATTTCATTTCATTTCCTTAGGGAATATTTCTGGATTAGTATCTACAATAAGTATTTATATTAATATTTTTAGTGGTTCTGGAATTGTTAAAAATAAATAAAATTATATCACTATGACAGTAATCACCTCAACCAACACCACCTAATTTATATTATTATATTGATAAATTATTGTAACATGATTTCACTTTCCACAAGATGTGACTTCTTGTTATCTATCCAAATAAACCAAGTTCACTATACATACTTTAGGACTCCTTGGATACTTGTTCTTTTTTCCTTTTTGGTCCATCTGGTTATACAAGTTTCTGAAAAGCTCTAAGCCAAAAAACATTCTCTTAACTTCTATTATTCTTCCTATGGACACATTTGAGACAACATGATTATTGAGCTACACATACACACACACACACACAAAACAAAAACAAAAACAAAAACAGAAACAAAAATTACCACGGGTGGAATGAGCTATGCCATTTGATAACTGATGTTTTTAATATTAACTATTAATTTAATTTATATGTAAGGCTATGTGCATATGTTGCCTATGTATATACAGTTTTAATGTGTCTAATGTCATTCCCAAAACAATCTATATCTCCTTAATTTCAGATTATATCTTTATCTACTAATTTCTTTTTATTATATCATTGTGTAAGAAATTATGAAGCAGGATTTGTCCTGGAGAATTATAATG
Source organism: Sarcophilus harrisii (assembly GCF_902635505.1). NCBI lineage: Eukaryota > Metazoa > Chordata > Mammalia > Dasyuromorphia > Dasyuridae > Sarcophilus > Sarcophilus harrisii. Next base: position 250,477,827 of record NC_045431.1, read on the forward strand.
ATGATGAGAAACATGTGACCCATTAGGTATGCCAAAGGGTATAAAATTGTATTATTTAAAAAAAAATTCCAAAATAGATTTAGATTTGTTTCCTTATCTTATAGAATAAATAAATATATGTTTGTATATGTAGGGGTGCATATGTTCACATGTGTTTAGCTGAGAGTGGTAATAACACAGGACTTTCATTTTACTAGTATAGAAAATTTATATTGTGGAAATTTAGAAAATTTATTCAATGATATTAATCAACAAATAACCCATAAAATAGTTCTAAGGACTGGCTAGATGTCAAATGATTTGTCAGTGTCAGAGGCATGATATGAGGTGAGAGCTTTGGATTTAAAAATCAGATTTTTACATTCAATGAAAGGACTCAAATCTAATTAATAAATGGTCAAAGAATATGAACAATTTTCAGATAAAGAACTTAAAACCATTTCTAGTCATATGGAAAGGTGCTCTAAATCACTATTGATCAGAGAAATGCAAATTAAGACAACTCTAGATACAACTACACATCTCTCAGATTGCCTAGATGACAGGAAAAGATTGTTATAAATGTTGGAGGGGGTGTGGGAAAACTGGAACACAAATACATTTTTGGTAGAATTGTGAATGGATCCAATCATTCTGGAAAGTAATTACAAACTATCCCCAAAGAGTTATCAAACTGTGGGTACCTTTTGATCCAATTGTGTTTCTACTGGGCTCATATTCCAAAGATACCTTAAAGGAGGAAAAAGGACCCACATGTGCAAAAATGTTTGTGGCAGCCCTTTTCATGGTGGCAAGAAAGTGGAAATTGAATAGGTGCCCATCAGTTGGAAAATGGCTGAATAAGTAATATACATGAATGTTATGAAATATTATTGTTTTGTAAGACATAATCAGTAGGATGATTTCAGAGAGGCCTGGAGAGATTTATATGAACTGATGCTAAGTGAAATGAGAAAAACCAGGGGATCATTGTACACAGCAACAAGAAGATTATATGATCAATTCTTATGGAAGTGGCTCTTGTCAATAATGAGGTGATTCAGGCCAGTTCCAATGATCTTGTGATGAAGAGAGCCATTTATACTCAGAGACAGGACTGTGGGAACAGACTGTGGATCACAACATAGCATTTTCATTTTTTTGTTGTTTGTTTGCATTTTACTTTCTCATTTTTGATTTAATTTTTCTTCTGCAAACATGCTATTTTATAATATATATGCATATATTAAATTTAATATATATATATATATATATATATTACTATGTTGTTCATATATTCGATTACTCTCCATCTGGAGGAGGAGTTGGGGGAAGAGGAGGGAATTAGAACACAAGATTTTCCAAGGATTAATGACAAAAAATTATTCATGTATATGTTTAATTAAAAAAATAAAAAATAAACTTTGTTTATTCATTTACTTGTTCTTTCTTTTCTGTTTTTTAATAGCACTGCCATTTTATATTCAAGATATATATTACTTTTGCATTTATTATGGTATATATTTTAAAATGTTAGTTTCTACCTAATATCTGCTAAAATGCTTTGTGGGACTTCCACTAGATTTCTTGCCCAAGTATCAACTTATCAGCTTTATCAAAGAATTGGCTATCTCAATAGCCAATAGTTCAATTTCTTATGATTCTTGCATAGCTACTCTTTTGTGCTGAACTCTTTTTGTATTTATATTTTTTAACCACTGATAAATGTATTTGATGATTTTGGCTCTCCAGAAGAATGTGGGACCAGACATGTGTTCCTTTCTCTTCATATCCTATTGTAATAATGCCATCAGTCAAGGTGATAGAGCTACCTGTTCATATCCTATCCTTCACAGAAATAAATATTGGGGGAAAATCTACTCAACATTGGAGTGAGATGTAGATCACAGATCTAGATCATATCATAGGGTGACCAGCCTAAGGTCTGTGGTCCTATTAAACAAGCTCAGCCTCAGAATTGTACTAACACTTTTGTTTAGATTAAAGTAAATCAAGGCTTATTAATATGCTTTGTTACCCACATCTTAATGAAACCCTATATTTTATTAATACTGTATGAATTTTTGGGTGTAAATTACTATTCCTTTCTAATGAAATTATGGAGGCATTGATTTCTAAAAATGTGCTCTTCCCATTGAACTTTAAATTTAGAATATCAATTTGATTCTCCAAATACACAGGTATAATTCTATAACTGAATTTTTTCCCCTAATATTGTTGTCTTACCACAGATAAGTGCTACTTATGCATATGATATCTTATGGGTAGTAGTAGACAATGGACAGAAATGATTCATTTCCTTTTCTGTGTGATAACTCAGGCTTTGACTGATATTGACATTTATGTTTTTCAATGAAATTATTCTTTGTCTATGAGATTTTTATTCTCTTCCTCCAACCCATTTTAAAAAAAAAAATCCCTCCTTCCTCTGATTCCCAATATATCTCAGATTTTGGGACTGTATCATTCATAGTTTTTCCAAGTGTAGAGTTTTCACATCATGGCATATCATCTCAAATCTGAAAAGCAATGCACCAAAATGAAAGCATCCTGGCACTATATCCTGCATATTTTTTCCACATGTTACTTTCCATTTTTGAAGTCCCACAAAATCCCTGATAATGATTCCATTCCTGCTTTTATTTTTAATTTAACAATGCAGATGGTTTACTGCTCATGAAGAAAACTGACTAAAATCTCCATTTTATATGCCGAGAGGAAGTTATCCTCTATGAGTCAAAGAATGATTCCATTGTACAACTCTATAAATAAAAGGGAAATAAGATATTCTATGATAATCACAGAAGTATCTTTCAGTCATTGTTGATAGATTCTTTCCAGATATTTCCTTAACAAGCTGATCATTCACCTCATAGATGATTACTATGGTTACATTGAATCATAGGATAACCATAAGTTGAGAGGCAAATTAGTGTAGGGGATTAAGTATAGAGAGCTGGACTTATATTTAGAAAACTTCTTTCAAATCTTGCCTAAAACTATTTGGCTGATAAACTGATTTTACTCATTATTTTCCACTAATATTATTAGACCACTCTTAAAATAAGTATAATGAAAGCAGTTTATTTATTATTCTCCCTACTCTAAAATAATCTGTTTATATAGAAACATTAGAAAATTTAAACAAAACGAAATTTTAAAAAGCCTTGCCCTAGGGCCACTTGTAAGGATACATTCCAGAAAACTGGGTCTCTGATATTGTTTTTACCCCGTGTGGCGGAGGGCAGCTGCAAATGGATGGATTCTTGTGGGAAGTAGCTGTCAGCTACTTTGATTTCAGTAGAAATGAAGATAAGTTTGGGGAACAAAACAAGTCATTATGAAAACCACTGGTTTCAAATACTGAGGCAATTAAACTATTAATAATGAAATAATTCAGTTTTCTATTCAGGCCAAGAGAAATCATATGTTGCACAATTTGGGTGCAATGCTTCCCTGAAAAGGGCACAATACTTAGGAAAATAATTTTAATACTTCATGTTTGAAGACATTCCTTAACCAATCATAAGTCTGTTCCACAGTTCTTTCCCTTTTCATGATTTTATGTAATTCTATTTAAGTCATTGTCTCCATTTTTCTACTTAGATCACCTGTTCTCTATTCTTCCACAAGCCCATTCTCCTTGTAGAAGACAAAAGTGGAGGCTATAATGCTCATTAATGTAGAATTATATTTTCTAGTCTAATGTAGAACAATGTGTCCTCTTACTGGGGTGGAAATTAGAAGAGTAAAATGAGAAAATTCAAGAAAAATTATATTTATAAGGTAAATATTGGATTCCTAATTTACCACTAAAACTTCTAGGAAGTTCTTGCCTCTGGGCCTTGTTTACACATATATCCCAACAAATATCCATAGAAAGTTAGAAACCTGACATGTATTTAGTTGAGATGGTATTCTGGTATAAGCAGCTATTACATTGCCATTTTTGACCGGACCTGTCCACATTTAGAAGATTGTATTTTGTACAATACATTTCAGGAAAAATATCATTAAGCTTCGGAGAAAACTAAAGAATAAAAATAGAAAAAATAAAGACATAAGGGCATGCTATGTGAGGATAGCTTGAAAACATTAGTCAGTGGAAAGAATTGGTTCATGGCATCATAGATATTTTTATTCTTTTTTTCCCACTTCATTTATTTTGGATGTAGGTTAAGTTCTGAACTGTGTCCCTCCTTCACTCACTCACCTACTCTGCCTTAGAGAAGATTTAAACTTTACAATTGTTATATATAATTTACTTTTGAAAGTAGTAGGTTTATTTTGTCTCACTGTTTTACCTTTCTATTTTTCACTTAGTACCAGATTGTTTTGATGATTAATATCTGGTAGTTTAAAATCTAGTGTTGCTAAACTTTCTTTATTAATTTTTCCATTAATTTCTTTAGTATTTTTAAATCTTCCACATGAATTTTCTAATTATTTTTTTCTAAAACAATAATTTTTTGACAATTTCTTTGTGTTGGCATTAATAAAATATATATTAGTTAGAATTTTCATTTTTATTATATTGTCTCTGTCCATACTTGAACAGTTAATATTTCCCTATTTAAAACTGATTTTATTTGTACAAAAAGCATTTTATAATTATTTTTATATAATTTCTGAGTTTGTGTTACAGGTATATTCTCTGGTATTTTATGCTGTCTATGGTTACTTTAAATGGGAATTTTCTTATTGTCTCTTCTTGAAACATTTTGTTAATGATATATAGAAATATTGATTATTTATGTGGGTTTATTTCATACCCTATTACATTATTAATTTTATCTTTTTAGTTGAATTTCTAGGATTTTCCAAATATGTCAACATATTATCTGCAAAAAGAGTTTTATTACTTCATTGCCTATTCTGATTCCTTCAATTTCTTTTGCTTCTTTTATTGCTATTATTAATACATTGCTTTTACATGTAGCTAATGTACATTAATACATTGCTTTTACATGTAGCTAATACATTGCTACATTAATACAATTATTAATACATTGCTATTAATAATACAATAATGATAATATATTGGTGATAATAGGCATCTTTGTTTCATTTTTAATTTTGTGGGGAAGACTTCTAGCTTATCTCCATTACAAATAATGCTTATTGATGCTTTTACAAATGTACTTATCATTTTAAAGAAAAATCTATTGACACATATGCTTTCAAATGCTTTTACTAAGGACAAATCCTGTATTTTGTCAAAAGCTTTTCCTGAATTTGTTGATATAATCAGATTATTTTTTTTTACTTTGTGATATGATCAACTAAGTTAATAGTTTTCCTTGTTGAACCATACATAAATTCCTAATATAAATCTTGTCCTGAAAATGATTGCATTGAAATCTGCCTTTCCCATCCTTTACCCCTTATATTTGTATATAAAAGTTCTATACATTTCCTGCAACAGGGAAGAGGGCCAGTAGAACTTCCAGTTTTAAAGCTGTATTCTTCATTCTGAAAGTGATTGATTAAACTGCTAATTGGTCTCTAAAAACCTGTCTCTTAACCTGCTTTGTACAGCTTCAGCTACACATAGTTTAGAAACCAACATAGTAATTAAAAAAAAAAATGTCATAACTGACATGATGAAAAGTCCACTGATAAAAAGCTTCCCCCCCAAAAGAAAAACACACACAACTATGTATATGATGTATATCCAAGGTAGGAAATTATATATTTTTCTACTATGAAACATATCAAAATTTTTGGGCCAATGACAGTGGAATAACCAAGGTCAATAAATGCTTTAGAAAAACAAATACATGTGAATTTAGAGCTAGCAATCAACACTGATTAATAAAATATTTCCCAAAGTTCTTTTACACTGTATCTGAGAAAAAAGACCCCAATGAAGGTATTATGACACTCAGGATGATTTATTATATGCCCATAAGTATGAATTCACTCACCTTACTTACTGTGGTTTCAATCTACTCAATCATTTCTTCCATCTAAGGAAGATAATATTGAAAAAAAGAAAGAAGCCTTTTTGGGGTATTGTTTGCCTAGTTAATTGAACTGCTGTAGAATAGAAATGGCCAAGGTGAATAGGAATTTTCCCACTAAAATCTAAGATATTTTTATTATATCAAATCATATTACATAAAATTACATTATATTATATTAAATAATATCTTGTGACTGAAATGATATTATTGTTCTATTTTATAAACTTAAAAGTAAATTAAGAGATCCTTTATGAATAAGACATGGGCCAAAATAACCTGGATAATTTAAAAACATATTTTTTATAATCATTGTTTGAAAAATTCATAATGGGATATGGAGAAAGGGTAGAATATTTTAGAACATGTATGAATGGCAATTTGATGTACCAGAGAACTGTTCTTTCAGATGAAACCTGAGTTCAAGAAATAATCTGACAGAGAAGTTCCAAATCACTGTTGTTTGAAGGAAATTTTATTGCAGGGTTTTTCCAAATCCTTGAAATCACAGATATGGCCCCTATTCCTATCCCTTTGTCTGACTGCTTTATATCTCTGACCTCCAAAAGGGTATCATAGATCTCTTCATTCTATATAGCCTGATCTCCTTATAGCTTTTTCAAAGACTGAATACTTTTCTATCTAGATCATGATGAGGTTCTTGAAATTGTAGAATCAACATTGTTTTTTAAATTCTTGCCTTTTTCTGATATGTGAAGAGACTTTTAAAATGCTTGTTCTTTTGAGAATTTTGAGTTGTATGGCTTAGATTTCAAATGTCAAATATCCTTCAAATGATCCATTTATTATTATTGAACAATTCCCTTGACAAAACTCTTTGATTTCACTGTTTGTAGAAAAGCATCTGTGACATGGGCACTGTAGAGTGGGGATCATAATAATATCTACTTCATATGGCTATTGTAAGGATGACATAATATATTTGTATAAATGGAAAAAAGAAATTCTCTCTTAACCATGCATGGGACTCAATAGATACATGTAATATAAATAATTATTCCAATTATTTCCCATTTCGATTATTACATTAATAAGACAAATTAGGATGTTGTAGGATTTTGAGTTCATGTTAAGAAGAGCAATGAGCAGGAGTTCAAAATAAGCAGATTTCAACCTAGGAAAAAACTACCAAAGATTTTATTCGAATGAGGAATGAGATATCTCAATAAATATTAGAGTTCCCCCTCCCCCAGTTAGAAGTCTTCAAATAGTGATTGAGTGATCATTTTGAAATCCATCTTAAGTAATGTGATTAAAAAAAAGTAATTGAGGGATTGATAACGAAGAGAAACCAAATGCATGCTTCTCTGTCTTTGCAGCAGGAAACAGATTTATGAGAAAAAAAAAAAAGCAGAAATATCAAGTTTAAGATAGAACATACATGGTGATAACAAAAAGGCAATTGTGGAAAATACAAAACTTAATGATTTGAAAGTTTATCCAGAGATTTTTCTATCTGATGAATTGTAAAGAAGGTCACCTTCTACTTCCAATCCAGCAGAATACAAAATACAAAATACAAAAGCTGAAATACAAAATAAGTAAAAAAAACAAAAACAAAAACAAAAAACAGCTTGTTCTTTTGAAAGCTGTGCCTTTTCAAGTAATGGTAATTAAATTGGTTATCACTTCCATTAATCTTGCAAAAAAAATCTCCCTTATTCTTAAAAAGTAAATTAAACAAAGAATAAAGCTAAATTACAGGAATATGGATATGATTGACTAAACTTAATCTTATACTCATTCTGTCCATTTAATTCTAATCCAATAAATATTTATTAAACACTTGTTTAATGCAAAGCATTTGCCTATGTTCTGTGCATGCAAACAACAAACGAGAAAAAAATTAACACAAAAATTAAAACCATAACTAAAATAATAAAATAACACTAAATATTATTCAAAATAGTAACACTAAATAATAATTAAATGTAAAATTATAAGTAATAATCACAATATAGGGATCATTGTTCCAAAATAAGGTCATGAGAAGATTGATAGCCACCCTCAGGGAGCTTATACTGAAGCTCATAATGAAAGACTTACTATAAAGACAAATAAAAATATAGTTAATATGCTTGATCTGTATTACTACAAAAGTTGTTTGAAGTAGAAAAAAAGATGTTAGAAGAATGATTTTTTTCTGACTGAAAAATGTAAACATAAGAAATATTTAAAACTGAATCTATCCTAATGTTCAAGAAATTTAGACAATAAATTATAGACCCCCATTGAGAAATCCTTCTTAGAGAAATGAAATTTCATTAATTTTCTTACCTTCTGAATGAATGTCTATTTCTCTATCCATACTGGAGATAGTTATATAATTGTATAATTATCAATTACACAAATATAAAGATAAGATGGAAATAGATCTTAGGAAGAATCTGCATTAACCACTTTATTGTTCATGGCACTGAGGACCAAAAGATATGAACTATTAGCCACGGGTGACGAAGAAAGAAAGTAGAACAGATAGACACTCTCATTGAATAATCAGCACTCCTTTTCTCCACATTGTACTATGTTGATGTTTGCAGAATGAAAATTCATTCTCAGTTGGAAAATTTGCAACTTCAGAGGTTGAGGTTCTTCTGTGGGTATGAGACCACATGACAAAATTAAAAAATAAAAGTGAACATGAATAATAGCAATCAGGAATTTTTTTGCTACTTGATCAAGAGAACTTTTCCTAAAAATGTGATACACACAACTTTCCATTCTTAATCTTCAATCAGATTTTCTAGATTTCCAATAATGTGCCTAAATTCATCAAAAGATACATTTCTAACTGACAACAAAAAGGAACAGTACATTTGTTTAAGGAAGAATAAGCAGAAAGATACTTTCATAAAGACAAAAAAAGAATGCAGATGACTGACAAAGGAGCAAAAAAATTGTTGACTTCTGGTAATCAATTGGAACCATTGCACATTGTAGTTTAAATATGAAGTTTACGTTGATTTGCTAGGGCTCTTTTTAGGGCACCTTTTACCTCCTTGTTTCTCAAACTGTAGATCAATGGGTTGAGCATAGGTATGACCAAGGTATAAAATACAGAGGCCATCTTGTCTGTCTCAAAGGAATGGCTAGAGTTGGGCTGCAAGTACATGAAGAGAAGGGTTCCATAGAACACAATCACCACAGTGAGATGGGAGCCACAGGTGGAAAAGGCTTTGTATCTACCCTCAGCAGAGTTCATCCTGAGGATAGCCACAAGAATGAGCATATAGGAAACAAGAACAACTAGGAGGGAAGAAATCAAATTTAAAGCTGAAAAGATAAGAAAAATTAATTCTATTTCGCTTGTGTCAGAACATACAATGGACAACAAGGGAAGACCATCACAATAGAAATGTCTGATGATATTGGATCTGCAAAAAGACAAAATAAAAATTTCAATTGTGACCAACAATGACACAAAAATGCTATAGAGGTAAGGGATGGCCACTAGAACCAAACATACCCTGTCTGACATGATGACTGTGTAGAGGAGGGGTTTACAAATAGCCACATAGCGATCATAAGCCATAGCTGACAAAATGAAAAGTTCACTAATAATGAAAATCTCAAAGGAAGCTAGTTGGGTTGCACACCAATTGTAGGAAATGATATTTTTCTCTGCTACAAAATTGACAAGCATTTTGGGACCAATGACAGTGGAATAACCAAGATCAGTAAATGCCAAATGCCTGAGGAAAAAGTACATGGGGGTTTGTAGGTGAGAATCAATCTTTGTTAGGATGATCATGCCCAGATTCCCCATTACTGTGATCATGTAGATGAGGAGGAACACTCCAAAAAGTGGGGCCTTTAGCTCTGGTCTGTCTGTGACTCCCATGAGAATGAATTCAGTCACTGAAGTACCTAAAGTTCCATTCTGTTTGTCCATGAATTCCATCAAAACAACAATCTGGAAAGAAAATAAAAAGTCTATAAGAGTTCTCAGTTCATCACCCATTACAATCTTAGGATATGCAGAGTCAATGGATAAGGAAAAATTGACTTTTCCCTAAAATCTCAGAGTATTGACATGGAAGAACTTCTACATCTATAAAGATAGCTAATTAAGTAGATGATATAGGGGAAAGAACTGATTTTGACAGTTTTCTGGATAGAAGATGAGTTACTGAGAGAGATTATAATGCTATAATATATGCCTCTGTATCCCATAGAATGACAAGGAACAGAAAATTCTGCATGTTTGGGAGCTATTCAATGCATACCTTTATCTACCAACTTTCTATTTAAAAAAGAGACCAAAGTTAAGCTTGTGAGAATGTGGAATTTCTTCTATATCTAGAGATTAGACCTTTATCAAAAATGACAAAGAAATCAGCAAAATTTTACTCTGAAATGGTCAAGAATCAAAATGATGCAAAAATGATGCAAAAAATGTGCCATTTTGCAAGTAGTCCAATATATAATTACCTCTAACTTGAATATAGAAGGGACAAGGGAACATTGACATGTTCTTCTGATATAAATAAAATTATAGGAACATTACTTTTAATGTTTCTTTTATAAACCTTGAGTACACTCTGAATTTGATAGTGAAAACTATTCTAGTTTAGGAGAATGACAATCAAAATTTCATTCCTAAGTATATATGTTACATAGGCATATGTTATTTGATTATTGAACTACTCAGCTATTCTTCCCCCAGCATAATATATTATATAAAGATTCAGTTAATTTACCAATATCTACAGTTGCATAAGTATCCCTGGGTAAAATTCTAGGGAGTGAAATATATAAAACTTTATCTGTTCCAAGGTGAAACATATAATCTCAATTTAATAATAATTATAAAGATAACAACAATCACTTGGGAATTATATGACGCTATATTCTAGCCATTGTGCTAAGCCTTTACAAATATTACTTGTTTTTTTTTTTCCAAAAACAATCCTAGGAGGTAGATGCTCTTTCCATTTTACATTTAAGTAAGCTGAGGCAGACACTGGTTAAGTACCTTGCTCAGTGTCATTCAATTAATATTTGAGGATAAATTAGAACTCAGATAATTCTAGACTGTGGCCTAGGATTCTATGCACTCTGCCAAGTAACTTCCTCAATTTGTTCAGTCATGGTTGCCTCCAGCCATGATCAGTTCAAATTAAATAGCATTGGATCAGAATTAATAAATCTTCTTTTTTTACCAAGGTGCCAGAATATTTTAACTCTGAATCGAAGCTTCCAAAGAATGTCATTTGTTTATTCTCAACCAGTATGTCTGAGTGGAGAGTTTATCCAGCTAAATTCTATCTACATAAGTGGTTCTGTATAGTCTCTAATTTGCTCTGATAATTCTCATGATTAGAATACTTCTCTCCCTTGCCAGCTGGAGGTACTTGAACGATAGCCTAGCAATCGAGAAGTGACTTTATTGATTCAACCTTCAAAAGCCTCACCTCTTAATGTCTTTAGTGAAATTGCCTGGATATCTGGTTTTCAGCTGGAGTCACTGGAATCTGTTGGAGACATTTAGATCCAAAGCCAGGAATTACTAAATGTGTTTATCTTTTAGAGCCCAACTATAATAAATGGGAATAAAAGGGGAAAATTACAGTCACATCTACAGTAAATTTGCTGCATCTCATTTATATAATCTCTCTCATACTGTCTACACTGAAGAGAAATTATGGCTTTCTTGGTGCTCATGAGACTTATTCCCTAAAGAACAGAAAATCTTCCTAAGAATCAACATTTCATATTATCTCCTCAGGGAATGTTTTTGAAGGTAGTTTCTATAATCATTATCAATGTCAACATTCTTATCTGTAATATGATTTTTTAAATCACATAGCCATGAGTGTAATCACCTTTACCAAAATCCCAAATGCTTATCCTAGCAAATTTTTGTATCCTGAATCTCACTTTCAAGAAGATAGGACTTCTTTTTATCTGTCCAAATATTATTACTAAACATACCCTAAGAACCCTTGGATACTTTTCTACTTACCTGATTATCCGAGTTTCTGAAAAACTTTAAGCCAGAGAAATTATTTTTCCTGAGGCTTCTATTTTCATTCCTATGAATGCATTGGGAGCACCATGAAGATTTTACTATGTAAGCCTAAAGCAGAGATACTAAGATTAGCAATGATAATCTCTGTTATTTGTTATCTAATGATTTTATGTGTTAAACAATAATCTATATTTTATATAAGTATATATGTATATATGTATACATATAAGTACATATATGTATTTGTTAGTAACTGTGTATACATAATTATATCAGTGCATACCTACAATCTACATCCCAATTTTAGAACAAACTTTAATGTATAAATTGTAGTGTATCAAGTCATTCTGTTAGAAATTTGCATGTAGGCTTTGTCCTGAAGAGCTAAAATGATAACAAGAAATATAGTTTATATCAAAGAGCATAAAATTCTATTTCTTTAAATTTTACTCTAAGTTGCATTTAGTTTTGTTTTCTCATATTTTATGGAGTAAATAAAGATGTGTATATGTTTGTGTTTGAGTATGTGTGTGTACATATTTTTTACATGTGTTTAGGAGAGGTTTGAACTTTTATCAGTAAAGAAATTCATAATGTGGTAATTGAAAAAAAAATTTCCCACTATCTCAAATTACTAATTAAACAATAAAAAAACTTCTGAGAGGCCACAGAGATTAAAAGTTAAGTAATATGCTGAATATCATTTGATTTGTCCATGTCAGAGGCATGATATAAACCCAGGTCTTCTGATTGAAAAGCCAGACCTATTATAAATATGCTGTTACTTCTCTAAAATATATATGTATTAAAATAACATATAATAATTTGTTTTTGCCAAAAATTTTATTTATTTAGATCAGAAAGCAAATATTTGATTTATCCTTGCATCTTGTGAAATAGCCTCAATATTATAGATAAGTAGAACATTTGATCACTTTCAAGAAACATTTTCTGAGTTTTAAAATAAAGAGCACATTTTGTTTCACTCTTGAATCTCTAATTTAAAGAACTTCTAAAGGTATTTAAATATTTTCATCAGTGCTAGAATGTTATTTTTTAAAGTGAATTATAATCTTCGAGTATGTCTACTTATGGTATGACTATCTTGAGGGTAATCTGTCATTTGCAAGTACATAATTTAATAAATTTTTATTAAATATGAACATTCAAATATTAGACAGAATATAAGTTTGAGTTCGTCTGCAATATTTCAATGAATTTGTGATATCTTCTATGTCAATTTCTGCTCAAGTGGTTAACACTTTAATCTATCCATGTTTTCCTTCATACAGAATTATTTCATCTTTGCATTTATTGTAGTTTATAATTTAGCTTCCCAGCAGTTTTTGTCAATGAGGAGCTCTACCCCAAATATCAAGTGGTCAGCTTTATTAAACAGTTTGCTATTGAGTTTCATTTCTTAGGTTTCTTAAACGACCTCCTTTTGTGATCTTTAACCAGTAACAAATGATTTTGATGATTTTGACTCTTCAGAACAATCAGGGATTAGAAACTGCTTCATCCTCTTCATTTTCTATTGTATTAGTGTCTCCATTCCATGAAAAAAAAGCTCTTCTGTTCACTGCCCTCATACTCCATTCCCCACAGATACAAACACTGGGGGAGAAACATGTATTCAACATTAGAATGAGTCATTTATCACATCTGGGGTGACTAGCCTAAGAATTATTAAATCAAATATGCCATGCTCCTCTAAAACCAACTCAGTCTTACAACTTTGCTGACACATCTCTTATGCTCTGATACTTGATCTCAGTAGCACCCTGCATTTAATTAATATTATATAATTTGGCATATATATTAATTTTTTTACCAGTGATATGGTGAAGGCATTAATAACTAAAAATGTATTCTTCCTATTGAACTTTGACTTTAGAATGACAATTTACCTACATGAATAGACAACTACGGTTTTGTCATTGATCACTTTGTATGTCATATTTTTTGTCTTACTACAAAGATATGCTGCTTGTGTACATGAAGCCTTCTTGATAGTGATAGAAAATAGACAGAAATTCATCACCTTTCCAAGATAATAAGAAATAATTCATTACCTTTCCTGTGTTACATGTCAACCCATGACTGATATTGACCTCTCTTTCCTGTGTCCATAGCAAGTTTAAAACATATCTCTTCTGCCTATTAACCCCAGTGTATCTCAGATTTTGATACTGTACCAGTTACGTTTTCTAAATATAGAGTTCTCACATCATGATATATAATCTCAAATTTGGGAAGCACAAATACAGGAACAAAGACATCCTAGCAATGTATGTTAAATGCTATATATGTTCTCCCATTTTTATTTTACCCCTGCAATCTCCCATGCTCCTTTACTCTGTGAAAGTTTGATAAGTTGTGAGATACTCTACAAGGAGCCTTGGTTATGTAACTTGAAGCAGTGTTCCAAGCACTATTAGTATTAGTAGAAAATCATTAAATTCTCAACTTTTATTGTTCTCCTATAATCTTCCTACCACTGGAAAAAAAACTGGGAAAGGTTTAGAAGATGTCATCATTGTTCAGATGTTAAGCTCCACCAAATCAGAATGCCATCCCTTGTCCTATACACACTTTCACCTTTCCATTCAACCTGGAATTACATTATTTCATTTTTTTTCATCAAAACTACTGAATATGAAGAGGCAGAAATACTATATTGTACATAGGATCCTCAGAACATGAATTTAATGGTAATGTCTACAATATGTAGCAAATTACAGAGTGTAGCAAGGCAAATAAAATTGGATAAGACAAATCATTTGCATGCCCCACAAATGGTAATGCTTTTATTGATGCCCTAGTATCAGTCTATGTAAGGGCATCATGTCTGAGATCACAATTTCATTGCATGGTTGAAATAAAAGAAAGCATATAAAGTCCAGTTCCTCACTAATAGATCCATGGTGACTGAAGATAGGGGATATAAATGTTGGTCTTAAAAATTCAAGAAGATGATATGAGTTACAAACTCCTTTGAAATATTTTGAACTTTAGTTTCTTATCTGGTATACAGTCATCCAACCTCCTTCAAGTCTGACCCCTGAAGATATTATTGAGAGCAGCATTGACTCTTAAAAATAAGTCAACAATTCTCAACACTACCAGAACTCACAAATAACTATCTTCTACCGATGAACAATTAATCCCAAACATCATATGAGTGTTAGTAATCTCAGACAAATAAGCATATTTCTAATCTAGAATTTATATACATCATTCCAAGAAGTGAGTCATGTTAAAATATACTCTGGTCAATTTTTCTGCAAATTCTGCATATAAAGCCTGATCCAGAAATAAATTTATCCATTCCCAATGTTATTAACACTATTGTTCAACATTAGAAAAGCTATGATTTTATATATGGAAATTACATTAAAAATCTATTAGTATACATTTTGCTGCTTTATCCTTACTAAAATAAAACCTTTCCAATAACTGAAGCATTCTACTTGTGTTTTGTCTACTTACTATTTGCGTTCTCGGATCTTAGCACAATATTTGGTACAGGGAATATGATTAATTTTTCTTTCATTCATTCACTATTTTTTTCACTCTTCATTCAAATGGGTTTCTGAGTCTCAATATTTATTCTTACGACTTTCCCATTTGGCAGAATATTTTTTATGTCATAATTCTGAAATGATTCTCTAGTTGTCTTAATGCAGTCTTCCAAATTCATGAAAACTGTGTTTCTATTTGCCTTACTTGATTTATATTTGCCAATTTTCCAGCAGGATATTCCTGTCTTATGCATTTTCATAAGGACTACCATAACACTTTAAATATCATAATTTACTTAGCCTGATATTTCTTTGTATCTACCCTAGTAAAATACACAAAATCTATATTATTAACCATTCAATAATTGTGAAAATAATGATGATGATATTAATATTAATGACAATGATTATACTGACAATAGGATGATTCTGAATTTAGAGATAGCCTAGTGTAAACTATAAAGTGTAGAATGCTGTATTATTAATAAAAAGACCTCGTTCAAACCTTACTTCCAACAATTATATCCTAAATGATCTCAGTAAGTTATTCAATCTTTTAGTGTATGTCTGTAATAAGATGTTAATTTAAAACAACCTTATATCCTATGACTTTCATAAAACTTAAATGAAATGTTTATAAACTCAATGTATTCATTTCATTTATGATTCACATTTTCTCCCTTGAATTTCATAGACCTTAAAAATGTGTATACTGAAAGCATTCAACATTGTTTTCATCAGCCTGAAATATTATAAAGAGGAAACATTTAGGAATTCAAGCAAAACAAAACAAAACCTTGCCCAAGTACTTTACCACTGTAGTAGTCTCAGAAACTATTTTTGTTTATAGATCTAAGGAACACAGGGGAATAGATTATATTAAAGAATTATCAGCTACTTTTTTCCCAGTGAAAATAAAGGTATGTCTGGGTCATTTTCTGAATAATTGTGTAAAGTTCTTATTTCCAAATATTATAGTAATAAAATGATCCCATTTCAATAAAACCAAGAGAAATCACAAGTTCTAAGTCATGAGCACTGCATTTTTCTTGGGGAAAAAACACAATATTTGGAAAGAGGTGATTTTAGCAATTTATTTTGTTATACATTACAGACCCAATCACAGTATTTCTTCCATAGTATTGATTCCACAGTACCTTTCCTTCTCCAGAATGATGATGATTTTATGTGACCCTATTAAGACCAGAATTTTTAGGTCCTTTTTATGCTTTGCCATAGACTATAACTAACCCCCGACTCTAACCCTAACTCTCTCTCTCTCTCTCTCTCTCTATATATATATATATATATATAATATATATATAATCCTTTTGATATAGTTAGATTTTGAGAAAAGATTATTCATTATCATCTCTGTGATGTATCTTATCCCCATGACAGATATTGGCCTTTCAGATTCTGAAGGAAATTTTCTGTTTCTTGGCCTTCTTCTGCCTAGGATCTCAGATTCATCTCATATTTAATTACTGCACCATTCAAATTTTTCCATTTCTCTCAGATGACACATCATCTTAATGATCTTGAGTCAACCCACAGCAAGAAAGACTTGCTAGCACATTATCTTGGTTGCTATATCATCCGACCTCTCCCATTTTCCAGGTCCAACACTTTAAATAATAAGATTGCCAAACTTGGAGTTAGAAAGACATCTTCCAGAATTCAAATATGGTCTCAGACACTTAAGAGTTATATGACTCTGAACAAGTCACTTAAACCTGATTGCATCAATTTCCTTATCTTTAGAATAAACTATGGAAGTGAGCATGTGCAGAAAAAATAACCTGAATAACAATAATACAATTTTTATATGAATTTAATTTATTCAAACTAAGGAAGCTAATGTAAACTCCATTAAGAGAGTCATGGAATCCAAGTACGGGATGTAAGAGTCTGGTTGTATTCTGCATTGTCTAGAGCATAGAGGGAATATTTTATTAAATTTTCATCATAATGCTCAGGATAAACATTGACAAGCCACAAGGAGAACAGAGGGAGGCAACCTGAATTATGAAGATACAGAAACATGTACCTTCTGAGGATTGGTTAGAAGACACTATTTTGTTACCAGAAAGAATAGGCTCTTAGTGTCATAGATTTTTTAAATGAAATAAACTGAAATTTAAGTATGAGATAACCAGAGAAAATGAACTTACTGACCAGAATGTCACAGAACACAGATAATAGACCTAGAATTGATTCTAGATCTTCTCAGAGCGGGGTGTCCCAAAAGTCCTAATTCATTTTATGTTTTACAAAATTAAAAATTCACTGAAAATTTTGGGACACTCTCCATAACACATTTTTCTTTCTATTCCTGGACAAGAATGGAAGAACTGGTTCTGAAGGTAACAGAAGTGATATAAGTTTGTATTGGAATAATTGTCACACAGATGTAGGAATAGACTTGTTCTGGTTGCTTATGAAGGAGAAGATCAGAAGCAATGGATACCAGTTGGTGAAAAGAAATTGTAATAATTGTTAGAATAAACTTAACAATTAGAGAAATTTGAAAGTTCAATAGCTACTGTGGCAGGTAAAATTTAAAATTAGTAAAATTTACATGCCTTGACATATACTTTATCTCTATCTGCACAATGCCAAACACCTGGTACCAGAATTTTCTAAATGCTTTCCAATGTATTGATTATGTCAAATAAGAAAACGTTAGCCAAAAGTGTGATGCTTAGTTTGGGGGTAAATGAAATATAGAATTATATAGAGGTAGTATTTACTAAGTCTTCTTTTAGCTTCCTACCTCCCTAGAAGATAGATCCACAAAACTATAATTTATTGGAACTTGACAAAAACAAATAAACAAAATAATTCTCTAATTGCATATTAGGAGAAAAAGATTTTATTTTAAAAATCGAGAAGTAAAAGAAATTGAGGAGAATTTAATTGTTTCTGATAACAAAATGGAATCAGAAGTATCTGATTGAACATTAAAGAGAATGTTTATATCACTTCTTAAAAACTCTTTTCAATGCATCTTTTACTTCTTTGTTCCTAAAACTATAGATCAGTGGATTCAGCATTGGAATGACTAGGGTATAAAACACAGATGCCATCTTATCTGTATCAAAGGAATGGCTAGAATGGGGCTGCAAGTACATGAAAAGAAGTGTTCCATAGAAAATAGCAACTCCTGTGAGATGAGACCCACAGGTGGAGAAGGCTTTATGTCTGCCTTCTGAAGAGTTTATCCTCAGAATGGCTACAATGATGAACATGTAGGAGGTAAGGATAATCAAGAGGGAAGAAACCAAATTTACTGCAGAAAGGATCAAAATGATTAATTCAATCTCATTTGTGTTTGAACATATAATGGATAATAAAGGAAGAGAGTCACAGAAGAAATGTCTTAATATATTTGATTTACAGAAGGACAAATGAAAAATTTTAATTGTGGCCAATAGGCATACAGTAATGCTATAGATGTAAGATATTGTGACCAAGATCCAACACACCCTGTTTGACATGATAACCGTGTAGAGGAGGGGCTTGCAGATAGCCACATAGCGGTCATAGGCCATGGCCGATAGGATGAAAAGTTCACTGGCAACAAACGTTCCAAAGAAAAGTAGCTGTGCTGCACAACCATGGAAAGAAATAATGTTTTTCTCAACAATGAAACTCATCAGTGTTTTTGGACCAACAGCTGTGGAATAACCAATATCAACAAATGCTAGATGCCTGAGAAAAAAATACATTGGGGTTTGTAGGTGGGAATCAACACTGGTTAGGATGATCAATCCCAGGTTCCCCACAACTGTGGTCATATAGTTGAGGAAAAATATAACAAAAAGAGGGCTCTGAAGTTCAGGATTGCTTGTGATGCCCATGAGAATGAATTCAGTCACCTGGATCCCAGTGGTGTCATTCAACTGGATCATTTCTTCTGTCTAAAAAACATAATCTGAAAACAAAAGGAAGAAGCCTTCTGTGAACACAGACCTTGTATAATCAGGCAGTCAGTGAACAGAAATACCTTAGATAAGATAAACAAAAACTTTCCAATTAAATTACAATTCATTTATATCCTTATATCAGAATCCATCAACATTTTTCTCCCCAAGCGGAAAGAGATTGTAGATTATCATATAAAATTATGAGTTTATTGTAAAGTTCTTCTAAGTGAAAATATGAGTTAATAATATTAATAATCACTTTTAAAATATTTTAACTAATTAGCCTATAGAAGGAACATAAAGACATATTGCAGGACACTACAATATATAAGAATCCCTAAGGAAAGCATTGTGGTACAGCAGGGATTGAGAAGCTTTGAAGACAAAAAGGCATTATTTAAGAACCATATCCAGTACATTTACATGTGAACTTGTGCTAGTCTTGTAACCTTGTGTTAATCTAAATTATTCTCTATAATTATACGTTATAGGAAAAAAACAATGACTAATTTTGAGAAATGAAATTTCCTTCATAAATGTGATCTAAAGCATAGAGGTTAAAGGTTTAGTACCTAGGAAGACAACATGTATATCCAAACTATTGTATCATCTCTCTTTTGTCAAGATAGAAGATTTTGCTGCCTGCAGTACCTAGTTTTTGATTTGGGTGTTTTAATGTCCTCCTTCAGAGAATTCACATCAGTGAATTTTTCAAACTTTTGTGCTTCACATGCTATCTAGATGCACAGCCTAGTTTTTAAGGACTCTTGGGATCTTGTATATTATTAGTGATTCATATTGTTTGGCAAAAGCTATTTAATATCTCTGGTGGGAGGTGGGGGAACCCATTTTTGTCATTGTTTAGAACTATGTGTTGTCATCTGTTCGTTTTCCTAAAATCATTTTGAGAAGTTTGAGTGAATTTACATGTTGCTAAATTTCTCCATTCACCCTCACAGGGGACATACTGATAGAATTTGGAACTGAATTACTTGCATGCATCAGATGTTTTGACACTTACTGTACTTAAATCATAAACACAGAATAATATTACCTGCTCACCTGGAAGGTAAAATCTTCTGTGACTTGCTCATGTTTTCACTACTGCCAGTTGCTTGAGGGAGAATTTATGCATTTCTCTGTCCCAATGAGGTGATGTCCCAGAAGTACTGGAGAATGTTTATGAATTTCATAATTATAATCCCAATTGAATTGCTGAGATTTGGGTGTCAACAATAAGCAATATGCATAAGTTTATGTAAAAATACCACAAAATATTTATTACATTTCAACTATTGTTAGGTTCCTTACTAAGGTTGATATTATGCTGGCTGAATCAAGCTCTCTCTGTGTGTGTATAGACTGATTTTCTGATGTCATATACAAACAACCAACTCAACTTCAAGCCTACTACATTAAGCCATCTTTGAACAGATCATTCATTGTGGAGATCCATAGATAACCACTTTCCACTAATATTTAGGAAAAGAGAAGGCTTCTTGCAATGGCAGTCATACTTAAGAACGATTCATGGTTTTAGACCAACTTGCTGCCATAATCCTAAGAAGCAACTACCCTAGTGATGTAACTTGGAATTAACTTCTGTATGTTTTTTAGTCAAAACTACTGACCCAAAGGTGAAATGTATCTACTACTACTACTAAACTTTTTTTAAAAATATGGTTCAACAAAAGAAAGAGGTATGAAAATGACATTGGAAGAGATTCATTATTCTATGCTTCTGTTCTTTAAGTTCAGCAATCTCTTTTTATTTGACATATATATAATATAATATGTAATATATATATATATATATATATAACATTCTTCATGTATTATCTCCACATTTTAATATGTGAGTTCTTTTAGTGAATAGATTGGTTTTCACTTTATGTTTGTGTTCCAGTTGCTTAACCTAGGAATTTCTGTAGAGTAAATATTTTAAAATATGTTTTCATTCATTCAAATTGATTTTTGGGGCCCAATCTCTACTTCTTTATTGGATAGTCCTTTTTCTTAGAATATTTTGGATCTAGTAACTCTGAAGTTCTTCATAAACTATTTCCCTGCAAATGTCTTATCTGTTTCAACACAGTCTCTGAATCTGTATGCTTCAATCCAATAACACTGGATCGATTGATGATCCACAAAATGATGCTTAATCTCTCATCTCTGGGTACTCTTTTTGGCAACTTCCTCATGCCTAATCCACTCTTCCTCCTCTGGTTTGGTTACTCACCCTCTTGACTACTTTAAAGTCTCAACTCAATTGTGACCTTGCATCAATAAGTCTCGCTAAAGTTGCTCCCTCATTCCAGTGTTTTCCCTTCCTTTTTATTCTAGATGAAGCTTGCTTTGTATATATTTGCTTGTATGCTACCTTTAGCAGAAAGGTCCTTTAGGACAGAGATTCCCTGTTGCATTTTTTTTTGTATCTTCACTATTTAATAGAGTGACATTTAGTAGGCACTTAATTCATGTTTATTGATCGTTTGTTGACTTAATGTAAACTCCCAATAAATTAAGATCTTTGTTGTCTCTTTGTCTGATTCTAGATTCAACACTGCCCAGTAGAAGTATATTCACTTCCCAAACATTTTTTCCTATGACTTCCAAAAATGCCTTAAAAGTGGTATTACATTGAGTTTGAAATTTTGTTCATATACTACAGTGCTCTTTCCAGGAGATGCATATAGGAATAATATTAAAAAATATATTTGGTTGGAGGGGATGTGGGAAAACTGGGACATTGATGCATTGTTGGTGGAGTTGTGAACGAATCCAACCATTTTGGAGAGTAGTTTGGAACTATGCTCAAAAAGTTATCAAACTGTGCATACCCTTTGATCCAGCAGGGTTACTACTGGGCTTATATCCCAAAGAGATTATAAAGAAGGGAAAGGGGGACCTGTATGTGCACGAATGTTTATGGCAGCCCTTTTTGTAGTGGCTAGAAACTGGAAACTGAATGGATGTCCATCAGTTTGAGAATGGCTGAATAAATTGTGGTATATGAATATTATGGAATATTACTGTTCTGTAAGAAATGACCAACAGGATGATTTCAGAAAGGCCTGGAGAGACTTACACGAACTGATGCTGAGTGAAATGAGCAGGACCAGGAGATCATTATATACTTCAACAACAATATTATATGATGACCAGTTCTGATGGACCAGGCCATCCTCAGCAACGAGATCAACCAAATCATTTCCAATGGAACAGTAATGAACTGAACCAGCTATGCCCAGAGAAAGAATTCTGGGAGATGACTAAAAACCATTACATTGAATTTCCAAACCCTATATTTATGCCCACCTGCATTTTTTATTTTCTTCACAAGCTAATTGTACAATATTTCAAAGTCTGATTCTTTTTGTACAGCAAAATAATGTTTTGGTCATGTATACTTAATGTGTATCTAATTTATATTTTAATGTATTTAACATCTACTGGTCATCCTGCCATCTAGGGGAGGGGATGGGGGGGTAAGAGGTGAAAAATTGGAACAAGAGGTTTGGCAATTGTTAATGCTGTAAAGTTACCCATGCATATAACCTGTAAATAAAAGGCTATTAAATAAAAAAAATAAAAAAATATATTTGATGATAAGAATGATGATGAAGATAATGAGGATCATTATTGATGTTGATAAATAACAATGATTATGATGATGTTATTAAAAAAGTGGATTTTCCTGAGTTGAGTTGTCTAGAGTAAGGGATAAAGTAATCAACAATACTTGGTTCCAATTTTGTATCCAACACTTAGGGGATAGATAATTTCAGAAAAGTGTTAAACAGTTTGGGCCTCAGTTTTCTGATCTTTCACATGAATATGTATATATATGCATATATAGAGAGTTAAATATATATATGCATATATATATTCTACTCATCTCAGAGGTTGCTTTGAAGCTTCAGTGAGGTAATGTTCATGAATTCTATTTTAATGTTAACAATTACCCATGCAAATTTCTTTTTTGAAGTAAATTTATTTATTTTAATACACATTACTTTATGAAACATGTTAGGAGAGAAATATCCAAGCAAAAGGGAAAAACCATGGAAAAGATTAAAAAAACGGAAACAAAGAAGCGAATATAGCATTCATTGATTTACATTCAGTCTCCTTAGATCTTTTTCTGGATGCAGATGATGTTTTCTGTCCAAAGTCAATTTGGGATTAATTTGGATCACTGAACCATTGAGAAGAACTTGGTTCTTTCATAGTTAATCATAGATAATAATCACACATTCTTTCTGTTCCTGTGTACAATGTGTTCCTTGTTCTGCTTTCCTGTTTCTGTTCCACACAAATTTCTTTTTTTTATTATAGCTTTTTATTTACAAGATATATGCATGGGTAATTTTTCAGCATCGACTCTTGAAAAACCTTCTGTTTCTACTTTTCCCCTCCTTCCCCACCCCCATCCCTTCCTCCAGATGTCAAGTAGACCAATAAAAGTATATGTTAAATACAATATATGTATACATATCCATACAGTTATTTTGTTGCACAAGAAGAATAGGATTTTAAAATAACGTACAATTAACCTGAAAAGGAAATCAAAAATGCAAGTGGACAAAAACAGAGGGATTGGAAATGCTATGTAATGGTTCACACTATTTCCCAGACTCTGAGTATAGCTGGTTCTATTCATTATTGAACAAATGGAACTGATTTGGTTCATCTCATTGTTAAAGAGAGCCATGTCCATCATAATTGATCATCATATAGTATTGTTGTTGAAGTATATAATGATCTCCTGGTCCTGCTCAGCATCAGTTCATGTAAAACTCTCCAGGCCTTTCTGAAATCCTCCTGTTGGTCATTTCTTACAGAACAGTAATATTCCATAACATTCATATACCACAAATTATTCAGCCATTCTCCAATTGATGGGCATCAATTCAATTTCCAGTTTCTAGGCACTATAAAGAGGGCTGCCACAAACATTTTTGCCCATACAGGTCCTTTTCCCTTCTTTAAGATATCTTTGGGATATAAGCCTAGTAGTAACACTGCTGCATCAAAGGGTATGTACAGTTTGATAACTTTTTGAGCATAGTTCCAAATTGCTCTCCAGAATAGCTGGATGTATTCACAATTCCACCAACAATGTATCGGTGTCCCATTTTTCCCATATCCCCTCCAAAATTCAGCATTATCTTTTCCTGTCATCCTAGCCAATCTGAGAAGTGTGTAGGGATATTTCAGAGTTGTCTTAATTTGCATTTCTCTGATTAATAATGACTTGAAGCATCTTTTCATATGACTAGGAATAATTTCAATTTCTTCATCTGAAAATCATCTGATCATATCATTTGATCATTTATCAATTGAAGAATAGCTTGATTTCTTATAAATAAGTCTTATAATTAAATTCTTATAAATTATAAATTTCTTATAAATTCTCTATATATTTTGAAAATGAGGCCTTTATCAGAACCTTTGACTATAAAGATGTTTTCCCAGTTTATTGCTTCCCTGCTAATCTTGTCTGCATTAGTTTTGTTTGTACAAAAGCTTTTGAATTTGATATAATCAAAATTATCTATTTTGTGATCAATAATGATCTGTAGTTCTACTTTGGTAATCAATTCCTTCCTCCTCCACAGGTCTGAGAGATAAACCATCCTATGTTCTTCTAATTTATTTATAATCTCATTCTTTATGCCTGGATCATGAATCCATTTTGACCTTATCTTGGTGTACAGTGTTAAATGTGGGTCAATGCCTAGTTTCTTCCATACTAATTTCCAATTTTCCCAGCAGTTTTTGTCAAACAGTGAATTCTTATCCCAAAAGATGGGGTCTTTAGGTTTGTCAAATACTAGATTATTAAAGTTATTGACTATTTTGTCCTGTGAACATAACCTATTCCACTGATCAACTAATCTATTTCTTAGCCAATACCAAATGGTTTTGGTGACCGCTGTTTTATAATATAGTTTTAGATCTGGTGCAGCTAGGCTGCCTTCCTTTGAATTTTTTTTTTTCATTGAGTTCTCTTGAAAGTCTTGACCTTTTGTTCTTCCAGATGAATTTTGTTGTTATTTTTTCTAGATCATTAAAATAGTTTTTTGGGAGTCTGATTTG
The DNA here is from genome assembly GCF_902635505.1 of Sarcophilus harrisii. Lineage (NCBI taxonomy): Eukaryota > Metazoa > Chordata > Mammalia > Dasyuromorphia > Dasyuridae > Sarcophilus > Sarcophilus harrisii. Next base: position 250,503,337 of record NC_045431.1, read on the forward strand.
CACAGCACTGAACAAATAGATTAATTTAGGTAGTATTGTCATCTTCATTATATTTGCTCACCCTATCCAAGATCACTTAATATTTTTTCCAATTGGTTAGATCTGACTTTATTTATGTGGAAAATGTTTTGTAGTTTTGCTCATATGGTTCCTGACTTTCCCTTGGCAGATAGATCCCCAAATACCACACAAATTTCTTAATGAAATTCTTATCATTTTTTTTTACTGTGCTTATTGAAAGCACTAATGTTATTCTTACTATACTGAAATAAACTCTTTAAAAGGAAAGATAGAAATGGGACAAAGCAAAAGAAGACAGAATACCTCCCCGAGACTATTTTACCAGTTACCAGACCTTTACCTTTGGAAAAGGAGATTCTCTGAAGTAATTTTCAATCAGTTCTGAGCATTGATAAGTAGTTTTGTGAGTTAATTTTTAAAAAAAATATATAAAAATATAACTGGAAAATCATTTAGGTTTTTGATAGAGAGTTTCACTGGTTTAAATACTCTTGTATCTTAATTAATTAATTAATTTTTATTAATGATGAAATTCTGGTTTCCAAACAGACCAAAGTAATCATTGTTTCACGATTTGGGTGCAGTAATCATTCTGAACAAAAGCAGGATTTTTAGAAAAAAGATAATGGTTATTAATTTGTTTTCTGAATAAATTTCATAACAAATCATTAGGAAATTACAGAGTGGCTTGGAACTGGTTTGAATCATCTCATTGTTAAAATCCATGTTTTCAAATGTGAAAATTAAATGTTTTTTTAATGAAATAAATCTAATTGCCTATGAGATAAAGGAAAATTTTGTATTGCAAGATTTGAATGCAGCAATATGCCTAACAAAAACATATTGCTCAGAAAAAAGGCAATTGTTATAAAACTCTAGGCAATATCATGCAGAAATTCTCACCTAATGACTTCATATATTGAGATCTGCTTATCTAATTTGCTCCCCAGACTATTTAATCAAAAATCTTCCCCAAGTCCTTTCTAATTGACAAAAAATAAAGACAGAGTTTGATGTTAGTACAGAACAACAGATCTTCTTCTTGGCATGGAGAGTGGAAGAAGAAGAAAGGAAAAATTGAAATAATTCAATGCTTTCATACACACTTGTTTAGTAATACCTGCAGTGAAGTCCTACCTCTAGGCTTTTTCCACATACAAACCAAGAATTTTTTCTTTAGTTTTTCCTCAACCTGATATGCATTAACATATTGGGAGATATGTAAAATGTTATATTTGGTTTGCATTTAAAAAATGAATAAACTTCCAAATAAACAATAGAAAATATATGGAATATTGCACATTCCTCTTAAAGAGATAGGGAGGTATGAGATCATTCCCCAAATGCAATATAAATCTAGATTATAATATATGACAAGGAAGTTAAATTGATTATAATTAAGGCACACATGGCATTCAAGCATTAGATATGACATCCCTATTGTAGTCTACCCTGGCCTCCATGTTGGGAGGATTGTGTTCAATTTGGGGTAACAGAGTTTAGAATAGACATCATTAAACTACAAGGTAAACAGCAAGAGGCAATCTTAGTATTGAAGTAATATAAGTACATGATATGGGAATTTGAATTAACGTCACAAAGAAGAAAGAATTGTTTTGTTCACAGAGAAGATTAGGAGAAACTTTGGAGAGGAAATTCAAGCAATAATAATAAGAAGAATAAACTTCTTAATAATTAGACATAGTTAAAAGTAGATTCACTTTTGTGGCAGATAATGTGGTTTTAATGGATATGTTGTTTCCATTAATAAATGGTTAAGTTCATTGATACCAAGAATAATTTTTGTGGTTTATCTGTGTATACTTAATGCTAGCACAGTACTTAACAGCAGCATCCTGTAAATGCATCTCTTACACGAGAAAATTCTAACAAGAGTTGGCATGTGTACTTTTAAGTAGATGATATAAATTCTTTTTATAAAGACAATTGGTGCTCAGTCTCCTAATAATCCCTTTCAATCAAAAGATTCATTAAACTAAGATTTACTGGATGCTGACAATTTCAGACACACAACATACAAAGACATAAAATGAAACAAAAAACGACATCTAACAAAGAAACTCCATCTTGTAGTGCATATTATTAGACATAGTTATTTTTCTTCAAAAAGAGAAGAATTGGGGAGAAGTTGTCTAAGAAATCTGGCTGAAATTTGCTTGCTTCTCATGATGTAATTGAATTATACTTTACCTTGCATATTTAACGGAATACTTGCACCAGTTTTTTGAAGATTCTTTTCAAGGCACCTTTTACTTCTTTGTTCCTTAAGCTATAGATCAAAGGGTTGAGCATGGGCATTACCAAAGTGTAAAACACAGAAGCTATTTTGTCTGTTTCCAAAGAATGACTTGATTGGGGTTGTAGGTACATGAAAAAAAGAGTCCCATAAAACACAGTTACTACTGTTAGATGAGAGCCACAGGTGGAGAAGGCTTTCTGCCTACCATCAGCAGAGTTCATCCTGAGGATAGCTACAAGAATGATCATATAGGAGGCAAGGATGATCAAAAGAGAAGAAACCAAGTTAAATGCTGAAAGAATCATAATAATGAGCTCAGTCTTACTTGTGTCTGAACATATAATGGACAATAAAGGGAGACTGTCACAGTAGAAATGTTGTATTATATTAGATTCACAGAAGGACAAGTTAAAAATATTTATTGTAATTAGTAGGGAAACAATAATGCTATGGAGGTATGAGGCAGCTAACAAGATCCAACACAGCCTATCTGACATGATGACCATGTAGAAGAGGGGCTTACAGATAGCTACATAGCGATCATAGGCCATGGCTGACAGGATAAAAAATTCACAAGTTATAAGTATCGCAATGAAAAATATCTGTACCACACATCCCTTGTAAGAAATGATATTTTTCTCCTCTATGAAACTGACCATCATTTTTGGACCAATAGCTGTAGAATAGCCAAGATCAACATATGCTAAGTGCCTGAGAAAAAAGTACATTGGTGTTTGCAAATGGGAATCAACATTGGTTAGGATGATGAGGCCCAAGTTCCCCAGAACTATGACCATGTAGTTGAGGAAAAATACTCCAAAGAGGGGACCCTGTAGATCAGGACGATTTGTGATTCCCATCAGAATGAATTCAGTGACCTGGTTCTTGGTTGTTTCATTCAACTCGATCATTTCTTCTATCTAAGAATAATAATCTGAGAATAAAAGAAAGAAACCTTTTCTGAGTACTGTTTGCAGAGTCAGTTAGGCAATTAGTAGCTAAAAATGTCATAGATAAAATGATTCAGGGTTTTCCCTGATGATTAAAAATATTATGAATAACTTTTAAAATGTTTTAATGTTAAAAGCATTAAAATATTTTTATTAAAAATACTTTTAATCCAAGTGTAGAGAGATCTTGTTGGGATACTAAAAGAGGATAGAATAGATGAGAACCTGTGGTAAAGTAGGTATCAGTATGGTCACACAATCATGAAGAGAGAAATACACACACAAAACAGCTGATTAACAACAGTTATCAAGTTGTCTGTGAGGTTAAATAGGGATACAACAATATCCAGGACATTTCTGCACAACCCCATATTAATCATGTAACCATGTGGTAGTAGAGGCAACTGTCTATGATTATAGAGGTTTTAGACAAAGTAATGGCCAAAGCTAAAAAAAGGAATTTCCTTCATTTTTCTCTAAATAATATTTTATTTTTCCAAACACATTCACCTTTGCAAAATCTTGTGTTCCAATTTTTTCTCTCTATAATATCCTCCTTCTCCAAGACAGCAAACAATCTAATATAGATTAAAGATGAGCAATACTATACATATTTCCATAGGAATTTTCTTCTTAGGTATTTCCTAAACCATTTTGGTTAAAAATCCAGTTTCAAATGTGCTTTCTTTGATTTGCTGGCTTTAGCTCCATGACGTTTTGCAAAACACAATGGATATATTCACCTCTCAATAAGTTCATTTCACTTGAGATTATTTTGCTTCCTGAATCATTAATAGGATGTAGGCTTACAGTTTTGGTGTTTTTATTGCCTTTCATTCCCAGATATTTTAATTGATTTTTAAAAAATTGTTTTTCAAGAATGTGTTCGGTTGCATAGTATTGATCTCAAAAATCATTGGTATCACATATACTATTAACAATCAATATCCCTTGGCAAAAGTTATTTCATTTGATGATTTGATTATATGTATTAGTCAAAGCTAGGACCTGTCATCTAATAACTTACTAGAATGAGTTCATGTCATTTCAATTTGAGTGAATTCATCACAAGGTTACATTCATTCACATAGTGGGCAGCATAGTGATCAACTTTTTGAACTTAGCTGCTTGAACTTCTTATGATTTTTATATGACCTATATTAAGAAAAAAAAGATTAATGTTACCTGCATATCTTGAAGGTTGAATATTCTGTGACTTATTTGTGTGGTTGGTAGTGCCAGCTGCTAGAGTCAGACTTTATACTTTTCCAGGCCCCATGAGGTCATGTCTCTGAAGCACTAGATATGTTTAATGGATTTTGTATGATATAGCAGAAATTTCCAGACAGCAATAACTGACAGAGTTTACTGGTCTACCTAATTTCAGCAAGCCTTTATTAAACACACTATTTATTAGTGTGTTTAAGGATTCCATTTGTGGACCTTGTTGCATCAAAGTCAAAGACATTGTATGGATTTATGCAAGAAGAAGAAGCTGTTTCAATTGTCCGAACACTAAAAGCCAAGTAAATGAAAAATATCTAGTACCCAAAATGAAAGATGGGCAAGATGAAGAATTTGTGGTTTTTGATGCATCTTAGTATGATGGGTATGAAATTTGTGTTGAACACCCAAAACAGCCAGGGAGAAGTGAGGATGTTACCCTGCCTTTAGATAACTAACGGGTCTCCTAGAAGACAGGGTAGTGAATAGATCACTAGGACTAAGTTAAGAAGTGACTTTTAATCAAATATCATACAGTAGCTATTTAACTTTTGACAAGTAACTTAACATCTTTCTTTCTTTTTTATTTCTTTTTCTGTAAAACAGGATTAATGATATCATCTGTATTCTAGGATTTTTTGTGAGGATCAAATGAACTCCTCATAAAATACCTAAGTAGCACAATGAATTTGTTTCTGGGTTTGAACTCAGAAATTTTTTTTTCTGACATCTAGGAGCAGTGTGACCCTGGCAAGCAATCTAATTTCCATCTGATTTAGCTACTTAAACTTGCAAATGGAGATATGGTTTCCCATTAAGATTACTGTGAAGAGCAAATGAGATAATACTTCTAAAGTGATTAGGAGGGAGGATGGTTGATAAAAGACATTTGATAAATGCTCATTTATTATCTTAATGATTTCATTTTTTTTTTAAAGAACCATATTTTGTTTGTGGCAGCCCTGTTTGTAGTGGCTAGAAAGTGGAAAATGTATGGATGCCCTTCAATTGGAGAATGGGTGGGTAAATTGTGGTATATGAATGTTATGGAATATTATTGGTCTGTAAGAAATGACCAGCAGGATGAATACAGAGAGGCTTGGAGAGACTTATATGAACTGATGCTAAGTGAAATGAACAGAGCCAGGAGATCATTATATACTTCAACAACGATACTGTATGACTATGTATTCTGATGGAAGTGGATTTCTTCAACAAAGAGACCTAATTCAGTTTCAATTGATCAATGATGAACAGAAGCAGCTACACCCAAAGAAAGAACACTGGGAAATGAATATAAACTGTGTGCATTTTTGTCTTTCTTCCCAGGTTATTTTTACCTTCTGAATACAATTCTTCTTGTGCAACAAGAGAACTGTTTGGTTCTGCACACATATTATATCTAGTATATACTGTGACATATTCAACATATGGATTGCTTGCCATCTAGGGGAGGGGTGGAGGGAGAGAGGGGAAAAGTTGGAACAGAAGTGAGTGCAAGGGATAATGCTGTAAAAAATTATCCTGGCATGGGTTCTGTCAATAAAAAGTTATTACAATAAAATAAATAAATGAATAAATAAATAAATGAAAAAATAAATAAATAGATATATATGTTGGAAAACGTAAAAAAAAAAAAAGAACCATATTTTTATTTTTTAAAAAAATTAACTTTTTTAAATTTTGGGCTCTAAATTCCTACCCTCCTTCTGACTGTCTCCTTTACTCAATGAAAAAGCAAGTGATATAAGCTCTTTTATAAATTTGAAGTTATGCAAAACATATTTCAATGTCAACCATGCTGCAAAAGAAGTCAAATGAAGTAAAAAACAGAATATTCTTTAAACTGCCCTCTACTCATCAGTCCTCTCTCTGGAATTGCATACTTTTTTTTTTCTTATTAGGAGTTTTTTAGAATTGTCATGGATCATTCTGTTGATTGGAATACCTAAGTCTGTCACAGTTCTTTGTCATGTATATATTCTAGGCCACAATTCTTCACTTTTTATATTGAGTCCCTTGATATTCTTGATCTTTTGTTTTCTAGAAGAATTGTGTTACTACTTGTCCTAACTCTATAAGATACTTTGGTAGTTTGATTAGTATGACACTGAATTCATAAATTAGTTTACTTAGAATTGTCATAAGCCATTAATGTTTCATTAATATGCACCAGGTGTGAGAAATAAAACTTACCATTTGTCCCTGAATGATATTGCTCCTTCTAAGCATTATGGATGTTTTGATGCAGGATAGAATGTTTTGCTATTGTCAATATTACAGTCCTGAGAACATATTGAATGTAAATATTGAAATAAATGCCTATTAAGAACAAAAAGAACACTGTACACAGCAACAGCAGTAGTGTGAGATGATCAACTGTGAATGACTAAACTATTTTCAGCAATACATTGACCCAAGAGAACTCGGTACCACTTATTTAAAATATTATTTATCTCCAGAGAATAGAATCTGAATCCAGATCAAATTATACTTGATTTTTATTTTATTTTTTCTTGTTTATTTTTGGGGGGTTATTTATATTTTCTTTTATACATGACTACTATGAAAATATGTTTTGCATGAGTATACATATATAACTTATATCAGATTGCTTGCCTTCTCAGTGAAGAGTAGAGGGAGGAAAAAAAAGAATTTCTAACTCAAATTTTTTAAATAAATGCTAATTTTTATGCGTAATTGGAGAAAATGAAAATATTATGTAAATAATTTTTAAAATTCAGTGTGTGTGTGTGTGTGTGTGTGTGTGTGTGTTCGTCCACTAAATAATGATGAATCAGAAGAATTTATGAAGAAGACAAGATATGAGACCTGGAACTAAAAAAAAAGAGTGCTATATAAAAGAAATGAACAATAAATATATTTTAAAAATTGCTTGTTTCCTTCTGATTCTAATGAATTATCATGTACACACACACACACACACACACACATATATATATGTATGTGTATATATATATATATATATATATATTTAAAGTGAAAGTAGTTCTAATTCTTTTTTTCTTAAGAACTTAATTTCCAGGCAAAGTGTTCCCTTATGCATTAAAGCATCATTTCCTTGTGGTCTGATTAGAAAATACATAACAGCTACAGTAATTATATATTGGAACTTACAGTTTTAGAAAGCATTGAGGTTTGATAATGATCTGAATGTTTGGCAGACATTACCAATTGTTCAGAGAACTTTATTTAAGAATATTTTTCCTCATTGTAAATCTTACTAGTAAATTAATGATCAGAAATATACAGATGTCCATCATTTCCCTATAAGGACAAAACAAAATGCAGGCTATCTAGGACTTTCATATAACTACTTGTTTTTCCAATTTGCAAATTATTTAACAATAATCATAATTGGTTCAAAATATATACATAATGCATGTGAAACAAATATTATCTATACAAACTTTTATATTTTCTGTGATCAATCCAATAAAGTAATCATCATCCAAAAGCATTTACTGAGCCTATTTAGTGTGTCTGTCTTTGATGAATCCCTATTCAAAAAAGTTTCAGTATTTTCTCTCCATTGCAGTTATTTGACAACTACGTTCAGGAATGAAAGGCAATTATTTGATATGTTTTACATAATGGAAAAAGTTTGGTCTTAGAATCATGAATGTCTAAGATTTATTTTTGACTCGGCACAAATGACCACTCTACAATTTTCATTCATTCCTTTCTATATTTTTCTATTTGTTCATTATTGTCTTCATATTTGCAGTGTTCATCCTAGTGTCCATGACAGAATCCAGCTTCTTGTCAAGTGCTTATTTGACAGAAACGCCTATATTAAGTCCCTTACCTTATTCTCTTCTTTTTTTTTTTATTGCATGCTGTGCCTTTTATATTTAGTTCCTATTATGGAATATAGCATAACAATATAATAATAGTTAACATTTAAATAGTTCTTACTTTGTGTCAGGCACTATGCTGTATTTTATAGTTATTTTCCCATTAGCTCCTCAGAACAATTTTCAAATTAAGTGCTATTATTGTTCTGCATATAAGAAAATTCTGCATATAAGAAAATGATGAAAAAGTTAAAAAAAAAAAAAACTTTACCTGGAATCACACCTTAAGTCAACATTTTATTTGAAATCTTTGTGTCTTTTGTATACACTATTGGCTACACCCAGTTTCTCCCTGATTGTTTTATTTAACTCCCTATAGATTTTCTCATTAATTCATTCAATTTGATTTTAGGGTCTTTATACCTATTCCAGGAACTGCAATTTCCTTTTGTTTGTACACATTAGATATGGTAACTCTAAAGTCCTTAATGACCCAACTTCCTCCTTTCTTTTCAATCTCAAACTATATTCTTTTTCACTTTTCAGTTCCATGCCACTGACTTACTGGCTGATCCATGAATAAGACACTCTTTCTTTCAGCTCTGAGCATCCTCTTATCAATTCCCTTGTGTCTGGAACCTGCTCTGATCTGCCCTTGGACCTCTATGGCTTTCCTTTAAGTTTCAATTAACATCCTACCTCTATGAAGCTGTCCTCAGTCCCTCTTAATACAAATGTTTTCTTGCTGATAATTATTTCCCATTTTCCTTGATTATAGCTTGCATTGTATATATGTTTTCATTTCTCTCCACCATTAGATTGTCAGTTAGTTGAAGGCAGATATTTTTTTGGCTTTTTTTAATCCCTAAAATTTAGCTGAGAGCTTGGCAAATAGTGTTAAGAACCACACCTGGGTGAAAGGGCAGGTTAATTCTCTGAGAGCTTCCACAGCTGTGGATCATGACACTTGAGGGAGTTGTAAGGCAGCCTTTGCTAACACAAGTGTTGTGGACTGGGAATGAAATAAATTGGAGGCACAAGGAAGAGGAGAGGGGTCAGACAATGCCACGGCCTTTCAGTCAGAGAGGTCAGTGAACAGCAATAGCCTCTCAGTCTCCTTGTATCATCCACTCATAGGAGGAGATCCATTCTGCAGGTCTGGATTTGATCTCTAGCAGCCACTGTCAGGTGGCTCCTGCATTACAACAAGTAAGTGTTTATTAAATATTTTTTATTAATTGTTGACTTAATGTAGACATTCAAATATGTGTGTATGTGTGTACTTCTTATTTCTCTTTGACTTAGTCTAAATTCAAATATTTCTCAATGGCATATTCTACTTCCCATTCATTTTTACTGTTACTTTCATGAATATTTTAAATATAGCACAATAATGATTTTGATATTTCTGTAAATGTACCATAATGCTTAATCCAGTGGATAAACAGAAGAGCATTTGCTAGAGAAGTGTGCATAGGATGATGATGATGATGATGATGATGATGATGAAAATCATGAAGGGAAGGAAAAGAAAAGGAAAAGAATCGATGATGATAAAGGATGGTGGGTGAATCTGATAATGATGATGATTGCAATGAATAATTAGATTCCTCTGGGTTGAGGCAGCCTTGTATAAGAAGTAAAATGAAGAAGTTGAATTTATAATAAGAAAGATCTGGTTCCAACCTTGTACTAAATGTTAATAGGCTAGATGACCTCAGCACATTATTAAATCTTTTTTGAGATTAGATTTCTTGATCTGTGAAATGATGTTAAAATATTTATTACAACTAATTTGTGAGAAATATTTATGAACTCTATCTTCAAATAGCAGCTTATTAGACTTTCTTAAAAAAGGTATATAATGAAAATAAATTCATATGATTCTTACTACTCTGAAATAATCTTTTTAAGAGGGGGGGGGAAAAAAGAGCAAAACAAAATAAAACCTTCCCTGTGATGATTTTACCATAGTAAGAATAACATTTGCAGTGGATATTCTATGAAATTGTTTCAACTCACAGGGTTTGGGTTGGGTTACTGCTGGGGAAAAACTATCAGTTATTTGTTTTTTATTTAATAGAAATAAAAAGCTGGAGAATCTTCAAGGTTATTATGCAAAGCCTATGTTTTCAAATATTATAATAATGAAACTCTTATTAGTGTAATTATTTTGTTTTCCTATCAAACCAAGGTAAATTATGTGTTGCATGAATTGTGTATTGTGCCAATCCATAAGAAAAGTACATTACTTAGAAAAAGACAATTGCCAGTACTTTGTCTAGTGTTTTTATAAGAAACATTTTAAATTCCATAATGTTTTCCCTCCTCATACTTTTTACAATTCAGGCCAATTGAAATGATCTCCAGAATTCCTGATCAAAATTCTTCCCCAAGTATTTTATTATTGAAGAAAGCTAAGGAAAAGACTGTCAATATGACTAATACACAACTGTATTTCTCTATCTGAGATGGAAGCTGGAAATAGCAGCGAGTAAATTTAGATCTATAAAATAGGTTCTTTTCCATATAACCAGTCAGCAAAATTTCAGGGTTTTCTGCTTATAGGCCTCTTTTCTGGAAAAAAAATCAAGAACTTTCTCCTAAAATTTCTTATATCCAATATGCATTAACATGAGATTAAAAATGTAAAGGAATTCAAATGGGACAAATGTAAATTCTTATGTTGATTTTTTTTTTTTTTTAAATATCACAAATGAATAATAGGAAAGATATTTCTAGACATTCTTTTGAAGAAAATTCAGAGGTTTTTTTTTGTGGATTTCAACTTGAATATGTCAAGGCTAGTATATATTGTCTAAGAAAGGAAATTTGATTTTCATGAAGAAAGACAGACCATTCTGGACTTAGGATGGGATAGTCCTGTTGCATTTGGCCTTGATGAGACAACCTTTGCACCTCTGTGTCCTGTTTTGGGTGACATTGTTTAGAATGGTAATTGAAAGCTTCCAAAATGAGTAGGAGGAAGCAACAATAACACTGGAGAAGCAAAAAATCATAACGTATCATGATTTGTAGAAGATACCATTTTGTTCGCATAAAGAATAGTTTCATAATTTTATAAATGTTTATTGGAAAGATGCTTAAATTTTATTTCATTAAATTGCTACATTTTGTTTATGAGTATAAGCCAAAAATGATACTTATTGCCCAGAATATCACAGGTCACAAGTAACAGATCTATTATCTTAATCTATATCCTGCAATGGTATAGAATGTCCCAAAATTAATTCTTTTTAAGTTTTCAATACTAAATTTGCACTAAGATTTTTGAGACACCCTGCATATCCTAGTGTTTTTTGTTTTGTTTTGTTTTTTCCATTCTAGCCCAAGAATACAATATATCTGGGACTGAAGCAAGATAAACAGATAGTTTTATTCAAATATTGAATAACTATTATTATGAAAAGGGAATCAACTTGTCCTGTTTCCCAGAAATGACCATATGAAATGGCTGGAAGTCATAGAGAGGAAACTGATTTCAATAAGGATTCATTTGTTTAGAATAAGACATATTCAAAAGGAGATAAACTGCTACAGCTGGTAGAATGTTTCTCTTGTACTTGTTTCACTTAAAGTCTACATTCATTGATGATAAACTATTTTTAAATTTGTGTATGTATTCTGAATGTCATGCTATAAAAAAGTGACGACTATCATTATCTGACTTCATATTAAGATAGAGGTTTTTTGTAAACTAAAAATTTTGTGTAAAAAAAAAAAAAAAATGTCTTGCAAAAGTTGAAAAATTAGCAGAAACTTGTTTCTACTAATGCAATGGAATCAAACGTTGCATTGGACATTAAAGAGAATTCTAACATTTTTTAAAGAGTCTTTTCAAGGCACCTTTTACCTCCTTGTTCTTCAAGCTATAAATAATAGGGTTGATCATGGGGATGACTAAAGTATAAAAAACGGAGGCAATCTTGTCTGTGTCAAGTGAATGGTTGGATTCAGGTTGCAGGTACATGAAGAGAAGTGTCCCATGGAATACAACTACCACTGTGAGATGAGAGCCACAGATAGAGAATGCTTTTTGCCTGCCCTCAGAGGATTTCATCTTGAGGATGGTCACAAGAATGAGCACTTGGGAGATGAGAATAATCAAGAGGGAAGAAACCAAATTTAAGGCAGAAAAGGTCATAATGATTAGCTGTGTCTCACTTGTGTCTGAGCATGCAATGGACAATAGAGGAAGACTGTCATAATAGAAATGTCTTATTATATTTGATTCACAGAAAGATGATTTAAAAATTCCAATTGTGATCACTAAACATATTATGATGCAGTAGAGGTAGGAGACAGCCACCAATATCCAACAGACCCTTTCTGACATGATGACCATGTAGAGCAGAGGCTTACAGATAGCTACATATCAATCATAGGCCATGGCTGACAGGATAAAAAGTTCACTAGCAATAAAAGTCCCAAAGAAAAATAGCTGTACTGCACATCCAGTATAAGAAATAATATTTTTCTCCCCTATGAAACTAACCAACATTTTTGGTCCAATAGTTGTGGAATAACTAACATCAACAAATGCCAGATGTTTGAGGAAAAAAATACATGGGGGTTTGGAGGTGGGAATCCACAATGGTTAGGATGATCAAGCCTAGATTCCATATAGCTGTGGCCATGTAATTGAGGAAAAATACCACAAAGAGGGGACCCTGCAATCCAGGTTGATTTGTAATACCCATGATAATGAATTCAGTCACCTGGTTTCCTCTGCTTTCATTCAACTTGATCATTTCCTTCATCCAAGGAACATAATCTAAGAATAAAAGGAATAAAACTTTGAGTACCATGTGAACAGATAAATGGGCTAATATCAGGTATAAATGTCAGATAAGATGAGCAGGAATTTCTCCACTCAATTGCAATGTAATTTTATCTTTTTAGGTGCCATGTGGTGAATTAATTCAAACTGAAATCTTATAACACATCTGATCATTTCATTTCATATCATATTAAAACCCATCAAATCATATCATATTATAAGCATCCAATTATCAAGAGAAAATGTATGTGGTTTGTTTTTGCAAAACAAAAACTGAATTATAAAATTAAATATCCCCAAATGATGAAACAGCATCATGCTATAAATGTATTTTGAAATATTTTCTCTAATTAATGCATTGAAGGATTATAATGGAATTATAAGGGAAGATAGAATATACAGAAACTACTTAAAAAGAAATTGTGGTAAAATAATTATTAAGTTGGCTTTAAGGCTAAGAAATGGGTAAGACATGAGACAGAAATATAGGTTAAAAATCATATTCACTAAAATTCCAAGTAACCCTGTGTGTGCCATATAACTTCCTAATAGGGCATTTGTCTATGACTGGTGTTTGCAAAGAGGTGACCTGAGCCAAGGGATTTTCTTTTTTTAGGAGGGACCTAAACCATTAAAGGTGAAAATTCAGGTTTTATTTCAGTCTCTTCCTCTTATAGTAATTAACAGTATGCTATCCAGGGAGATTCCATCTATTCTTATTCTCTATAATCTCACTTCCATTTGCCTTATTAGAGAGAAAATATTTTGCTACCAGGAATATGAGATTATCTAAGCATACAATTTTAGTATTTTTAATGTCTTTCATTCCCAAAGACATGAAAAGATAACATAAAAAAGCTTGCTTGTTCTTCAAAGTGTATGCAATTGCTTAGCATTTATCTCAAAAGATCACTGGTATCCCATATATTATTATTGATTAATATCCTTTGACAAAGGCTATTTTATATCTCTTATTGGAAAAAAAGCTTTTGTAACTATTGTTATGACTAAAAACTGTCATCTAATGGCTTTTCTTGAATGGTTTAATGCTCTTACAATTTGAATGAATTTACCACATGCCTCCTAATTTTTTCTCATCCATCCCTACAGTGAGCATGGTGATCAGCTTTTTGAACTAAACTTCTCAAATTGCACATTTTTTTTCATGCCTGCTACACTATAAAGATAACAAAGAATGATATTACCTGCTTTATTTGGAAGATAGAATCTTTTGTAGTTTGTTCATGTTACCTGTACTACCAGTTGCTAGAATGGGATTTTATGTTTTCTCAGTCCCCATGAGTATATATCCCTAGAGGAAAAGAGAAGTTTACTGAATTTTACATGATCATGTTAATGAACAGGTTTACCTAATTCATGAAACATTTATTGAATTCCTATTATATTCCAGATATCTGATTGATAGTGATTATATTTTGGGTTGCATCAGAACCAAAGATATTGCATAGGATCATAAATGAAATAATAAGCAAAAAGAACAGTTTATATTAATCATACAGACACTGAAAGTCAAGTTGATGAAGAAAATAAAGTACTCAGAATACAAAAATAAAATATAATGGGCAAGATGGAGAGTTTGCCTTTATGCAAAAAAAAAAAAAAATAATTATATCTAGGACAGATGGATATAAATGGACGTAGCATTTGTCACCAAATATATGCATGCTGAACTACCTTTACAAAATTACAAGAATTTTTGGAAAGAGCTTGGTGGTCCATCGGGTAGAGTTCTGGGCCTGTAATTTGAAAGAACAAGTTTCTAATCTACCACATTCATTAGCTATGATGCTTTTGGCAAGTAACTTGGTCTTTTCATATCCATTTTTTTCTGCCAAAATAAGGTAAAATAGCATCTTTATGCCAGTATTGCTATCAAAATAAGTTTTTATCAGGTAACTACATGGTTCAGTGGATATGTCTCAGGGCCTGGAGTCAGAAAGATCTGAGTTCAAAGGTTATCTTGATACATATGAGGAATCAAACCTTGGCATATATCTTACTTTGAATCAGTTGCTTAAACTTTTCAATGGAGATAATAGCACTTTGCAAATAGATTATTTTGAGGTGCAAATGAAATTGGTTAACAAGTAATGCCTCTAATAGGCATTAAATAAATGCTTGTATAATCTATCATTCATGATAAGAAAAGATAATGATAAATTTTGGAGGGGATGCTGGAAAACTGGAATTCTAATGAATTGTTAGTGGAGTTCTGAAGATATCTACACTGAGCTCTAAGATGTCCAACTTTTCCACATTGAAAACATCGATGAGTTTCTTGAAGTCCCTTGCCAAGATGGACCCTGTCTTCCCATGTTCATCATCATCTCAGTATAATAAGCATTTGTGCCCACTGTGGCACAGCGTCTTATGATCTCCTCTAAAGGAGCATCTTTGTCTAGTCCCCATAAAATCCTTTTGCAGATCTCATTGACATTTTCCTTAGCTAGATGTCTGGCCATTATTTCTGTAGCTGCATTATCTCCAATAGTTCTCATTACAGCTGTTTGCAAACGTCCCACAAAATCTGCAAAAGGTTCATTGGGACCTTGCTCTATTTTTGTGAAGGCTTTCCCTCGATCCTTTTGTCCTGGGAGGGAACTCCAAGCTTTTATTGCAGCCTTAGAAATTTGCTCATACACTGGTATGGGATAATAAATCTGTTCTGAATTCTCTGCATACTGACCTTCACCAGCTAGTTGGTCAAAAGTGATTTGTACAATAGCTCCTGTTTGCCTATTGTGTTGGGCTTGAATCCTACATAATTCATGATACTCCAAAAGCCAGAATAAATTTTGTCCCAGTTCTAAACATATTTTAGCTATGGATTTCCAATCATTCGGGTTAAGACTTCATAAGACAAATTATCTAGTAACATCTTAACATAAGATGATGTAGCCCCATAAAGAGTGCATCCCTTTTTCAAATCCTTAATTTTTTTTCCAAATTAAAAGGAGTGTATCTTCTCCCTTTTGACCTGAAGAGTCAAGCTCTTTGATCACAGTGTATGCATTTATAAAATCAGATATATCTTCTCCTTCATTTTTTGGCTTAATTAATGCCTCTTCTAATCTTGTCATATTCTGCTTTACAAGAGATGATTATGTTTCTGCCTCTCCCCCTCCTTCTTTTTCCTCCACCCATGAAGGGTTAATTGCAGGTGGGGGAGGCGGGGAGGAGATAAGAAATGATCTAATTTCTCCTGCTGTGAAGTATCACACTCAAAATTGTATTTAACTCCATTCTTATCTGATTCTTCCTCCTTTTCACCTAGTTTAGTTGACACCTCCCCCTCCTGCTCTTTCTTCTTTTTCCTCATTCTAACACTTACATAATTTCCTAAAGCCAGTTGTATTAAATTATATATATTAAGTATGTCTTTGAAAATTGCATTTTTATTGCAGAATTGACAAAGATCCTCTCCCACTAATTTCCACTCCATTGAGTGTGGATTAGAATTGTAATATTTACCCAGGTGCTCTCCTACTAATTTCCACTCGTCTAGATCCAATTCTTTTTCCATAGAGAACCAAGGACATATGTGCTTTACAGTTTCTAAAAGTTCAGTGATGTGCTCCAAAATTATAATCAAACCTTGGCTTTTCATAACCTTGACAATGCTCTCTAAACATTGTCCTTGAACAGAAGCAGAAGGCTGTTTTCTAAACATCTGTTGCATCTTAGCTGAAATTCTACTTTAACTCTTTTAACAAAATTTCTTTATTGTACTCACTTAATTTCTGGGTTGAGGAATCTCATACTGAATACTGAGTTGTGAATCTCCCAAAAGTGTGAACTCCAATGAATACTTAAATACATTAGTGAGCTAGAAGATTTGCTTATTACCATGCTAAATTAAGCAACTGACATCACTTTGTAAGGATTCTAACAGACAAGTGATCGGCAAGAATGGGATTGGGGGAGGGAGGGAAGGAAATGGGAAAAGGATTAACTTAATAAATTAAAACACACATACACACACACAACATAGAGTAAAACTCATGTTGGGATGTTGCAGGCAAGGCTTTCTCCTGCAGGAAGATGTGTTACTCCTAGAGAAGATGACATATTTCAAATGCCCTTATAAATCTGAAATATTTAATCCCTAATTTTTGTGTACATCTGGAATTTGCCAATTTATGTGTCAAAATTCTGAATATGTAGTGGATTTTTAGAGTGCACAGCTGCAGAGAAATAAGTTAGAAAAGATATTATTTAGGGACACAAAGCTCTAATAACAAAGTTCTATATTTTGTCATCAGGCCTTATCGATCCCTAGACTCTACAAATTTTCTTTCTTAAAGGCTCTAATCCTTGAGTAGAGGATATCACAGTGCTCTGAAGAGCAGCAAGCCTAATATAATAATGACATAGTTTTCAGTTTTTCTCCAGAATGTTTTGACCAATTCACAGCACTAAGAATAAAATATTAGGGTATTTATTTCCCCACACCCATTTCATTATGTCATCTTTCTTTCCTTTCAGATTAGTTAATTTGATACTGTGGGGTAATGATTCATTTGTTTTAAGTTATATTTCTCTAATTATTACTCATTTATAGAAGTTTCCCCTACAACTATTGAGACCTTTGGTTTCTTCTGAAAACTGTTAGTTAATATCCTTTCACAGTCAAATGGAGTGCCATTCTTCTATCCATCTCTGTCTCTTTCTCTGTCTTTCTGTCTCTATCTCTGTCTCTTTCTCTCTTTTCTCTCTTTCTGTGTGGGTGTGTAAGATGAGGAGGTAGTCAAATTATGGTAATGTGAAAGAAAATACATGACTCAGACAGTCTTTTGATGTGTCCTGTATCTTTCATCCATATCTTAACAGGAATTTAGATCATTTCTGGTAAGTAGTTTTCTCTCATTTAAAATCCTTGTATTTAGGGAATTTGGGAAAATTATAATGCTTCCCTCAACTGGACTCCATATCTCACTCATACTTTTGATTAATATATTCATGTGAGATCTATAACTGGCTTTTCTGTCCCTTAAGGATACTCCTTCCCAGTATTATGATTATGCTGATTCTTCCCAGGAGAATTCAAGTTTATTCAGAGCAGAGATAGTTTTGTTATTATTATCAAATATCTAATACCTATCTTGGTTCCCCAAAAAAAAAAAAACAATTATTTAATAAATGTCTATTAAATAATACTGAATGGAAAACATTTATCAAGATGGTAATATTATATATAACTTAGAAATAAAGAAATAGTAATAGGGAATAGAAAAGAACAAACAAAAATGGGTGGAAACTCCCCAAAGTCATTAGTTTCACTTTATTTATTCATACAATTTTCCCCAAATGGCAATATGTAAAAATAAATTTAATGATTTTTGCTTATGTTCCATTGTTTCTAATTAACAATAAAAAAAAAAAAAATCATGTTAAAAAAAAAAAAAAAAAAAAAAACTTCCAGATGCTTTTTTTCTCTAAACACAAAGTTCATTTACAGACAAGGCATTTCCTTGTGTATTTAAGCATGATTTCCCTAGGGTTTGATTACAAAAGGAATAAAAATCTTGGGAATTGTAAATACTGACTTACTTGTGATATAGGGAAGCACTAAATTCTGCTAATGATATGAATGATTGCCAAGCATTACATATAATTTGACATAGAAATATATTTGATAATACTTCCTCATTATGGGTCTTAACAGCAAATTAACACACACCAATATATAGATACCTATAAATTCCCCATCAGGACCAAAAAAAAAGGCAGTCCATCTAGCTCTTTCCAATAATAAGAATTGTTTTCTTTCCAATTTGTGAATTGGATTTATTTTTTATTTCATTTTATCAATAATCACAACATATTTTAAAATACATTCACATTAAAGAGCAATATTAGCATGTAATGTACATTTTTTTTTAAATGATCAATCTAGTAATGTCATATCCATCCATTTATATTTACTGGACCTTTCTAATGGTTCCATTATTTTTGAATCCCTATCCAATTAACTTGTAGGATCCTTGGAGCAATAGTATCTCTCTCTCTCTCTCAGTCATTTAACATTTATGAGTAGAAATAAAAGACATTTATTTGATTAGTGTTGAATAGTGGATGGAAGGCTGAAGATGGTTTTGACCCAGCACACGCAATCACTTCCATAAACTTCATTTATTCCTTTCTATATTATTTTCTATATTTATTATTTTCTATATGCCCAATATCTATCATAATGTATATGACTGAATACTTGCTTCTTGGCAATTGTTTGGTTGATAGAAATTCTTATGGTATGCATCTAATTTTGCTTTTTCTGTGTTTTTTTTTTTTTTTTTTTTTTTTTTTTTTTTGATATGATGCTGTTGTTTATGATGTGCCTTTTATATTTAGGTTCTAAATCCACCATGCTTTATTTTTTTTTTTTTTTTTTTTTTTTTTTTTTTTTTTTTTTTTTTGATATGATGCTGTTGTTTATGATGTGCCTTTTATATTTAGGTTCTAAATCCACCATGCTTTATTATGAAATATATTATGTTTATTTAATAATATAACATAATATATAATGGTATAATAATAATAGCTAACATTTAAATAATGCTATTTAATAATCTCTGTGAGAGGCCCTGTATTAAGTGCTATTCAACTATTTTCTCATTTTATCCTCATAACAATCTTGGCAGGTATTTGACAAATAAGGAAACTGAAACAGAACTTAAAATGCTTCCCTCATGATCTCAGAATTTATTAGCATTCTCAGGCTGAATTGTACTCAGTTTATTCTTTACCTCTAATCTCCCAATGTTTTACCTCTAATCAGTATGTCACTAAACCATCACTGTATAACATGCAAATCTACATCTAATTTATATCAAATTAATGTGTTAGTATACACCTAACTTATATCCAAACACTTTTTAGGGCTTCTACAATAGCAGTTCTCATTCCAGTAATTTATATTTTTTTAATCAATTTTTTTTTTTTTTTTTTTTTTTTTTTTTTTTTTTAGTAAACAGTGGACTATTGAGTTAAATTCTTCATGCTAGCATACGTCTTGTATTCTTTGATCAGTAGTAAATGGTTTTGATAATTTTGACTATTTGGAGAAAAAAGAAATAATTCACATACTCTACTTTTCCTCCAACTGTACTGTTGATAACATTCCAGAAACAAAGATTATCTTATCACCTTCATCTCCAAATCACATGTCCAGATATAAATGCTTGGGGAGATAATCTTCTTAACAACAGGATAAGCCCTTGTTTATACTTTTGTCTACCCCAGTGATCCTTACTTTCTCAAAAATGTTAGGCTTTTTTTTAAAACCAGCTTTTTCTTGGGATACCAAGGATGCTTTGTATTTGGGGAGAAAAAGAGAGATTTGTCTAGAAATATTTTTCCCTACCCAAATTGGCACTTGGTTTTATATTTTGTTAAGAATAGATTACTTTTTGCATATAAAATTTTGTCAATTTTTTTCTAATTCAAAAATATTTTGAAAGTATTAATTGCTCCAATATTTGTTTATATACTTCCCTTTTTATTGTTTACTTTTTTCTGGTTATCGTTATGCATTAATCTTTTTAAAAATACATGTTTTTTTTCATGAATCATTTTGGGAGTGAATAATTAAAACAAAAGGGAAAAAACATGAAAGAATAAAACAGATGGAAAAAAGTGAACATAGCATGTGTTGATTTACATTCAATCTCTATAGTTCTCAGTATGGATACACATAATGTTTTCTATCCAAAGTTTATTGGGATTGCCTTGGATCATTGAACCTCTGAGAAGAACCGAGGGCTTCATAGTTGATCATCACACAATTTTGCTGTTACCATGGGTAAAGTATTACTGGTTTTGCTTGTTTTTGCTCAGCATCAGGTTTGAGTAAATCGTTCCAGACCTTTCTAAAATCAACTTGTTTATCATTTTTTTAGAACAATAATATTCCATTACATCCATATACCATAACTTGTTCAGCTGTTATCCAAATGATGGGCATCTACTCAGTTTTGAGTTCCTTGCCTCTAAAAATGCTACAAGCATTTCTGTACATGTGGGTTCCTTTTCCTCTTTTATGATCTCTTTGGGATACAAGGCCAGTAGAAACACTGCTAGATCAAAGGGTATGCACATTTTGATAGCTCTTTGGTAATACTTTCAATTTGCTTTCCAGAATGGTTGGATCAGTTCACAACTCCACCAACAATATATTAGTGTCTCAATTTTCCCACTTTCCTTCCAACATTCATCATTATCTTTTCCTGTTATCTTAGCTAATCTGAGAGGTGTTTAGTGATACATCAGAGTTGTCTTAATTTGCATTTCTCTAATCAATAATACTTTAGGAATTTATTTTTTATATAACTACAAGTTGCTTCAATTTCTTCATTTGAAAATTATCTGTTCATATCCTTTGATAATTTGTAATTTGGAAAATGGCTTCTTATAAATTTGAGCCAATTTTTTCACATAATGAAACCTTTATCAGAATCCTTGAATGTAAAAACATTTTTCCCAATTTTCTGCTTTCCTTCTAATCTTGGATGCATTGGTTTTGTTTGCACAAAACATTTTTAATTTAACATAATCAAAATTATTAATTTTGCATTTCATAATGTTCTTTAGTTCTTCTTTGACCATAAACTCCTTTCTTTTCCACAGATCTGAGAGGTAGCCTGTCTCTAGTTCTCCTAATTTGCTTATAAATGTCATATCACTCTTTATGTCTAAATCATGAACCCATTTTGACCTTATCTTAATATAGGGTATTGAGTGTTCATTAATACCTAGTTTCTGCCATAAGAAGAATCATTAGGAAAATCTATAAAAGCTGACAATGATAATGATGCTTATGACAGTTACAAAGATGATGATTGTGATGCTGCTGCTGATAATACAAATCATGAAATGAAGTTCAGGAAGAAAAAAGAGGATTGGTAATGATAAATGATTATGGAAATTATGATAATGATGATAGCATTTAGAAATAGGTTTCCCTGAATTGAGAGAATGCCCAATATTAGAGATGTTTTTTTTTTTTTAAATGCTGGACTTTAAATCCAGAGAATTCAGACAAAAATAAATAAAAAATTCTCTTCCCCAAACAACTTTACCACTGTAATAATTGTTACATTTCAAAGAGTCCTTTTTACATTTGCCTTTCAAATGTTGAATTTTAGATTCTCTCCCTTATCCCACTCCTAATAATAATTAATCATATGCGAAGTTGTGTAAAACATTTCCATAAATGTCATTTTATGGAAAAAAAAATATAGATCTCCTACCCTAATAAGAGTATTCACTAAAGGTTTTAAATCACAAGATTGAAGGCAGATGGGATGAGTTATTTGGGGGGATGGAGTTACCACCTATTTTGTTCAATAGAAACAGATATAAAACTGGAGAATTAGCAAGGTCATTATGAAAAGTCAACATTTTCAAATATTGTAGTAATGATTTATTAATGAAATTCTTCCATTTTCTCATAAAACCAATGGAAATGTTATGTTGTAATATTTGTGTGCAGCACTAATCCCAAAGAAAAGCCCTTTAAAAAAAAGGCTATTGTCAGCATTTATTGAAAAATATATTTCAAACACATTTCAAGTGGCATTTGTTTTGACTTAAAAAAAAGTTTTAAAAGTGACAAATTGGAAAGTCATTTTGTTAGGCTTTTTTTTTTTTTTTTTTTTTTGAAGAAAATGTTTTATTTGTAGTGGATTTTTAAAGTCGAATATAATTTGGGATATTATATGTTAATTAAGAAAGGTGATATAATCTCAATCAAGACAGACATAGAAATTTGACTTATGATGTGAAAGTCTGATTTCATTCTGTCCTGGGTATAGCACATTTGGAACATTGTGTACAATATTGGGTAACAGTATTAAGAAAATCCCAGAAGTTACAATGTCAACAGAGAAAGGAAACAATAATTTTGGAGACAAAAGCATATTATGTATAAGTTGAAGTATTGGTTGAAGACATGATGATGTTAACACATAGAATAGGTTCATGGAAACAAAGATTTTTAACTGTAATGGTGTCTAAAAAGCATATAATCAACCCCCTCCATTTTAGATGTATGTGACCCTTAAAGAATAAACGTATTACTCATAATATCATAGGTCAAAAGTAATAGACCTGTTATTTGAACACAGATCCCATAATTGTACAGATTATCACAAAAGTCTTAATTTTCAGCTTAAAAATATATCTACACTAATATTGTTAGGATATTCTAACCATCCCAGTGTTCTTTCCATTCTGGCATAAGAATGAAAGATCAAAGACTTAAAATAAGAGAAGAAATAAAAGTTGTCTTTAAAAAAAAAAAATGAAAAATTCTTATAAAGTAAAGGAAATCAATTTATTTTGATTTACAAGGTAGATGAAGCAATATCTATAATTCATAGAAGGGAAGTTGAGATTATAATAAGAATAAACATCTTAACAATATGAGATATTAACAATAAGGTAGGTTGACTATTGTACCAGGTAGCATGGCTTTTGTGTACATTTATTTACTTTAATGCAGTACATTATATTAATGTTAATGGCCATGTTAATAACAATGTATTATTAATTGTTTTTTATTTTATTATAATATAATAATAATTATTGTTACTAATGTTAATAAACAGTGGCCCAATGCAGAGTACCTTGTTGTCAGCATTTTCTAAATGCTCATTAATTGATTTTTCCACACTAGAAAAAATCAAGCAAAGTTAGGATGTCAAGTATTGTAATATATAATGAAATGGATAACTTTTTGGACAATAAGTTGTTTGATTTTTGAAGCTTTTTATTTTCAAAACATATGCACAGATGATTTTCCAACATTGACTCTCACATAGCCTTGTGTTCCAAATTTTCCCCTCCTTTCTCCCATCCCTCCCCTAGATGGAAAACAATTCAAGATATGTTATACATGTTAAAATAAATGTTAAATTCAATATGTGTAAAGATATTTATGCAATTTTCTTGTTGCACAAGAAGAATCAGATTAAAAAAAAAGAAAATGAGTAAGGAAACAAAATGCAAGCAAACAACATCAAAAGGAGTGAGAATGTTATGTTGTGATCCACATTCAGTTCCCACAATCATCTCTCTGGGTGTAGATGGTTCTCTTCATCACAAGATCATTGGAACTGGCACCAATCATGAGACAGATATTTTTAAGAAAGTTGTTATAATAAACTTTCTAATACTTCTCATCAATTATATAGTCTAATTAAATTAATTAAGATTTTCTGGAGGTTGGGAATTAAAAAAAAAAATGATTTTATAACTACATATTAAGGAAAGTGTAGTTTTCTTTTTCCCCCCTAAAGGAAGAGAAAATAAGCAGGGAGCTGACAAAATAATCCAGTGGAAATTTACATGCTTCTTATTATGAATGAAATCATACTTTATATTAGGCATAAAAAAAAAATGCTTAGATCACTTTTTAAAAAGCCTTTTCAAGGCACCTTTTACCTCTTTGTTCCTCAAGCTGTAGATCAAAGGATTGAGCATAGGGATGATCAGAGTGTAAAACACAGAGGCCATCTTGTCTATGTCAAAAGAATGGCTAGATTGAGGCTGCAGGTACATGAAGAGTAATGTCACATAGAATACAACTACCACTGTGAGATGAGAGCCACAGGTAGAGAAAGCTTTGTGTCTGCCCTCAGAAGAGTTCATCCTGAGGATGGCCAAAAGAATGAGCATGTAGGAAATAAGGATAACCAAGAGGGAAGAAACCAAATTAATTGCAGAAAAAGTCAAAATTATTAGTTCTATTCCACTTGTGTCTGAGCATATAATGGATATTAGAGGCATACAGTCACAGTAAAAATATCCCAATACATTTGATTTGCAGAAAGATGATATAAAAATATTTGTTGTGATCAGTAGGCATACCATAATGCTATAGAGATATGATAAAGCCACCAAAAGCCAACATACCCTGTTTGACATGATGACCACATATAGGAGGGGCTTACAGATTGCCACATAGCGATCATAGGCCATGGCTGATAGGATAAATATTTCACTTGTGATACATATCCCAACAAAACTAGCTGCATTGCACACCCATTATAGGAAATGATATTTTTCTCCTCTGTGAAACTAACCAGCATTTTTGGTCCAATAGCTGTGGAATAACCAAGATCCACAAATGCCAGATGTTTGAGAAAAAAGTACATGGGAATTTGGAGGTGGGAATCCACAGTGGTTAGGATAATGATACCCAGGTTCCCCAGCACTGTGATCATGTAATTGACCAAAAACACAAAAAAGAGAGGACACTGATATTCAGGATGGTTTGTGATGCCCATGAGAATGAATTCAGTCACCTGCTTCCCTGCAGTTTCATTCATCTTGATCATTTCTTCTATCTATGAAAGATGATCTAAGAATAATAATAATCATTATTATTAATAATAACCTTCTTTGAGTACTGTGTACATAGATAATTAGTCAGGTAATACATAAAATATATTAAGATGAGCAGGAATTTTCTACACAATTACAGTGTGATTTTATCAATTTAGGTGAATTCACTCTTATTGAAATAATTCTTATCATTTAATATGCTATCATAATCCTGTCACTAAAAGCTAAGTGAATGTGATTTTATTTTAAAATAAAAATAATGCCATCATGAAAGTACTTATCCCCAATATATAGGAAGGGAAAGTATGAATGAATATTGAAATATTTAATTAATTGTTGGTTCAAAGGATTATACTGGGATACGGGAGGAAGATAATGTCTATAAGGACATTTTATGGAGGAACTGCTGTGAAAGAAGTATCAGATTGACTTTGAGGTTAAAAAGACTTGACTTAAAGAATTATATCTATCACATTTCCAAGTAGTACTATGCTAGTCCTATAACCTCCTGGTTGTTGGGCTATTGTTAATAAATATCAATTGAAAAGAGATCACCTATGCTGAAAGATGGAATTTCTTTTTTAGGAATGCCCTAAACCAAATGAAGGTAAAGATCTCTGATGTATTCCAGTCTCTCCCTTATGTAATCATTAATTTTATGACAACCAGAGAGGCCCCCACTGCTCACTGACTATTTTGAGAGAAAGAGCGATACAAAGAGAGAGAGAGGGATGGAGGGAGGGAAGGAGGAAGGAAATATTTTTTTCTACCAATCTCATGAAAATGAACCAGTCTTATAATTTTAGGATTTTTGTTCCCAGAAACACAAAAACAATTTTTAAAATATTATGCTTGTTTTTCAGATGATGTACACTTGCATAACATTAATCTTAAATATCATTGGGATCCCATATATTATTAACTGCCCATGCTTCTTGAAAAAAGCTATTTGATTTATGTAAAAAAGCATCTGAAGCATTATTCACACCTAAAAGTTCTCATGTAATGGCTTTGCTCTACTGATTTTATGCCCTTTCAATTTGAAAGAATTCACCACTAAATTACCCCAGTCATTCCTGTGGTAATCATAGTGATCAGCTTTGTTTAATTGAATTGACTAGGCTTAATATTTTTAATATCTGTTGCACTGAAAAGTTAACAAACAGCAAAAAATATTGCTACTTGCCTATCTGGAAGGTAGAATCTTCTATGACTTGTTCATGTTATTGGTACTGCCAGCATCTAGAGACTTTATGGGTTTCTCATTCCCTATGAAGCCTTGTCCCTAGAGAGGTTTGATAAATTATATAGGATCATGTCATGAAAATTACAGAGATTCAACAATGTTAATAGGCTTATATAATTACATTATTTATTAAATATCCCTATGTTCCAGGCTTGTGCTTTGGCGTGAGATATTCTGATTGCACCAAGTACAAAGACATTACAAACACTTGAGAGAGTTCTATAGTCAACAAAACAATTTATTTTAACTGTCCACATAACCAGATTCTCTAGTGGCAGCAGCTGGGTCAAAAAATAGAATACTAAGCCTGCAGTCAGGAAAATCTGAGGTCAAATTTGTTCTATTCCTGTGCTTCTTAGCAAGCAATTTAACTCTCATTTACCCATTTTTCTCTCATACAAAATGAGGATAGTAATACTATCTAACTTTCAGGAATGTGATGAGGATCTAATGAAATTGTTTTCAAGCAACTATAGACAAGTCACATAACCTTTGTCAGCCTTAGCTCCCCAAGTTTAAAATTGGAATTAAATAGCACCCAGTCCCCAGAGCTGTTGTGAGGATTAAATGAAGTAATATTTGTGAGATTATTAGTTCAATTTATGGTAATACTTAAAACTTTATAAATGCTTGATTCCTAAATTTCTTAATGGACCCTAGTTTTTTTTTTTTTTATCAAAGATCCATTTTTAATAAATATCAATATAATATGGATGCATAGCAGCATCCAAACTACTTAACACATTACCAAAAGTCAACCTACTCTATTTTAAATAATTCTGATTCTTTTGTGGATGAATTATTAATGACTAGAAACTTAGTTTTGCTGAACCTAAAAGGGTGAGAGACAGATCCAATGTTGTTTCATGTTGACATGTATAATGAAGATATAAGGGGATCAAAATATCATTGTCCTATATTATTATAGTTTGGGTGAAAATCTATGACTTAGACAGCAAAGTCTTCTGTCATATTCCATATCTTGTTTCCCAATCTTCTATGTTATATTTTTATGAATTCTCTAAACTTTGATGCTGTGCAGAAACAAAAAAAAAATGATCTTATCTGGACTTCCTAGAACATCAAAATTTGGTTAATACATACCTCATTTCAAGTCTAGAATCTGCTATCCTTTCCTGAAGAATGTACTCCCTTTCCATCCTTACAGTTTTGTTTTTGTTTTTAACATTACTTTTGAATGTAACATGAAATTTTCCTTGATCTTTACCTCTATGATATTTACTCAAAACATAGCAATGCCACTGGAGGGTTTTTACAAGTACTTGAATATAGATCATGGTAGTGATGAAAATTATTGTGGAAGATGGGCAAAAAATGTCACAGTGTACAGTGGGACTTTGTATGGGGAGCACCTGAAAATGAATACTGACTCATTAGTTATGTGACCTTAGACAAGCCATTGAACATCCATTCCTTGAACTATAAAACAAAGACATTAATAGCACTTACCTCACTTTGCTATTGTACCAAGTGAGATAATGAATATATAAAATGTTTTACAATTTTTAAAATACAATATATAATCATAGCTATGATAAATTACAATGATAGTGATAGTGATGATCATTGATGATGATGGTGATTAATTGGTTCTTATATAGATGCCAATCTGAGTGGACATTATAAGGCTTAGAGTTAAGAGGACCTGTGTTCAAATAATCCTTCTAATATTTGCAAGTTTTTTGAGGATTGGAAACCACTCACTCTTACTAATCTAAGTGTGTGCTACTTGCTGCAGTGCCAAGTATTTAATCTCTTTATTAATGATTTTTATCCATAACATAAAACGCAATACTTTGGGTTATTATAGGCTTGGCCTTAAAAGTAGGATACTCTGAAGGAACTGGGGTGCTCTATTTTATCAGAAGGAATGGAATTGTTGAGTCACATGACCAAGCTTTATGACTAGTTTATCAGCTTTGATGAAATTGAGGAAAAAAGAGCTTGGGTAAGTTATTTATTTAAATCAAGGGGTGAGGGGGTTCCTAATAAGAATTATGGATGTGAAGACATAATTACATTATCTCTTTGCATATAGAGATTAATGTTGAGGAAAAGCACTATGGAATCCTGAAGGCAGTTTGGATCAATTACAATAGTGTATACACTTAAAACTCTGATCAAGTGAATGAGCAAACATATTAAACATGTATTCAGAGGACCTATGATGACATGTTACATAGTTTGGACACAATATTAATAAAGGTTCATTTTAAACTTGGTTACTATGTGTATTTGTTCTGCTTGACTATGCTAATTTGTTCAAAAAAGAAAATCTTTTTTTCTTATTTTTTAAACTGTAACTTTGTAGGGACAATGGGAGTTGAGGAGTTGATTGAAATAAAAATAGACCACAGAAATACCTTTTATTATTTTTAATAGAAAGAAGACAAAAGAGGAAATATAGAAAGATAAGCAATAGTAACATGTATACAAAACATATAGATACACAAACATGTATATCTATATTTAAACAAAAGAGTAGTTTGAAATAAATATTCACAGATTATATAAAAATCTCATATTAAACCTAATTATGTTCAATTTTGTGTATAGAGATATTCTCTTGAGTGTTTACATTCAAAATTTAAAAAAGCAAAAAAAAAATACAAATAAAAAAATAAAAAATGACATGCAGAAGACAAACAACTGAATTTTAAAATTTGAACATTAGAGGAGACCTCAGCAGTCAAACCTGTACAACACAGAATACAATTATAATCTTTCTACACAGTGATCTCTTATGTATTATATATTCCAATCTACCTATGGACAAGAAAACTGTCCATAACATATTCAAAAATTATTATCCATTCTTTGTTTGAAGAGCTCCATTGAGAAGGAAATTCAAATTGCTAAGACCAATGCCATTTTTTTGATACCTTGGATTATAACAATTGCCCATATTATTTCTATGTTTTCCTGTTAAGTTGGAGCATATATATATATATATATATATATATATATATATGTATATATTTGCTGTGGCTACAGATATGTATATTCAATTCTGCTTTCTCCATTTTAGAAATGAGGTTCATATGATACCTACTACCTCTTTCTTTTCCTTAGAATTATTTTTATATTCTGAATGCTACAATTTTAAGAAATAAGCTCTTCCTTTCATTCTCTTTTTTATTCTAGTATATTATTCCTTTTACCTTCTCTTTTGTCCTTATAAAACACTCAGAACTAAATCAATCCATTCATAAAGGTCTTTTTTTTTAATTCAACACCTCAACACAATTTTAAAATGTTAAGATTCTATATTTCTGTTCATCATTAATCTATTAGCATTGCATTCAACTCATCTAGTTACTCTAATAAACTGACAGGTTTAGACTGTGCCTTCCTTGGGAGCAAAGTTTTTTTCTCTCTTTTTTTTTTTTTTTTTTTAACAACTCTAAACCTTTGAAGAATTTCAGTACATGATATTTGTCATTGCTTAATAAGTACTTGTTATTGATTTTTAGTCATGTTTTGTTTCAAATTTCCTACTCTGCTCTGGTCTTTTAACCAAGGATTTTGAAAGTCTTTTATTCTATTTATGTAAATTTCTCTTCCTACCTCCCATACTATTTACATTCATCTTTACAGTTTAAATTATTCTAAATCATAAGCATATAACATTTATTATATTGTGTATGGTATTTTGAATCTTGTATTGTATTCTCCTCACGTTTTGGTGGAAAATGTTAAGTATAATCTTGACTATAGTTTTTTCTTCCTTTCTTTCTTTCTTTCTTTCTTTTTTTTTTTTTTTTTTTTTTTTTTTTTTTTTTTTTTTTTTTTTTTTTTTTTTTTTTTTTTTTTTTTTGGAGCTACTTCATTCTAGATATTTGTAGTAATTTTTCCCTATAATATGGAAACTCTGGATTTTCTTTATGACATTTGTGGTGCTTTATCTATTGGTGTTTCTTCCAAGAAGTAATTGGTGGATGATGTTCATCTTTATTTTGTCCTATAGTTCTAAAAGATCTGAGTAAATTTCATTTTGATTTAATAAAACTTAGTGATAAGAGATAATTTATGAAAGAATAGACTGAAATTTTGTTTAAAAAATTGAAATTCATTATTTGAAAAGTATTATTAAATAATTTTTCCTTCAAATATTTTCCAAATCAGTTTTTATAAAATAACAATTTTTTAAAAGTCTTTTTAATCTCTTGGTTTTATTCTAATTACTTTTTTTTCTCTCTCACAGAATTATTGATTTCTGATGGTCTCTTCTAGTTTTTATGGAATCAATTTTTTGGGGTAAGGTTTATTTCTTTGTTTTATATTCAATTCTCTTAATTTCCCCCCAGAATTTGTATTTCATTTTTAATCTCTTGCTTCATTTTTTCTACATATTCATGCATTTTTTCACCTTTTTCTTTTTGCTTTTATAATTAATTAGAAGCGTTTTGCATATCAACAATAAGAAAATGTCATCTATTTTCTTAGAGCTCTTTTCAAGGCAGCTTTCACCTCTGTATTTCTTAAACTGTAGATCAAAGGGTTGAGCATGGGAATCACAAGAGTGTAAAATACTGAAGCCATCTTGTCTGTATCAAAGGAATGGCTAGACTTAGGCTGCAAGTACATGAAGATTAGTGTCCCATAGAAGACAACTAACACGGTGAAATGAGAACCACAGGTAGAGAATGCTTTGCGCCTTCCCTCAGCAGAATTCATCCTGAGGATGGCCACAAGAATAAACACATATGACACAAGAACAACCAGGAGGGAGGAAAATAGATTAAAAGCAGAAAGACTCAAAATAATTAGTTCTATGTCACTGGTATTAGAACAAATCATGGACAACAGTGGGAGATTGTCACAGTAGAAATGCCTGATTACATTAGATCTACAAAAGGATGAATTAAAAATCTTAATAGCAATCAGTAGAGAAACACATGTACTGTATAGGTAAGGGATAGCCACAAGTATCCAACACACTCTGTCTGACATGATGACTGTGTAGAGTAGGGGCTTACAGATAGCCACATATCGGTCATAGGCCATGGCTGACAGCACAAAAAGTTCACTGATGATCAAGGTAACAAAGACAAATAGTTGAATTGCACACCCAGTGAAGGAAATTATATTTTTATCCACTACAAAACTGACTAACATTTTGGGGCCAATGGCTGTGGAGTAACCAAGATCAATGAGAGACAGGTGCCTAAGGAAAAAATACATGGGAGTTTGCAGATGGGAATCAATCTTAGTCAGGATGACCATACCAAGGTTTGCCACCACTGTGACAGAGTAGATGAAAAGAAACACCAGGAAGAGAGGTATTTGTAACTCTGGAAGATCTGTGACACCCATGATAATGAATTCAATCACTTTGTTCGTTGCAGTTTCATTCCTTCCTTCCATTTCTTTGGTCTAAAAATATATCCTGTGGAAAAAAAGGAAGTGTACTTTCTTAAGTACATATATTTATACGTGTCATCATCATTATCACAATTGGATGTTATTTTCCTAGTATTTTAAATTTTGCATTGCATTTTATATATATATATATATATATATATATATATATATATATATATATATAATCTTGGTGTCTATGGAAATTATGATAAACAGATGAAATTAATAGTACTAATGAAGACCTTGAGACCAAATTATAAAATTCAAGAACATCTTTCCTCCCATCTCAATATATGACAACAATATTTGCCATAAGCAGTTCTGCTTTATATAATTAATGTGTCATGGAGTTCTTGACCCCCAAGAAATGGAACAAGGTAAAAATGTGAATACCTTCAAAGAAACTTCCATCAAGGAATTGGAGAAAGAATCATATTTTACATTGAGGAAATGTTACATTTTGGTAACATCTATAGACTCCCAATGAGATCTCTAAAAGACCTGAAAACAACAATAAAATTAAAAAAAAAAAAAAACCTCCATTTCTTATAGCTTCTTCTTAGTACTTTATTTAGTCCCTGAATTATAAAAACAATCATTTTATAATGATTTGTTGTTGTTCTTGTTTTTATTAAATGTCCACCATTTTCAAAGACGTAAAGTCATATTAGAGATATTTACTTTTTAATGAAAATGTCCAGTTGTGGGGTAGCTAGATGGTACAGGGGAGAGAGCACTGGCTCTGAAGTCAGGAGAACTTGAATTCAATTCTACCCTCAGACACTTACTACCTGTGTGAACCTAGGCAAGTCATTTAACACCACATCCCTCACCAAGAAATCAAGGGAAAAAAGAAAAGAAAGAAAATGGAAATGCTCAGTTGCTCCACATCCAACCCAAAGTCCTATGGACTTGTATACATTAGAGCTCATTCTTCACTGGTTCACACCCCCCTGTTACTTATAAGAATTCCTGACCATGATTGCATGTACTTTTATTTTGGGGTTTTTAAATTAATTCAGTAATGAAGGACCAAATATTCTGGGATGACAGGTGAATGACGCTTTTGGAGACTTACTATTAAGATATATTTATAGGCTAGTTGTTTGACCCTCTAAAATTCCATGACCACTTAGAGCCAGGGGTAGACCTCTAACACTGAATGGTGTAGAGTAGCTAATAACTTCTATTACAAGAAAAAGTAGTTGATGTTTCCTAGAGTGATTAAAATGACAAACTGAAAGTGATAAATTAGCAAAGTCATCAATCAAAAAGGATTTTTAAATGAGTAAATGATAAATGGATGAATTAATAAATAAAAATTGCGAGGTTGCATAACAAGTGTACAACTGTTTCTTGGAGGAAATATTGATTTGAAGGCTTTAGAAAAGTAAAAGAATCATACACCATAAAGTAATTGACATACTTGGAGCTGGTTGTCCAGGGAACTAGCATCCACTTTCCATATGAAATGAATAACGCTGAGGGATTGCTAACACAGAATGAAGACTGACAGATATGAGAGGACAGTAAAGAAAGGGAAATATAATGATTTTTTTTTTTATTTTAATGAGAGACATAAAATAATCCTCTCTGAAATTTGTCCTTACCCCCTCCCCCCAAAAAAAGGAAATAAAAATAAAGTAACTATATTTGGAAGTTTAAGAGGAAAGAAAAATCTATTTTTTCCTTTCCCTTTTTTTTAAAACTGAGATTGTGTTTCAAATTCAGTTTTGTAGCTTTTTAATTATCATAATGAATCCATAAACTATGTGTGTGTTTTTAGAGGGAAGTGTGGGACTTGATAACAATTCTATCTTGAGGCGGTCATTTCAAGAAGTTCTTTAAATTGGGTCATTCTGAACCTTAGCCAACTTGGGTAATCATTGAATGTACACTTCCCTCATTTCCAGTATAGAGGAAATACTCCAGCAAAGCTCTTATACTTTGTGAGATTTCTGTGTTTACAAAAAAGTTTTGGCAGACAGATAATGTAGAAACTCCTATGAACTCTGTCCTGTTCTCCAACTCTGGGCCTGTATAAAAATCTCTACCTACATACTTATGAGTGTCCAACAGTCTCTTACATGAATTTCATCACAAATGTTAACAATGCACTTGCTTTGGTTTCTGGTAGATCACAGATTTGCCAAAAACAATTAGAAGATATGGTCTGCCTTCTAATTTCACATTTCAAATTACAAATTACAAAATATTCTTACCTAAATATCCTAATGCCTTCTGAAGTTCAGGGTAAATTTTATTTATATAATAATGATGCATCATCGCCAATTCTACTTATAAAAGTTCTTTCAGGTGCACAAAACATTTTCATTTTATTATCTGAATCAACTTTGAGAGAGAGATTTTATAGTTTTCATCATTTAACAGATTTTGTTTTTTAAAGATTTTACAGAGGTTCATAAAACTTAACATGATAGGCAAAACATTGATAAAGGAAACTAAGATTAGATGGCCCCACTCATAGAAAGAAAACAAAAGAAGAGTAATATTGAGTAAATCTAGGATGGAGAGTATATCTAGGAAGGAATGATCAATTGTGGGATGCTTTAAAGTTGTCAAAAATGAAGAATGAGAAAACACTATATTTCTCTATAAAGGGATTTTTAGTGACCATGAGGAGGGCACATATTTGCTTTTTAAAGCATTTTAAAACATCTGGTTTTGTCAAACATCAGCAAAATTGTCATTCCTAAAAAAGAATTTGAAAAAAGTCAATCCCATTGGAAAGCACACAATTCTATTGTATATGGCTTGTATTACTTCTGAAGCTTATACAACAAATCCATCTTATTTGTCTAAAAGCTTCCCTATATCAACCTTTAGACTTGTTATATTCTCTGTGTTTTTCCTTAATGCAACAATGGATTAAAATTTTCTTTGTCAAATATAATTAAACTATGCATTATCTTTGTTCACCATATGAAGTGTATGGTTTATTCTCTAATATTCTAGTTTCACATTTAGAATTGGAATAGGTAAATGTGCCAAAGAATATATCTAAAAGAATATGAAGTAGGAGAGATATCAAATTATATAATCAATACCAGAAAGAGCCTCTGAGATTTCTGAGTTCAATCTCTTTTTTATAAATGAAGAAAGTAAGTTTGAGAGAAGAATCAAAGAGTTACCAACAATTTTAAGGTAAGATTTGAACTCGGGCCTTTCTGAATCAAAGTCTGGGGCCACTATATTGCCACTCATTCAATTACTTATCCACTGGCTTTTATCATATATCCTTCTAACTGTTTCTGAGAACTCTTATAATGGGAACAATTCTTGGATTGAGGTGACACTTGAATATGTGCCATTTCAGTAAGTACTATATTGTTTGTTGCCTCAAACTTCTAAACTTCTGTGCAGTAGTTGCTGAGATCTGGTGAATCTGGAGACTTTAGCAGTCTCTTCTATTATCCTATAACTGAATCTAGGAAGCTTGGGAAATTCTTAACATTATAGGCCTGATATGATGACAAAGAATAATGTTATTTCTCACCTTGAATTTCACATCTGGTTGTGGCTTGATCATATTAATCCTTCTTCCAGCTGATCAAGGGAGAATTTATAGGTTTCTAGGTCCTTTTGAGGCATTATCCCTGAAGTATACCAGAGTTTTAATGACTTCTATATTATCACCTCAGGGAGGTTGCCAAATGATTGCAACCATGATTAATATATAAATTCCTACCTAATTCTAAGAGCTATTAGACAATTATCATAAAAAGGAGACACACTGACCTTTATACATGATAATATTCTAAATTTTAATCTTCCAACAGATACTATTTCCTCTGTTTTATACAAATAAAATTATGGAGTCTAGAACAGATGCTCTGCATTTTATTTTTATGTACTTGAAAACTTTAGGATCCATTATTACCCCAGCAATCAAATACATTAACTGAATTTCAAATTAGAAAAATAATGAATTTAAGGAAGAGTTCAAGGATAACATAATGAATTATTTTTAAATTGCTAAGAATGATAGAAGATGTACAGGGAACCCTGATGTGGGTTCTTTACTACACAGAGTTATTTCTTCTTTCATTACCATGTCCATAAAATGTCAATCTATCTAATACCTCAATGCTTAAATCTTGGCAAATGGGAATGATACATTTAATTACTTAAGTAAGAGACCACATCAGGAGCTATTTTTCTATACTAAAATCCATAAATTCAACTGATTGTAGAGATAAATCCAAAACTTGCAACAATATATATTGTACTGGTCACATTGCCTTTCCCCAAATCTTTCTATTTGGTGTTTTTCCATTTCAAATTGATAAATGAAGAAAAATGACGATATAATCTAGGTAAAAGATATAGTCAAAATCAGAACTGCATCAGGTGTATAAGTATCATTTTGTGGGAACCCTTATCTATCCTTTCTGACTCTTAACTAATGACCACAAAGAACTCACCTAGCCAAATTGGAGTTAATCCATTAAAAGATGACTAAATATGCTTTCAACAAGCTTGAGATTGTTTCATATTAATTTTGTGGCATTATGATTCCCACCCTACTCCCAAATTCTAGTTTCTTTGCTCTGTTCTTTATCTATAACTTATCTTGTTTATAGTTGGTTTGTAATACTGATTTAAATATATCCCCCATTAAATGTGAGCTTAAGATCAGACAGGCTTTTCTTTCTTTTTGTTTCCAAAAATGAGTTCAGAACCTGCTTCATAATGGACTCTTAATAAATGCTTATTTATAGGCAAAAATGGGTCAAAAAGCTTTTTATTTTTCAAAACACATGCATGGCTAATTCTACAACATTAGCCCTTGCAAACCTTGTGTTCTAATTTCCCTCCCTTCCCCCATGCCCTCCTCTAGATGGCAAATAGGTTAATATATGTTAAACATGGTAGAAATATATGTTAAATCCAATATATACATACATATTTGTACAATTATCATGCTGTACAAGTATGATTTGATCAAATCAAACCAGAAAAAAAAGAAGCAAAATAAAATGTAAACAACAAAAATAGTGAAAATGCTATAACATTTACTTCTAAGTATAATATTAATAGGCATTTGAATGAACTTGGATCATTAGATCATTCAATAAAATTATATATATGTATATAATCATATATGTGTGTATATATTATATGTGTATATGTGTATATATCATATGTGTATATATAATATATATGTATATATATACATATATAATGTGTGTATATGTGTATATATGTATATACATTACATATGTGAATGTGTGTATATATACTATATGTGTGTATGTAGTATATATACTATATGTATTTGTGTGTATATATGTGTGTATGTATATATATATATATATATATATTCATATTTAATACATATAAATTCATATATATAGTTTTAAGGAGACTTCTTAAACTTCTTAAATTCTCCTATCAGGATAAGAGTACACATACAGCTCCTATTCTTCTTCTTGTACTGCTGCTTCATCTTAGAAACACTTAGTTCAATAGGAAGTTTTTTTTAATGTCCCAAGAAATTAAGATGAAATTCTTGGTCCTCCATCTTGTACGTTTTACATTTAAGCTATCTAATTTTATTTGATTCTAGGATCTTGTCTGCTTTTGATCCCTGAACTTATTTTCTCCTTCCTAATTTATCTTTCTATTAGCACCTTCCTTGCAAACTATTACTGACAGATATCAAATACAAAGCCCTCTTTGGATTGCTGACTGAATAAAATTAAACATAATTGGTAAATTTGTAATGAAATAAATAGCCTTAATATGTTTTTTAAATCAATAAATCAGTCAACGATCAAGGATTTTTATTTGAATTTGAAACCCTTGTTTATTCATTTTGAATTATTTAACCCACTTATTATTATCTAACATTTTTATATTTCTGGTCACTTATTGATTGTCCCATTATATAATGGCTCCTGCCTGAGCCTATGCATTTCGTGGTTTACTTGGATATTTATTTTGTTATATGTTTTTAAATTTATGTAATTTTAAAAGTTTGGCAAGGATTGGTGAGCATTCTCTTCAGAGCCTCTTTCACATCCTTATTCCTTAGGCTATAGATCATAGGATTCAGCATGGGGATCACTAGTGTATAAAACACTGAAGCCATTTTATCAGTATCTAAGGAATGGTTTGATCGGGGTTGCAAATACATGAAAAGGAGTGTCCCATAGAAAACAGTGACAGCTGTCATGTGGGAAGTACAAGTGGAGAAAGCTTTTTTCCTCCCTTCTGCTGAACGTATCCTCAGGATGGCCAAGATGATGAAGAAGTAGGACACAATGACTATAATCATTGAAAAGAAGAGATTCGTTCCTGAAAAAGTGAAGACTGCTGTTTCTGGGATGTAGGTGTCAGAACAGGATAATGCTAACAAGGGAACATTATCACAATAAAAATGATTAATAACATTGGAAGAACAGTAAGACATTGAAAAAACACAGGATGTTACAGTCACTGCCGTAGTTAAACTATAAATATATGTGAGAATAACAAGTAGAATGCAAACCTTCCGTGATACCACAACCATGTATAATAGAGGATTACAAATAGCCACATAGCGGTCATAGGCCATTGCAGCCAACATGAAAATTTCAGCAACAATGAATACTAAGAAACCTCCCAGTTGAGTTGCACACCCATAGTAGGAAATGGTTTTTTCCTCTACCAAGAAATTAACCAGCATCTGGGGAGCAATGACAGTGGAATTGCCAAGATTGATGATTGCCAAGTGTCTGAGGAAAAAGTACATGGGAGTTTGAAGTCGAGAATCTATACTAGTGAGTGTGATGATTCCCACATTTCCAGTCACTGTCACTCCATAGATTGCTAAGAAGATGAAGAAGAGGGGAAGTTGAAGCTCTTGTCGCTCTGAGACTCCAATGAGAATGAATGTCGTTACGTGGGAGAGATTTGTTGAAATCATTTATTCTTCTGGTTTCATCTGTCATGGGAATAATGGAAAGATAGATTAGAGAGCTTAAGATGAGTTTTGTAGAACCGACATTTTGAGTAAATGATGTCCTTGCACATTTTATGTTGTTGCTGTTAAATATTTAGAGAAGCTCGTCTTGGACTTGGAGAGATATTTTACATGAATACTCAGCGAAATTTAATAAGGCAAAAGAACTAGCTTTGGGAAGAGTTAGGAATCTTTCAATCATGATAGTTTGTGATAACAGAATAAGTTTCTTTAGTGTAATATGAAGAGAGGGGTTCCAATTCTACTCTGTTGCAAAGTAGAGAGGGGACCTTTTACAATATCCCTGGAATTCAGAGTCCTTATTAATTAAAAAAAAAAAAAAAATAGTCATTTGACTAAGTAATTGCTAACCTCCCTTTCAGCTTTGGATTTATGGCACTTAAGAATTAAAATAAATAATTTTGTAGTTTAAAATTTTCAATCTTGTGTTTCATTGATACTATTCCACATATTAGAAAAGTATTCAATTCATAGAAATTACTCAGCAAATATTTGCTGGAGTATTTGTACAATACTTTACAGTATTATAGGATATTGTTCCTCCCCTTTATATCTAGTATCTGCTCTTTGCTAATTATTTCAGATTTATCTTGCATTGTTTTTAACTAGTTGCTTGTATATTGTCTTTCTGTGATTTCCTTGAGAACAGGGACTTTCTATTCCTCACAACTAGCACAGTATCTGACAAATAGTAGATATTCAATAAATGTTTATTGACTGAGAAATTCCTCTTTTATGACAAAATCAGTGATGATTTTCAGAAACTCTCATAATACTGTTTGGAAGACCCACTGTTATCCGGAGAAAACAATATATTCAGTCTTATATATTGTGAATATAAATTATGTTGTAGCAAATATTAATTGGATAGAAGCATCAAGAGTATATTAAGTCTTAGAGTCAATTACTGAAACACTATTTTTAAAATCAAAAATACCATTTTTCTCTTCTCTCATAAAATCTCAAATTTGTGTTCAGTTCTAGGTACAATGCTTATGAAAGCAAGTTGGGTATATGAAAAATAATAGTGATATCAAGAACAATTGAAATGGCCATAAAAAGTTTAGTCAAGGAAATGAAAAAAAAAAATTAAACTAGAGAAGAAAAGGCTTGTAATGTAGTGGGAGAAAAATAGCTACCTTTTAACATTTAAAGGACTATCACTTGTGGGACTGAAATCCCCAAACTACAATAAGAAAAATAAGCAGAGCTCCAAGCCAATAGCACTTTATTAGGGAGACTTTTCTCTCTAATGAACTGAACCTCAGATCAAATCTCAAATATCCCCTGGTCCCTTAGACCTTACTTTTATAGCATTTGGTACCTAAACATGCAGAAGAGTGAAAGTCAAATACCAAATCTTATTGGTTGATAGAATTATCTTTTGATCCTCTGAAAGGGGTGAAAATGATGTATCAGTATGGGGTTAGTGGGTTGGGGTAAGCAGAAATAATCTCCACTGACTAAATGATCTGAAGATGAGCTTCTCATGTTGTAAAAAAGAAAATGGGCTGGAGATAAATAGACAAACTCACAAAAAAATAAATAAATGAGTGAATGAGTAAACAAACAACAAACAAATAAAGAGACAAAGAGATAAATGAATTGGGATGCTTTCTAAATCATGTCAAAGCTTCCCACCCATGCCGGGTTCGGTCATGGCAATTGAGCAAAATGGGATGGAGCTATCTTTGGCAAGAATTCTGACATTATACAGGTGTACTTCCTAACTGTTAAACAAGTGGTGAACAGTGAATTTACAATATAAAGTTTGAGACTTACTAAAAGAATTGATTTATGTTGTCATAGTCTCTTTACACAAAATATTTCTCAATATATGCTATTCTTGTATTATTGTTATAGAGCTAAACTAATACTTTCTAACTATTATTAATCTTCATGTAATCACACTGAAGTGATTAATACTTATTGGAATAAAATGGTGATCTGAATGAATCATTTCTCTCATTTTGAGAAAAGAGGTCTTAATTATTTTATTTGGACAATAAGAATAAAATAAGAACAATGATGGGAGGATAGAAAATCAAATTTCCATAAAATTAAAGGAAAGCAAAATAGAACAATGAACTTTTAGGCAGTTGTATTATTTTATCTTGAGAGGCTGGGAGTTTACCATCACTGGAGTTTGTCAGATGGAGGATGCTGGTGAGAAAATATTAAAATTCTAAGTCTACACAAATAGTTTTAGGAGAAGAGTAAATTTTGAACCTAAATAAATGAATGACTGACAGAAAGGAAAAACAGTTGAGAGTGTGACAACACTTCTGAGTACAATGTAGTTCTTAAAAATAATAAATAAATGGATAAAAATAATTCTGGGTTTTCTTTGCACCAGTGTCATTCTCTTTAAGTATGAGATGTTTTCTGTCTAATCTTAATGAAGTCATTTCTGGATAAAGGAAGTGACTTATGAAGACATGGATTTACTTTTCATGGAAGAGATAAGGGGATATATCTTCACAAAGAACATTATCCCTAATTGAGAGCACCCTGTGAGGTACTGGGCTCCTTTAGAGTTCTTCAAACTTGTGGATTACTTAGGTTATTTATACAGGCAGATGCTGGATCAGACACCATTTGGTCAAAATATCTTTCATAGTCCTTTCCAAGTGAGATTCTTTGCTATCACTTCCAACTTTAATATGTGTAGGAATTAAGAGGTGATGCAATAAAGAATAACAATGTTGACCAGTCAAATCCTTCTGTGAAATCTGTGAAATCAAGCTGCTATGTTAACCTCAACTCATGTTTTAACCACCATGCCTACTGTAAGATTCTACATTGATTTTT
The DNA here is from genome assembly GCF_902635505.1 of Sarcophilus harrisii. Taxonomy (NCBI): domain Eukaryota; kingdom Metazoa; phylum Chordata; class Mammalia; order Dasyuromorphia; family Dasyuridae; genus Sarcophilus; species Sarcophilus harrisii. The sequence continues at coordinate 250,545,207 of NC_045431.1, forward strand.
TTTTCTTTCTTTTTTTTTTTGTTATATATGCACATTTCTAGTTTTTATATATTTTCATATGATTCATGATGAGAGAAAAATCAGAACAAAAAGAAAAAACACAAGGGAAAATTTAAAAATAATAGAAGAAAAAAATAAAGTGAACATAGCAGGTATGGTTATATATTCAGTCTCCATAATTTGTTCTCTGGGTGTAGATGGTGTTCCCTATCCAAAATATATTAGAATTATCTTGGATCACTGAACCAATGAGAAAAACCAAATATATCATAGTTGATCATCTCTGCATTGATTTTTCAACCTTAAAGTACAGCAGAAATATAAGCCATTTTTATCTAACAGAGCTCTCATGATTCCTTTGATTCTGTTCAGAGATGTTTCAATCATCATAATTCATATATATTTTAAGCCAGAAAAAAGTCCCACAATTCAGACAAGCAAGTTTTGGTTTTTAAGACAATTGATGGTTAGACAGAGAGATATACACTTGTAGTTCCTGCTGCTGAGTAGAATAAGGGTAGAGTTCTGAGCTTGAATGGGATTAAAGCTGATCAAGTAACTTCACAATTTTTCACGAACACATGGAACTCTCAAAAACATGAGAAATGAAGCAAACTCAGTCAGATATGGAACAGATAATAATAGCTCCTGGGGAAAGGGATTGACTCATGAGCAGCCATGGCACATCCAGCCTGGGAAAGTGAGGCAATTCAAGCCTTAGAAAAATACACCTGATATGGTTCTATACAATAGATAAAAGCTTGTAAAAGCTTAACCCTTTCAAGTTTTTCTCTAATGATATGTTCCAAACTGATTCTTTATCATTTTAAAGGAAATGATCTTCTTCCTGCATTACCAAAGGGCCTTCATAGATTCCAGGAAGAAAAAAAAGACAGAATGAAAGAAGGAAAAAAAGGAGAAAGGAATGGAGGAATAGAGAGAGGGATGGAGAAAAGAAGGAAAGAAGAAAGGCAGGAAGAAAAGGAACAGAGGGAGGGATGAGAAAAGGAAGGAAGGAAGGAAAAAGGAGAAATATAGAAAGGGAGAGAAGGAGAAAGGAAGAAAAGGAAAAAAGGAAGAGAGAAAATTAGAACCAAGGGAGAGATGAAGCAAAGAAGGGAAGGAGAGAGAAATGGGGAGTTGAAGGAAGCAAAGGAGAAAGGAAGGGAGAGAAGAAAAAGAAGAGGGGAAACTAAAATCAACCATTTTGGTGAGTTGCTAACCAATTAGTGTTACAATCAAAATGGTGAAGTGGGTTTGAATGTATTTATTTCAAAGCTCATCAAGTTCAACTATCTGTCAGTATGGCTACAACAATGACCACAATTGAAACAGGTATAGACTTTTTAAGACCATTGCACACATGAAATGATGCCAATTGCAATCATTGATGATCCCAGCCAAAGAAGTTGTAGGAACTGATTATTTAGCAGAAGTTCAGTAGAAATAAAGACCCATGCAAAAAGGAAAAAAAAATCCTTTTGAAATGGAGGGGAAATGATAATTTCTCTCTAATCCTATGTTTACTATCATATTTTCAGGAAACATCCCTGACAAACCATTCCCACACTAATCCTGCAATCTACTTCAAAGGTCTTGCTTCCTAGGATTTTTTGCCACAATATGAAGACTAGGTCCATTGCCTTATATGTTTATTGTGGATTTAGCTTTTAAAAATTAGTTTTGTTACTCATGAACCCATCTCTTAACAGGATGTGAATATCTTTTCCTTATCATTCATATATATATATATATATATATATATATATATATATATATATATATATATATATATATGAATGATAAGGAAAAAAAATATATATATATATTCCTTTTCTTCTCCTCTCAACAAGTCTATCTGTTCTATCTAGAAATAATTTGCAATCAATGACTGTGGTGTTAATGCTTGCCAAACAAACAATGGTTTGGTAGAGAATGAGAGAACCATTATAGCAGCATACCTTAAACTACCCTATATTATTATCCTATGAGCAAATCTACCTGTTTATTCAAACATCCATGAAAAATTTACCCCCTTGGTCATTAGAACATCAGGGACTAGTTCTAGTGTTCCCTATCTTTGGTTATTTTCTGTGGCATCTAATATCTATCTATATTGAGATCTCTCTCTCTCTCTATGTGTGTGTGTGTGTGTGTGTGTGTATGTATATATATATATATATATATATATATATATAATCAGAAGTGAATTCCCTAAGAATATTTTAGTTCAAATGTTTTTGAAACTCCTATTATCACACACTGAGTTGGTTTCAAAAGAAAAAAAAAAAAACAGCAACTACAACAAAATGATCTGCTCCTATTGATGAATGATTTCTCTTGATTTTGCTTTCTTTCCAAATATACCATCAATTCTCTAGATAGAGTACTAATATTTTAAACAAGATATGCACATGAATTAAGGAACTTCTGTATAGCACTGGAAATATAGCTTAACATGGAAACTAGTTAAAGCTTACAAGTTACCTTCTCAATTTTAGGCTCATAATTTCATTCCTACAAAAGGACTTGAATAATATTCTTTTCATGTGCTTATTCAAACTCCACAGCGACAAAAACATCATTTTAGCCTTTGGTTTAACTGATAGCTATCTGTGTAACATAAAGGTAGGCTGAGTAATATAATAAAGGTTGCTCAGATTTTGTTCAAATTGGTTTGTTGAGGGGAAAAAGGGAATCACAACCATACAAAGAGTGACTTACCGATGGATGAGAAATTGGTGCCCTGTACTAAGATGGTTCAGCCCCATTAATTTTTTCAATGGAATTTTGCTTGTTCCTTAAATTTTGGGAGACTTCTGATGTTGGGAAACTTTCAGTCTCTAACATCAGATACCACACTAAAAAAAAAAAAAAAAAATCCCAATACAGGCCACTTCCACCAGGGAGCAAGGGCACTTTAGGGATTAATTACTAAGACATCCTTTCCATATCAATTTGGCCCTCAAGTGAATTAATAGAAAGAGTGTGATTTGGAGTTGTTACTTTTACATGTAAACTATTCTTTTGAAAGATTGATTGTCAAAGATTATTTTTAGAACATAAAGAAAATATGGCACATTCACCAAAAGTTGGTCAATTGGTCCCATGTACCCTAGTATATTTGATCTACCAGTGGCTATTCTTATTGCTTTCCCCCTGCTACCTTTCTTTTGTTCTTTCCCTTAGTTCCTTTCTTGCTCTTCTCTGAAAACTGCTCAAATTTTATCTCTGACATCTAATCATTAATTAATTGTTTCAAATTCAGAATATGTTCAATTCTTCTCCAATTGCCATGTTTCTTCATGGTTCATGATCCAACTAGTATGACTTATGTATCAATCAACCAATAACCAATTATCAAATGCCTGCTATGTTTGACATATAATGCTAGGTCATAAAGTATGAGTAGAGACAATGAAAAGAATTATATTGGTGATGAGTTTGCATTTTAATCAGGCAATGTATATTTATGTATGTATATCAATGTATATCTACTCATTCATTTATTCAGAAAATATTTATCAAATTCTTATTGTGTATAAATAGTACTAGTTATAAGTGAGATCTTCAGGAAAACAAACTTATTTTAGTTTATAAAACAGATCTGTACTGACACAGTTGAATTGAATAATTACAAAACATGCTTATAATTTGTATATGGCAAGGTATATATGTAGGTTAAATATAAGGTAGAAGTCTTTACTTGAGTTCTATTATTTTATTTACTATTTCCATATAATTGGTTCCTTTTGTAATCATTTAAAATATTTTTTTCAAAGAAGGCATCTATTATAGATTAATAGAGTACCAAAAGTGTTCCTGACACAAATTGTTTAAAATTACTTATATATGATATTCAAGATATGAATATTTTTGTGACAATACAAATGTTAAGACTTAAATGGGCCTCTCTCTGGGATGTTGCCAACTAAAACTTAAATAAGAAAATCTCTATTGCATAGATGGCTTGGAATTCCTTGGGTAGAAGTGACACTAATCACCTCTCCCTTGTGACCTACTTCCTTTATGCCTCTGGATTCCCTTAGTGTCTTGCTCTGTTCACTATAGGAAGCATATCTAGGAATGCTTAATTTTATTTTAGGAACTCTTAAGAGACTAATTTGTCATTGCTACTGATGGTCTTAATAGCTTGGGGTTCCCTGATATGTGCAATAATAACAGGTAATGCATGAATCTAATATTCTTCTATAATCTTATTCTAGGCATTCCCCCATTCAATGCCCATTTCCCTCTTCTCCAATAGCTAATAGCATCATGTGCATGTTTGTCCTGAACCTCTGATGAATAACATTTGGGGAATTTCACATTTTTTTGATGACTATGGTATAATAATCTACTTTTTTGTTATAAGGAAAGGTTTCTATCTAAAATGAGGTGTGTGTGAATTAATGGGAAGTGATAGGAATTCCCAAAATAGTGAATATCAATAAAACATATGTTCTTAAAAAGTTAAGAAGAGGAAAAAACAAATCAGGCAATATTATTTTTCCTTTGTTAAATTTTTAAAAAAGGACTTGTCAGTCTTTTTACTTTTTAAAATAATAGCTTTTATTTTTCAAACTAATTTTTAAAATTCACCCAAGGCAAAACATTTTATTCCAAACTTTTCTCCCTCCCTCCTCACCTCTCATTCCCCTAGGCAGCAACTAATCCAATATAGGTTAAACATATATAATTATTCCAAATTGTATTTCCACATTTATCATTGTGTACAAGCAAAATCAGATCATAAGGAGGGAGAATGAGGAAAAATAAAGGAAACAAACAACAACAATACAGATGAAAATACTATGCTGCAATCCACATTCAGTCTCAATAATCCTCTCCTGGGATGTAGATGGCTCTTTCTGTCACAATCTATTAAATTGCCTTGAATCATCAAATTGTTGAAAATAGCCAAATCCATCAGGGTTGATCATCAAATAATCTTCTTGTTGCTGGTTTTATTTGCTTCACTTAGAATCAGTTCATGTAAGCCTTTCCAGGCTTTTCTGAAATCAGCCTCTTCATCATTTAACTTAAAACAATTATATACATTAAACTTATTTACTGTTAAGTTATTCACCCATTCCTCAATTGATGGGTATCTACTCAGTTTCCAGTTCCTTTCAGTGCAAAAAACAGGTGCTAGAAACATTTTGAACAGAAGGTTTCATTTCCCCTTTTTGTCATCTTGTGGGAATACAGATCCAGAAGAGACGTTGCTGGATCAGAGGATATGCACAGTTTGATAGCCCTTCGGGCAGAGTTGCAAATTGCTCTCCAGAAAGGTTGAAATCAGTTCAGAACTTCATCAGCAATGTATCAATGTCCTAGTTCTCTCACATCCCCTCCAATCTTCATTATTATCTTTTCCTGTTAATTTACCGAATCTGAGAGGTATGTAGTAGTTCCTCAGAGTTGTCTTAATTTGCATGTCTCTAAGCATTAGAGATTTAGAGTATTTTTTCATCTGACTAGAAATGGCTTTAATTTCTTATCTGAAAATTGTCTGTTCATCCCCTTTGACTATTTATCAATTGGGAAGTGACTTGAATTCTTATAAATTTGAGTCAGTTTCCAATATATTTCAGAAATGGAACCTTAACAGAAACACTGAATATAAAAATTTCCCAGTTTTTGGCTTCTCTTCCAATCTATTAGTTTTGTTGTCTTATAACCTTTTAAATTTATTATAATCAATATAATCCATTTTTCATTTAATAATTTTCTCTACTTCTTCTTTGATCATAAATTCCTTCCTTATCCACATATCTGAGAAGTAGATTCTCCCTGAATTTACTTATAGTATCGCCCTTTATTTCTAAATCATGAGCCCATTTAATCTTATCTTAGTATAGGGTGCCAGGTGTTGGTTAACATGGTTTATTCCATACTACTTTTTTAGTTTTTCCAGAAATTTTTGTCAAAAAAGTGAGTTGTTATCCTAGAAGCTGGAGTCTATAGGTTTATAAAGCATGGGATTACCCAACCTATTCCACTGATCTACTATTTCTTAGCCAGTACCAAATGATTTTGATGACTTTCAGTTCTGGTACATTTAGGCCACCTTCATTTGCATTTTTCATTAATTTTATTAATTCCTTTGAAATTCCTGACATTTTGTTTTTTTAAATGAATTTTGTTACTACTTTTTCTAGCTCTATAAACTAATTTCCTGGTAGTCTAATTAATATGGCACTAAATACGTAGGTTAGTTTAGGTAGGAGTGTCATTTTTATTATATTAGTTCAGCCTGCCCATGAGTACTTGTTAGTTTCCAATTGTTTAGATCTAACTTTATTTGTGTGAAAAGTATTTTGTCATTGTGTTCATATTGTTCTTGGCTTTGTCTTCCAAGGTATTTTATCCAATATTTTATATTATCTACAGTTATTTTAAGTGGGCTTTTGCTATCTTTTGCTGCTGGATTTCATTAATAACACATAGAAATTCTGATGATTTAAGTGAGTTTATTTTACATCCTGTAATTTTGCTAAAGTTGTTCATTGTTTCTAGTATTTTTAAAGTGCATTGTCTAGGATTCTCTAAATCATATCATCTGCAAAGAAAGATAATTTTGTTTCTTCTTTATCTACTTTATTTCTATTGAGAAGGAAGAAAAAAACAATAGTGTTTTACTGATTCTCAAGAAAAAAAAAAGTTCCTAGTAGATCTTGCATCTACATCTCAAGTCCTGTCTAGTAAACCATAAAGCTAAACTCTTCCATAAACAATAATCCGATCAATGATTTAATGAAAAATTGTGACAAAACATTTTCTTGAAGTTTTTCAAAATATCGTCCTCCTGAGGTAACCCTTTTAACTTTGGAATACATTTTTTTCTTACCATAACCTGAATTTGTGAAGGAATTTTATGAGTGAATTAAATTATCAACCAATCATTTGAAGGTATTTGGAAGTAGTTTTAGTCAAAAGCAATGAAGGTTTGGTTTTCTAAAGTGTGAAACAAAAGTTGTTTTCAATTATGTATAGGATTGTGTCACTGAAGAAGGAACTGACTTATTCCAATTAACCCCAGAAATAAGAAACAGGAATACTGGAGAGATAAGACAAAGGCAAATTTAGGCAATACCAAGAGAACAAAGAAACAATGACAAAACACTATAACAGAACAATTAGAGGAATCCCAAAGTAAAATGGTTTGCTTCAGGAACTAGATATCTTTTTGTAGGAACCACTAAGGAAAAATGTTATATCTATTATATTTGTCACTGATGGGAATTTAAATAAGAGATATGTTTTTCTAAATTTTCTCCTTGGTACTCTTTCGTATAGAGAGATTTTATCTTAACCTCAAGGCCACAGATGCTAATAAGTAAGTTTCTGCTTAGCTAAAGAGGAAATAAAAAAGAAAAAGTTACTCTTTGAAAGGGAGAGACATTAAAGAAGACATTTGCATTGTTTCTCTAGGGCTCTTTTAAAGGCATCTTTCACTTCCTTATTTCTCAAACTATAGATCAAAGGGTTAAGCATGGGAATGACCAGGGTATAAAAGACAGATACCATCTTGTCTGTATCAAAGGAATGACTAGACTTGGGTTGCAAGTACATAAAAGTTAATGTCCCATAGAACACAACCACCACTGTGAGATGGGAGCCACAGGTGGAAAAGGCTTTGCGTCTCCCTTCAGCAGAGTTCATCCTGAGGATGGCCATAAGAATGAGTCCATATGAAACAAGAACAACCAGGAGAGAGAAAATTAAATTAAAAGAAGAAAGGCTCAGAATAAATAACTCTACATCCTTTGCATCTTTGCATAAAATACTTAGGAGGGGGAGACTATCACAGTAAAAATGACTAATTATATTAGATTCCCAAAAAGAGGAATTAAAAATCTTAATTGTTGTCAGTAGTGCTTGAAAGGAGCTGTAGACTTATGGGATGGCCACCAAAAGATAGCACATTCTGTCTGACATGATGACCATGTACAGTAGGGGATTACAGATGGCTACATAGCGATCATAGGCCATCACTGATAACATATAAAGCTCACTTATTATTAATGTTATAAAAATTACTAGCTGACTTGCACATCCAATATAAGATATGACATTTTCCTCTACTACAAAATTAACCAACATTTTGGGGCCAATGGCAGTGGAGTATCCAAGATCAATAAATGCCAGATTCCTTAGAAAAAAGTACATGGGTGTTTTCAGGTGAGAATCAATTTTGATCAAGATAATCAAACCCAGATTCCCCAAAGCTGTTATCGCGTAGATGATGAGGAACACAAGAAAAAGAGGAATTTGTAGATCAGGATGATTTGTGATGCCCATGAGAATGAATTCAGTTACTTGAATTGATGTAGTCTCATTACAATTATCCATTTCTTCCAGCCAAGGAAAACAGTTTGGCATATGCTCTTTCAATATAGGATGCACCATTTACAAAAGATTAGGTGTGTAAGATATTTGCAAATTCCTTTCACTCTTCAATGTAACATCAAGGAATTCAGCAAAGCTCTCCTTACTTCCCATAATGTTTCCTTGGTGTATGCCTCAGAGACAGATTCCTTTGGTGTTGATCTGAGTTTGAACCTGGGCAAATTTTTGATATATTTAATTATCATTTTCAATGACACACAAAAAGTTTATTTATAAAGATTTTACTTCTGATAGTACAACAATAATGTATCTCAAAAGAGATTGGTTTACTAACCATTATTAGTATCCAGTCATTAATATGCCTTTTAATTTCTATAATTCCATGAAATGTCTTTGGTATTGGTCAACTAAAACTTATAATTGGATGGTTTCTTTAAAAAAAAAAAAAAAAAAAAAAAAAAAAAGCAACATAATCATCTTCCTAACAAAAGCACAAATAAACTTCCAAAAACAAGTGTGTAATGTGTTTTAGTCTTAATATGACGATACATTGCACAAAAAAGCAGAACTTATAATTATATTAAATATAATTATATTAAATTATAAATTTCAGCATAATATAAAACAAAGAGAGACTTTTTCACTATCAGATAATTCACTTGATATCTTCTCACCCAGTAATATCAAAAGTCTCTATAGTTATCAAGTTCAGAAGGAAATAACTTTGGACCCTTGATATTATGGAACATAGTCTGAATCTTCTCAGATGGCAGCAGGGCAAAGCAAATTGGAATGTTTTTGTTGTTGTTTATGAATATCCATAAAATAATATTTTATTTCAATCAGATTGGGAAAAAAAATGGATTTGAGAAGGGAATTTCTTATACCACTTTTCCCTCTTACCTACCACAGCAAGTAGAGCTATAATCTTCTTTTCATTTCTTCCTCTCATCATTGGAAAATATATAACTATTAACAGAAAAGGTATTTTGTTAGAGTCCTTCACATGTCATAGAAACAACCATATTCTCCTGTAATTACTTCAAGAAATTAACAAAACACATGAACTGATGCTGAGTGAAATGAGCAGGACCAGGAATCATTATATACTTCAACAACAATACTATATGATGATCAATTCTAGTGGATGTGGCCATCTCCATCAATGAGATGAACCAAATCAGTTCCTATAGAGCAGTAATGAATTGAACCAGCTACACCCAGGAAAAGAACTCTGGGAGATGACTATGAACCATTACATAGAATTCCCAATCCCTCTATTTTTGTCTGCCTGCATTTTTTATTTCCTTCACAGCTAATAGTACACTATTTCAAAGTCCTATTCTTTTTATACAGCAAAATAACTGTTAGGACATGTATACTCATCTTGTATTTAATTTATGTTTTAACATATTTAACATGTATTGGTCAACCTGCCATCGGGGGGAGAGGATGGAGCGAAGGAGGGGACAAATTGGAACAAAAGGTTTGGCAATTGTCAATGCTGTAAAATTACCCATGCATATAACATGTAAATAAAATGTTATAATAAAACATTTTTTAAAAAAAGAAATTAACAAAATTGTGTTACTTTCAAAAAAAAAAAGTTCAGTGTGACTCGTAATTTAAAGAAGGGCAATGATAACCATATTATCTAATATCTCATCTGTAATGAATAGAAAGCTTCAAAAATGTTCTTAAGTTGTCTTTGTGTAATCCTTAAGTAAGAAATACACTTAATTATCACATCTGCACTTGCTGAAGATCTCGCATCAGCTCAATTCTGAATCATAATCCAAGGTATGTGCAAAGGTTCCTAGTTTCAATATTAAAAGTATCTAGTAGATCCCAGGGTCATCAGCTTACAAAGTCCTCATCTACTCTACCATAAACGTTAGCAGTGGAACAGAATTGTAGGTATCAAAAGCTTATTACAATAGTGCCCCAAAGTTACAACCTTCATGATTCTCATGTTAATAGCCACGTTTTAGAGAAAATTCTCCTATTTGGCTATGATTTCTATAAATATTCTCTCTTACCTATTCCTGAATTTAAGATGAATTGATGCTATTTTAATGATAACAATACTGTATGTGTATAATTATATAGTGCTTTATGACAGCTGGGTGGCAGAACCCTAACCCTAAATTCGTGCTTAAGAGATACTTATTAACTTGGTGGGCTAAGGAAAATTGAATTTCCATCTTAGACCATACCCCTGGAGAGTTTAAATGAAACTAGAGAATTATTAGATCACTTACCAAAATAAAAATCAATAATCATGTGGTTTTAATCAGATTTCTGAAACTTAAGTTCTCCTGCAAATTACATTTATACCTCCATTCCATCCACATACAGCATTGCACAATCCTATGACTAACAATAAAATAATTCCAAAGAGGTTAATATAAACTTCTCAGTACATCATCTTCTGGTTTCCACATTTCAGCTGATTTTTCTTTATTCTCTACTCTTTTCTTATATCTCTCTACCTCCACCACACTTGTTTTCTTCTTCCTCACTTGCTTTTATACTGATTTTCTTCTAAACTTGACTATATCTACAGATGGAGTCCCAGGTTATCTCTCTTCTTTCTTATGAGACTTTTTTGTGCTTTCTTTTCTTTCTATTTAACTGATTTACTGCCTGGTTGTCTTGCATTCCTGTAATTTGCTGCCCATAAATGTAGCAATACTATAAATCTTAATTCAACTTGTGAATTACTTTATTTACTCTTTGACAATTTATAGGTTTTTTAAAGTTTGGTAAGACTTGGTAAAGGCTCTCTTCAGAGCCCCCTTGGTATTCTTGTTCCACAGACTATATAGATCAGAACATTCACTTGGGAGATCAGTAACTTGTAGCACACTGATGCCATTTTGTCAGTAATTAAGGAAAGGTTGAGAAGGTTTGTTAAATACATGAAAAGAAGTGTCTCATACAAAACAGTGTCAGTTATTATGTGGGAAGCTCAAGTAGAAAAGGTTTTCTGTTTCCCATCTTCTCAGGATGGCTAAGTTCATATAAAACTGGAACACTTGGCCAATATTCATGGAAAAAAAGAGACTGGAACTTGAAGAGATAAAGGCTAATATTTCTGGCATGTGGATCACAGAGCAAGATAAAACAAACAGAACTCTGCCCCACCCCCCAGCAATTAGCAAAGTTTCTGAAGCAAAATTTATTGATAAATTGACTGACAAGTCACTCTTTTGTGATGAAATAATAAAAATGTGAAGCTCCAACTTTGCTATTTGTCAAGACAAGATTTGCTATTCGAAACATAACTTGGGAACTTTGGTTAATTGATGTTTGATATCAATATTAAATGTTAAACTGAATTATTGGAAACATTGCCTTGATCAAATCTTGTTTCAATTCTGGATACAGTATTAAAGGTTGCATATTGACCAACTGGCAAATGTCTTTGACGGGAAGAATTAGGTAAAGGAAGTGGAAATGTAAGAGAAATATTTGAGATCAATTGATATGAAGCAGCTCTTGTCAAAATTTTAAAGAATTGTCAAAAGAAAGATTTTTCTGATTATTTTAAGCTCATCAAAGTAGAAATAAGACTAATATATAAAAATAGTAGAACAAAACAGATTTTGGGGAAAAAATAGAGCAAAATAAAACTCAAATTCAAATTTCAAAATTCAAATGACTTTTTTTTGGAAAACAGGAGTTTGCCCTCCCTAGAGCTGTATAAGTAGAGCCTTGAGGTGAGACACATTTAACATTTAGAATACTCCCAATTGACTGTAAGAGGAAAGCCTGTGTAAATTATTGACTAATAGAAAATATTAACATAAATAAAATTGGGTGGTGGTAGATTGCAGTATTTTAAGTCTCAAATTCAAAACTGCTTCATGGAAAACATTGTAAAAACATCATTGTAAGTTGCTTAAGTTTTGATTTAACATCTCAGAAATAGGGAATTTTGAGTGGTGGTGAATGTGATCAGGTATACCTTTGGAATTGGAATTGTTAAATTCTGGACAAACCCGAGATTTATTTTGAGGATTTTGATGTAGTCTGCATAGATCCAATGAGCTCAACTCTAACCAAGGGATCTGCTGGAACTCCTTCCAGCTACTCTATTATTAAATGTTTAGATTTCAAGTGTAAACATTCATAAATAGGATGATCTGCTTAAGTGTTTGATTTAGTGTTTTGTTGACTATCTAGAATAATGAATGAGATGAAGAAAGTATTAATAATGTAGATTAAGCTTTAAAGAGTATTGTGTTGATGTTTTGAAAAAGCTACTGGTTTAGATTAACCTGTACATTGTTGATTTCATGTCCATGAAAAGTATGAAGCAGAGAACTATGTTTAATAAAGTTCACTAGACATCGTCAACCTTGGATTCAATGAGATGTTTAGGGGTCTTTCTACATTCAGACGTTTGTTGTTCAATATGTCCTTCATGGTCCTTTCCAAATGAGTATTTATGAAACTTATAAATTTAAAATAGGAATTTCAGATAAGTTCTTATTTTTTGCTTGGGTTGAAAGTTCTTTTGTGTAACCAATCCAAAGTACCAAACTTACAATATTTAAACCAAATTATTGACCCAAAGGATTTCTCAAACCTTAAAGCAATGTAGAAATGTGACTTTTTTTCTAGATTAGAAATCCAATTCTGATCACATCTTAACTTGTCTCTCGCCAGTATCAGAGCGGTTTTACTTGAATAAACAATGCCATAGGGACAACTTCCAAAGCAAAATTAAATTGAGATTCAAGGTTTTCCCCCTTAACTCTCAACTACAGCTTTCCTAAAACTAAAGGACATTATTAGATTCCCTAAGTACAGGAATCTTCTATTAGTTCAGGTAGTCAAGAGTTAATTTCTTTTTTTCCCCTTTGTAACTCTGAAATCATCTGAGTGACAATAGAAATGATCTTAGAATTAGGAAGTCCTGCTGTAACTGATTAGAAAACAAGGACAAAGCTGAGAATTTCTCTCTACTCCCTCTTTTCCTTCCTCTGATTACCAGTGTGATCCATTGTGACTTTCTTAACCTCTCAGTATCTTGGAGAGTTCCGCTCAGAATTTGATCAACAACTTTAGATGTAGGAAGGGTCATTTGTATTTAGCTGGTAGGAGAGAGAACCTGAAGATGAAAATAATAAAAGTTCAACACCTATCTTTTTTTTTTTTCTATTTTAGACTCATATTGCCTGGAAATAAGATTTGAACATTTCTCTCCTTGAGCTGATTCAAACATGATGGAGACAGAAATAACCTTCTACACCTTTATAAATAAGTGATGGGTGTCTGTGAGATATAATGGCAGCTTGAGAATCACATTGAAGCTTTTGATAACATTGTTTTGCTCTGAAAAAACAAAATGAAGAAAAGTCAAATAAATCACAAGTTTAGTGTAGCAGAGCAACCTACCTGTAGAGGAGAAAAGCTGTACCCTGTGCTCATTTGCCCTAGTCCCAGGTTTTTGCTTGTTCCTGAAGAATTGTATGACCTTTTCTAAGTAACAAATAATGATGTCTTCAGCTTCATATAATTAAGAAAAAAAACAACTCCATTATATGGACCTTTCACCAGGGAATAAAGGCACTCAGGGACTCATTACTGAAGCCTCTTTCCATATCACTTTGCTCTCCAATAAATGTGTGAAGATGGTTAGAGATTGTACATAACACAGTGAAAATTTGACCCAATAAGCCAGTCTCAAGTCCTTATTTTAACTAGTCATATACTGAATAGTCTTTATTTATTCCCATTGCTGCTCTCATTTCTTCTTCCTTACTAGACTTCCCCTCCTACTTCTATTTTTGAATTTTACCATCATTTAGCAAATTAATATTTGTGAATTAAAAATCTGTTCAATAGTTGTATACTATCAAGGGTATATCTCATTGGGGATGTTCATATAGGCTTTATATGGAAGTAATCTATCCAGGATATCTGTTCAGTAGCCTTAATGGAGGTATGACTTGTCAGCAGGAAAATGTCATTTACAGGAGTCTTGAGACTGTCTTCTCAAAATTTCAATTGCAAATGTAGACTTCTATCTCAAATGGATGTGTACCTGCTTCCAAAGGCAGAGTTTACATGAAGCTTCATCACAGACTCCTGAAAGGGAATTAGGCAGAGAAACCACATACCTTGGTTGGCTTTTGTCCCCTTTAGCTAGCCTCATGTTCTTATTTTCTAGCCTTAGAAGAGTGGTAGGTGGCCTACCAAATAGAATTTCAAAAGTTAACAATCCAAAATCCTTCTTTTTACAATTTCTACATCAGAACAACACAAAGGGATAGATCATCCTTTTGAACTAGGATATTCTGGCATAGATTTTCCTAAAGGATCTTAAATCCCTTAAATTAGGCATCTGACTACTCCAATGATTGTTGATATAAAGGGGTATGCAAGTTTGGGTTAACCCAAAACACTTGAAAATTGCTTAGTTATTACTATTGGAAAGTGTGGCTCTAATTTCAGTCAGAAGTATATGGCAGGCCAAATTTTGAGATTATTTCCTTGATCAGATACCTTGATACTATGTCTTTTGTGGAATGTTCCATTGGAAAGACTTCTATTTAATGGTTCAGTTAGTCTTTACAGAGCAAAACAAAGCTACAACTCATAGACCTGGGCAATTTAATACTCATTCTGCAGATATTCAAATTGTAGGGCTGCCTACTCTCTGTGTTTCATCACAGTTTTCTTCCTTAAAAAATTGGACTATTGACAAAAAAGACATCACAATAAACCTTTGCCTGAAACCTAAGGGCAAACCATGGCAAGACAGTTCCTGATATATTCCTGCTTATGCAGTTGATGGCACAGGAGGTATATTTATCATTTAGATTCAATGAGATGACAATTTGGCATTATCCACAGCCCATACTGAGGGTGATTTCTTCTTGGAGACTGAGATGTAAGTTTTAATACTTATAAAAAAGAAGAATATTGAATAGGTAGGCTAGCACAAAGCTTCTCAAACTCTGGGTCACAACCTCATGTGGGATTGTATTATTGAATGTGAGAATTGTGAAATTATGGTATATCAGTAAATGTTTGATTTGTGTATCTATTTTATATACCTGGGGTTCCTTAAAATTTCTTGGGCAAAAAGAGTCACAAATGGAAAATAAAAGTTTAAGAAACAATGGTAGAATATAAGTCTTTGGTAGATCTTAAGGATCTCAGTGGGCAGTCCATTTGACTGACTCATAGCCAAACCAGTTGCTCCTTTACAAAAAGGACTACCTTCTGGTATGGGTCAAGCAATAATTGATGGCCTTGTGTACATATATGTATTTATTCCTTCCAGAACTTATCTTTTCTGGTATGTTTTAAAAGAGTATCTCATAACCATTTCAATGTTCATCCCTCTAATTAATTGTACTATTTTGGCCTTTTTATAATATCTTAATTTACCCCTCCTTTTTTTTCTTTAGCTGAACCATAATAGATCTATACCAATATTTTATTTTAACTTTGTGTTTGACTTTCTGTTTCAAGTATGTCTCATAAACAACATATTTTTGAATTTGGGTTTCCAATCCTTTCTTCTATCTGTTTCTCTTTTAGAGGTGAACTCATTCCATTCACATTTATCATTACTGACTACATGTTGTTCCATTTATACTTCTCTTTCTTTATTCTGTTCCATTTTAAAGAAACTGTTTTTCTTAACTATTACCCTTAATCTTTCTTCTTTTTTATACTTCTTGACATTTCTCTTATTGCCTTCCTCTACTCTTTCCCTATTGAGCAACCCAGATGCCTATAACCAATTCAGTGTGTATAAACTCTTCCCTCTATGAACTAATTCCAGTGAAAGTGAGTCTCAAGCATTATACTGTCACCCCATGTGGTGTTCTTTTCTTTTTTGTAATATAATGGTTCTCTGGGAGCAGGTTTCTTGGGAAGGTTTTCTGGAGAATGCCTTAGTTGCAGTTCAGAGTAATAATCATCCCAAATACAGCCAGTTAATAAAATCCAAACGTTTATTTTCTCCTTCCAAGTCCTATCTCTTTCCTTGGGCTCGGGTAGCTTTTTAGAGGCCTATCTCTCTGCTTAATTCCAAGAGCTCTTACAGGAACCATATGTAGGAATGCTTAATTTTGACTCAGGAACTCTTAAGGGATTAATTTGCCATTGCAACTGTTGTCCTTGTTAGCTTGGTTCCTTCCTATGTGCAATAATAACAGATACTGCATGAATCTAACATTCTTATGTAATCTTACTGTAGCCATGCTCTCTCATCCCATGCCTGTTTCCCTCTTCTCTAATCAATGATAGCATCCTGTTTATTTTTGTCCTGAACCTCTGACAAATAACATTTTGAGAATCATAACATTTTTTTTTAATGGCTATGTTAAAATATTCCATTTTATTCTGTTTGTTATAAGGGAAAGGTTCTATTTAAAATGGGGTATGGAAAGCGATGGAGATGCCCAAAATAGGGAACATCAAAAAATATGTTTTTAAAAAGTTTAGAAGGGAACAAAAACAAATCAGGCAATATTATTTTCCCATTGTTAAGTTTAAAAAGCACATTTCCAGGATTTTTTTTAAATTTTTTAAATAATGGCTTTTTTTCAAACTACATGCAAAGATAGTTTTTAAGTTTCACTCAAGGCAAAACCTTGTGTTCCAATTTTTTCTCCCTCCCTTTCCACTTCCTGTTTCCCCAGGCAGCTAGTAATCCAATATTGGTTAAACATATATGATTCTTCAAAATACATTTCCACATTGATCACTCTGTGCAAGAAACATCAGATCATGGAGTGAGCGAATGAGAAAAATAAAGCAAAAAACCAATAGCAAAAAAAAGATGAAAATTCTATGCTGGTGACCCACATTCACTCTCAATCCTCTCTTGGGCTTCACATGTCTCTTGCCATCAAACTATTGTAATTGTCTTGGATCACCTCATTGTTGAAAAGAGCCAAGTTCATCAGAGTTGATCATCAAATTCCTATGCTATGTAATGTTTTTAACAGCAATGAGTATTACATTTTGTCAAATGCTTTTTCTGCATAATTGATATGATCATATGATTTAAAGAAGCACTTTTTAAAAGAAAATATTAAAAGTCCAAAATATTTTATAGTTTTCTTAGAAGGGTCATAGGCTTTACCAGAATGACAAATGGAACCTATGACTAAAAATAAACAAATCTTTGTTTTGTCTTCTAGGCTTTGCCTTTGGCATAGCACTCAATCTCCACTATTTTGATTTTTAAATTCCTCACAACCTGATTCTTATCTATCTTTCCAGGTTGATCACACCTTATTTTACTTGGTATTTTTTAATCTTCTTTTCAAACTGGTTCATTTATCCATCCCTGTCATATCTCTTCTTTTCTTACATTGATTTATGGTTTTTTAATGAATGTAATGGTATTCCTTCTTAACGTTGTTTCTCCAAACACAAATGCCTTCAAGATTCACCTCACGTAACATTTGTTTCAATTGGAAGGAATTTTTCATCATTCCTTCCTTTCTTAGGAAACAGCATGGAAAAATCCCAACATTATGCAAGACTGAATCTCCTTGATACTCTCATCATAGTATTCTCTGTCCCTATAATTGAACTCTCTTGCTGGATGATAAGCTTCTATGTAAAGTGGTTTTCAGCAGTTTTTTTCTCCATATTTCCCAGAAGTTGCGCTGTTTTTTGAATTTTTCATCATGCCTTCATGCCAGATATCTTTTCTACCCAATTTCACCTTTCAGCATGTTATCTTCCCCCATAAGACTATAATCTCCTCAAGTGTTTCACCTGTCTTTTTAAAATTTGTATGTTTATTTCTAATGCTCAACATAGTTTTTATACCTAATTGATTTTTAATAAATCCAGGTTATGGAATTAGAAGGAACAAATATTATATTTAAATGAGAACTGATCATTTTTATCTTGGGTCCCTTTGGTGTGTGTGTGTGTGTGTATGTGTGTATATGTGTGTGTGTGTATATATATATATATATATATATATATATATACGCTTTGATGAGATAAGAACTGAATTCATTTGTATGTGAACCTTTCCTCTTATGGTTGGTAGGTAGAGTATTATAAAGCTATACATTTGCCTCATTTTTTTCTTCTGTTTATCAGTTCTTGGTCCAGCACATTTGTGGAACAGAATACTTTCATATATCACAGAATGAAAAAAAAAAAAAAAAAAAAAAATATATATATATATATATATATATATATATATATATATACACACCATTTGCGTCTTCAGAAAAGTCAGATGGGAGAAGGTTAGATAGATACATAGATTGCAAATATGTGATTTGGTTTATGCCTTCATGCTGCCTAAAACAAAGTAGGCAGTGAAGGATTGGGTATTGAGTAAGCCTTGTTAGGAGGTAAGAACACTTCTTTGTTTTTGCTTCTCTGAACTTGTAACTTTTTTTTGTTTTGTTTTTAGGGTGTTCTGAATTTTGGAGAGTTGAAATGTATTTATTTGTTGTGAATGATTCCAGTTTTGGAAAAAAAATTGAGAGAAGGTAAAAATCAGAGACAATGTCTAATTTTCCATTTTACTATTCACTTGACCCAGAATATATATTATTTTAAAAAAAGGAAGTTTCATAAATTTTCTATAGTTTTTTCAAGGTATTTTTTTTTTCAGTTCTTCAAGTTGTAGATCAAAGGGATGGGCAAAGAAATGAACAAACTGTAAATACAGAATCCATTTATTTTTGGTACAGAATAATTAAGTAGACTTAGGTTGCAAATACATACACATTAGTGTCCTATTGAATACAACCACCATTGTGAGGTGGAGAATACAATCAGAGAAGGCATTGTGACTCTTGTGTGGGGAGTTAATTCCAAAGAAAATTATGAGTTTGAGCAAGGAAGAAAACAAGAATCAGGGAAAAGAAGATCAAACAAAGCAGAAATTATCAGCATCATTTAATTCTATTTCACTTGTGTAAAACATCAAAAGGCTAAAAGTATGAAATACTCATGGATGAACATCTGATTATTTTGGAAAATGTTAATATACAGAAGGCATAATAACAGCCTAACTACAACCTTAATTAATTGCCATTAACTAATATAGTGAATGGAATAGCTCATGTTTTTATTATAGCATGGGTAATTTTTCAGCTTTGACCCTTGCAAAACCTTCTGTTCCAACTTTTCCCCACCTTCCTCCCTCCCCTAGATGGCAAGTAGATCAATACATGTTAAATATGTTAAAGTATATGTTAAATGCAAAATATGTATACATATTTATACAGTGATGTTGCTGCACAAGAAAAATCGGATTTAGAAATAAGGTAAAAATAACTTGAGGAGGAAAACTAAAATGCAAGCAGATAATAACAGAAGGAGTGAAAAAGCTATGTTGTGGTCCATACTCATTCCCATAGTTCTTTCACTGGGTATAGCTAGTTCTCTTCATTATTGAACAATTGGAACTGATTTGGATCCTCTCATTGTTGAAGAGAGCCACGTCCATGAGAATTGATCATCATATAGTATTGTTATTGAAGTGTATAATGATCTCCTGGTTCTGCTCATTTCACTCAGCATCCATTCATGTAAGTCTCTCCAAGCCTTTCTGAAATCATCCTGTTTGTCATTTCCTACAGAACAATAATATTCCATAACATTCATATACCACAATTTATTCAGCCATTCTCCAACTGATGGGCATCCATTCAATTTCCAGTTTCTAGCCACAACAAAAAGGGCTGCCACAAACATTTTTGCACATTTGGGTCCCTTTGCTTTCTTTAAGATCTCTTTCAGATATAGGCCCAGTAGCAACACTGCTGAATCAAAGGATAACAGTTTGATAAGTTTTTGAACATTGTTCCAAATTGCTCTCCAGAATGGTTGGATGTATTCACAATTCCACCAACAATGTATCAGTGTCCCCTGTTTTCCCATATCCCCTCCAACATTTATCATTATCTTTTCCTGTCATCTTAGTCAATCTGAGAGGTGTATAGTGGTATCTCAGAGTTGTCTTAATTTGCATTTCTCTGATCAATAATGATTTGGAACATCTTTTCATATGGTTGGAAATAGTTGGAATAGCTCATTTTAACTGTGATAGGACACAGTGGGGATTTTATTCCTATGCATTTACCCAGAACATCACTTAACCTTATTTTTCCATTATTGAGTTCCTCTCATTTAGGGAAGGATGCAATATGACCAACCTTCATTTTCCTCAAAGTTTTGCTTAGAACTTTGAGGATATCTCCACCATTTTAACTCCTTCTTTTTCTCATTCATGTTTGTCTTTTCTTCTATTATATTTGTTTTTTAGTTTCCTTTTGGATATTTTTACATTGGTCCCTCCTTGGAAATAGAAACTATTTTTCCTTGTATTTTCTTTCCCAGGACTTAGCACAACAGTACTTAGGAGGTGCTTAAATGCTTGTTCCTTTTCTTCATATTACCCTCTCTTGTACTTTGGATAGTGGCATTGCAAATAATAATTTTATTCATGTGCTTTCATTGTTTTGCCTATTGGAAATTGAGACTGCATTGGCACAATCAAAATCAATTCTATGAGACACCAAAGTATCCTATCAATATAGGGCCACACTCAATAATAACCTTTTTGAACTGTTGAACATAGAAAACTAGCAATATTTATTTTTATTTTCTCTGTACCAGAAAATATTTCCAAAAATTAACAGGTCTTTCCCTTAATTATTCAGATGGTAAATTTGATTGACTACTAGGTGAAACTTCACTGTTCTCTCAATATACACTTCAGCTTCTCCTAATCTTTCATCATGATGTTTTCAAACCTAGAATTTCAACATCTTTTTTCTCACTCACAACTGTTACATAGAATTAAGCAGAATGAATAGAATGTATAGATGATGCTGTTTGCAAATGATAAAGCGATGCCTTTAGAAGCTAATGGATTGACAAGGAACTAGATACTAAGAAAATGATGAAAGAACTGAGCACTATAAGTATCTTCTGAAAATAGTGAAGTTTTCAGTTAATAATATTTGGATGAGCTTTGACAAAGAACCATGTCTGACTCCACATTTCCAGATATAATTAAATGATAAGGGGATAAGAAAAATTCGTGCAGTAACCCAGTGACATGTGGGTAAAGTGTAAGTCAGAGACATAAACGTTCTTAGTAAAAGGTGGAAGTATAAGTAGATGATATGATTTAGATAGGCAAGTTCCCCAGTGTCCTTGGAATGTTTTATTCCAAAGAAGCACTGGTTCCTAGACCTAAATATTGATACAGAATTGGTTTTCACATACTTATGAATTCCTATGATGGAGAAACTCAGAAAATAAGTAATAGGTAAACAACAGCAAAATTATTAAATGTATTCTACTAAATGATGGTGATACAAATACAATCAAGGATAGTATCTGTCATTAAAAACCCCAAATTATAATATTATTTTAAAAGGTTTGTCTGTATGTATCTGTGTGTGTTTTAACAAAACAAAGAAGAAGCTTTTAATTTGAAAACTTGAAGAGGTGTTGAGTTTGGCCACAGGATGCTTAGTCCATCAAGGGACATTAATAGAATTGATTTGATCATGGTGCTGTGGATAGAATGTGCAAAACACAGCTAGGTTGTTTATGAAAAGATGACTGGATACTAAGGGAAGATAACACCATGGATCAGACCTAGTTGATTTCAGGATACTACTATTTTGTAGTCTGGGTAGGGAAAATACCATATTTATACCAAAACTGTCTAGGTTTCTTAAGAATAACCTTCTTGGTTTACATTTGCTTGACTCAAAACACAAGTCCCTAACCACTCCCAAAAAGGATATTATCTCTTTCAATTTCTATAATTAACTTTATCACTAACACTTGTCAGATATTGAATATGATATACAATTTTTTCCTGATATTGTCATTACTCTGGAAACTATAGACCCACAAGAAACACCAGTATAGATACTAGTCCAGATTTTGGTTGTATTGTCCCTTTTCAAAGCAGACATGGCATAGTAGATATAGTTCTGACATTGTTATCAGAAAGGGCTAAATTAAAATATTTTTGTGATTCCTATAATCCAGATAATGGTGAGCAAAACACTCAAGCTCTTTCAGTCTTAATGTATTTGTAAAATAAAATTACCCAGTTTCTAGGACCTGATAAACTGGCTTAGATATAAGATTGGCTACATGATAGAACAGATGTATCTTTGTAGATACATGCTAAAAATATTAGATATCCATCAATACATTTGACCAATGGAGAAGAGATGGAATTTAACTCCCAAGACAGTTATGGTTTTCAAATTATTTGTGTGTGTGTGTGTGTGTGTGTGTGTGTGTGTGTGTGTGTGTGTGTAGGTTGTTGTTATGGTTCTTTGACTATGAATTCAAATGCTGGCCTATAAATTATGTCTTTATTCCATTTACTGTTAAAGGGAAAATTAGATAACTTGCAAATACTTTCTTCAATTCCTACAGGGAATGGGAATAGTCTTTAGAAGAATTTGTCACAAGGATTGATGGGCTGCCTAATAGTAAATGCTGAAGGAGAATGTTGCCAACTATAGACAACTTCAGAAATGAAGAGTAGATAAGGAAACCATTCAGGGAATTACAGAAAAATACCAATTTTAATGACAGAATGCTCATGAGCTAAATTAATTAGATTTATCAGACTCAAGGGAAATTATGCCTAAATGATTGGGAGGGAATACTATAGCTCCCAAGGGGAAAAAACCATGATGACTAATAGAAGGAAAAAAAAATCCATGACAGTTCTTATCACATTTTGCATCTCATCAGTAGGCCATTGAAAGACAAACCCTTCTCTTTATTGTCCATACTCCCATTGAGTCTAAACTGAGAATAAAAGTATTCCCCATCTCCTCTATCTGTGAAGGAAACACTACATGAGAATTAAAAACTAAATAACACATAAAACTAATTCAGGCTGAGTGGCTGGTTTTAAAGACAGAACTTTTGTCTCCCTCCTCTTACTTCCTCTTTCTGTTTTTTTTTTGTTTTTCTGTTTCTCTTTTTCCTTTTGCCCTCCCCACAGAGACATAAAACATACACATAGACCTAGACATAAAGCATATACAGACACACACACACAAAACACACACAGTGTTAGTAGATTTTCTAAGCTATAGAATTTAAAACTACATTAGAATTTTTCAGACGATCACACCTTTCATCCTTATGACAACTCTGTTTTACACTGTTATTATCTAATTTTACAATGAAGAAACTGAAGGAGAGCACAGTCAAGTGACTCGAGGCAGTTAAAACAGCTAATCAGTGTCAGTATTTTAGTATCCAATTTGTATACACTATTCACTGCATATCAAGGCTGTCTAAAAGGTGATTTTGATAATATGATTAAAAAGTAATAGGGATATATTGTTTCTAAACTTAGGTCAGTTCAAGGTGGAGTTGAAGGAATGTGCTACAACATCAATACAATAGACAGCTAGGTGCAAAGCTGGTTGAATTCTGAACTTGGAGATTGGAAAACTTGCTTTAGAAATCTGTATCTGTCCATGGACAGCACAATTTAGTCTACTCATAACACAAAATAGGATCAATAATTACCAAACTCAAATTTTATTGAGGATGAAATGAAATAACATATGCAAAATATTTTACATGACTTCATTATATTATACCATCACCATCATTATCATCATTATCAATACTTTGATATAAACCAGCCAAATTAATTTGGTCTTACGTTGCTTTAAGAGAAACACAGATTCAAAAACTAGTGATTCAAATAGCAAAAAGTACTATGTTTATAGTCAGATGATTTGCTGAGAAATGTATTTCATTCCAAATTTCAAATTTTGTGAAGAAAGATGAGTCAGAAAGTAATTATAAAAAAGCAAGTAGAATGATAAATGTTTTATACTATATGAAGCTTGGTTGAAGGACCAAAGACTATTTAGCTTGGTGAACAAAATATCAAAAATTTTATGCTTAAGAAGAAATGGAAGGTAAATCTTGAAAATTTTGTGCATATCACAAAGAAGAGAAAACAGATTTACTTTTCCTGGTTCCCAATAACAGAATTAGGAGAAATGGGTAGAATTTGATAGGGGGAAATCTCGAGGAAATATTTGTCAACATCTAAAATTAGGAAAAATTTCAATAGCAAGTAGTACAGTTCTTGCTCTCAGGGTTTCACATAAAACTTTGAGTGACATTTGTCAAGTGTATAGTAGTAAAAGAGATTTGCATTCATCATGGTAAACTAAATTTTTTTCTGCGGTCCCTCTTAAAATATATAATCTGCTAACAGCTAGTATAAAATTATAGCCAATGAAGTGAATCACTTCTTATTACAAATGATTCTTTATTTAACTGAATAGAAAATAAGGTAAAGATTTTCTTTATGAAGAAAATTTCCTTCTAAAGAAGAAATGATTGCACATAATTTATTAAAGGAGAGGAGGAAGATGTGCTTTCCTTATCTAAAATAAATCTTTTTCATCATTATACATTAAAGAAAATATTTGCATTGTTTTTTCTATGAATCTTTTCTGTGAATGCACCTTTCACCTTCTTATTCTTCAAGTTATAGATCAAAACATTAAGTATAGGGATAACCAGAGTGTAAAATACAAAGGCCATTCTATATAGAAGGAGTGATTACTTTGGAGCTGCAGGTACATGAAGAGATGAGTCCCATAGAATACAATCACCATAATGAGGACACAGGAGGACAAAAGTGGAAAAGGTTTTGCACTGTTGAGTTTATCCTGAAGGTAGCAATCAGAATGACCATATAGAAAATGAGAACAACCAAGAGAGAGGAAATTAAATTTACAGCACAAAAAAAAAAAAACAAAAAAAAAACAAAAACAAAAAACAAACCTAAGAATGATTTATTCCATTTTATATGAAAATGCAGAGAATAAACTGTATCACAAAAAAGTATCACATAAAAGTATCACAGTAAAAAAAATTCCTTATTGAATTAGATTTGCAAAAAAATAAAGTAAAAAAAAAATTAAATACGATGAAAAATAACACAAAGATGCTATAAAGGTAAGAGCCAGCAAGCACAAACAGATGTTTCTGCCATGATGAGCATTTAGAGGAGAGTCTGACAAACAGTTACATAGTAGTCATAAGCCACAGATAACAGTCTGCAAAATTCATGAATGTGAATAGAATAAAGACAAATTTCTGGGTTGTACACCATTTGTAGGAGATAGCATTTTTTTTTCCTCTAGAAAGCTGATCAGCTTTTTGGGGTCAGTGGTAATAGAATAGCCAAAATCAGTAAATGCCATGTGCCTGAGGGAAAAGGTACATGAGAGTTTGCAGGTAGGAATCAATCTTGGTTTGATGATCATATTCAAGTTTTACACCATGATAACAATGTAGATGAAGAGGAACTACAGAAACAAGGGGCCATGCAACTCTGGACTGTCTGTAAGTCTAACAAGAATAAGTTCAGTCACCTGGGATCACTCCCATCTCTCTATTTCTTTTGTTTAAATTATCCACTCTGGAAAGAAAGTATAACATCCATTTAAGATTCCAGTTTCCACCACACACGAGGCTTTGAGTATGTTATGTTGCTGTTCCTAAGGTAAACATTGACTTTCTCAACAAATTTCAGAATATTAGAGTGAATGGATTTACCCAAAGCAAAGAGTGTTAGAGATTTTGAATTTTTAAAAGATGATTTATGGAGCTATTTATGAGGGAGATAGATTAGTTAAAACATCTGACAAATGTGGTAATTGACCAATCAACAGTGCCTATATCAAAGAGTGGGGTGAATTTTTCTATTGAGAAGGAAGGAAAAAAATAGTGTTTTGCAGAATCTCTAAAAAAAAAAAAAAAAAAAAAAAAAAAAAAAAAAAAAAAGATCCTGGTAGATACTTCATCTATAACTCAAGTCCTCTCTAGTAAACCATAACCTTATGGTTTACTTCCATGAACAAGAATCCATTAATGATAATAATGAAAAGTTGTGACAAAACATTTTCTTGAAGTTTTTCAAAAGCTCTACCTCCTGAGGTAATCCTTTTAACTTTGGAACAGATCTATTAGCATTTTTTTTTTCCTTATCATAAGCTGAATTTTGGTTAAAGTTACTTGGAAGCTTTAGTCAAAAGAAAAGAAGGTTTGGGTTTCTAATGTGTGGAACAAAAGTTATTTTCACTTATATACAGAATTGTGTCATTAAAGAGGGAATTAACTTGTTCTGGTTAATCTCAAAAATAAGAAATAGAAATATGGGAGAAATTTAAGAGGCAAATTTAGGCAGTATTAAGAGAACAATAAAACAATGACAAAACACTACAACAAAACAATTGGAGTAATCCCAAAGTAAAATGGTTGGTTTCAAGAACTAGTTATATCTTGTAGAAAACACTAAGAAAAGACATTATAGTTATTATGTTTGTCATTGATAGGAATTTAAATAAGAGAGAGATTTCTCTAAATTTTCTCCTTGGTATCCTCCAGTATACAGAGGCCATGGGTGCAATAAGTAAGTTTCAGCTAAGCTAAAAAGAAAATAGAAAAGAAAGATTTACTCTTTGAAAAGGAGAGACATTAAAGAAGACACTTGCATTGTTTCTCTAGGACTCTTTTCAAGGCATCTTTCACCTCCTTATTTCTCAAACTATAGATCAATGGATTAAGCATGGGAATGATCAGGGTATAAAAGACAGCTGCCATTTTGTCTGTATCAAAGGAATGATTAGACTTGGGTTGCAAGTACATAAAAGTTAATGTCCCATAGAACACAACCACCACTGTGAGATGGGAGCCACAGGTGGAAAAGGCTTTGCGTCTGCCTTCAGCAGAGTTCATCCTGAGGATGGTCATAAGAATGAGTATATATGAAACAAGAACAACCCAGAGAGAGAAAACCAAATTAAAAGCAGAAAGGCTTAGAATGAATAATTCTACATCCTTTGCATCTTTGCATAAAATAGTTAAGAGGGGGAGACTATCACAGTAAAAATGACTAACTGTATTAGATTTCCAAAAAGAGGAATTAAAAATCTTAATTGTTGTCAACAGTGCTACAAAGGAGCTATGGAGATATGGAATGGCCACTAAGAGATAGCACATTCTATCTGACATGATGACCATGTACAGTAGGGGATTACAGATAGCTACATACCGATCATAGGCCATCACTGATAACATAAAAAGCTCACTTACTATTAATGTTATAAAAATAACTAGCTGGGTTGCACATCCAGTATAAGATATGATATTTTTCTCCACTACAAAATTAACCAACATTTTGGGACCAATTGCAGTGGAATATCCAAGATCAATAAATGCCAGATTCCGGAGGAAAAAATACATGGGAGTTTTCAGGCGAGAATCAATCTTGGTCAAGATAATCAAACCTAGATTCCCCAGAGCTGTGAATATGTAGATGATGAGGAACACAAGAAAAAGTAGGATCTGTAGGTCAGGATGATTCGAGATGCCCATGAGAATGAATTCAGTTACTTGAATTGATGTAGTCTCATTACAATTATCCATTTCTTCCATCCAAGGAAAATAGTCTGATGTAAGCTTTTTGAATATAGAATACACCACTCATGAAAGATTAGGAGTGTAGGATATTTCCAAACTCCTTTCACTCTTCAATGTAACATCAAGAAATTCAGTAAAGATTTCCTTACTTCACATAATGTTTCCTTAGTGTCTGCTCCAGAGACAGATTCCTTTGCTGTTGATATGATGAGGTTGAACCTGGGCAAATTTTTAATATATTTAATTATCATATTCAATGACACAAAACCATGTTATGTTTACAAAGCTTGTTCTTATGATGGTATCATGAACCACAATAATGTATCACAAAGAGATTGATTTACTAACCATTATTAGTATCCAAGCGACCATATGCCTTTTAATTTCTATAATTGCATGAAATATTTGTGGCATTGGTCAACTAAAATTTATAATTGAATGATTTGTGTAAAACAATAACAACAATAGCAACATAACCATATTCCTAATAAAAGCACAAATAAAACTCCAAAATGCATGTATAATTTGTTTTAGTCTTAATATGAAGATACATTGCATAAAAAGCAGAACCTGACCTAAGTAAAATTGTAAATTTCAACATATTATAAAATAAAGAGAGACATTTCATTATCAGATAACTCACTTAATATTTTCTCAGCCAGGAACATCAAAAGGCCCTATAGTTACTAAGTTTAGAAGGAAATAATCTTGGACTCATGATATTATGGAACATAGTCTAAATCATCTCAGGAGGCAGTAAGGCAAAACCAACTTAAAAGTATTTTTGTTGTTGTCTATGAATATCCATAAAATAATATTTTAAACAATCAGAATGAATAAGAAAAAAAAAAACTGGATATGAGAACAAGGGAACTTCTTTTTCCTCTTTCTCCTTTTACCTACATTGAGCAATTAAGGCTATGATCTTTACATTTCTTTTTTTCATCATTAGAAGATATATAACTATTTACAAATTGTGTATTTTGCCAGGACCCTTCATATGTCATAGAAAAAACCACATTCCATGGTAATTACTTCAAGAAATTGACAAAATTGTATCATTTTTAACAGATAATTTTATTTTTTGTTTAAGATTTTTAAAAATTAAAAAAGATTTAAAAATTAAAATCTTGCCCAGGCAGGATTACAGTGGCTATTTACAGGTGATCACACTACTGATCTGGCAAGGGAGTTTTGATCTACTCCATTTCCGACCTGGACCAGTTCACCCCTCTTTAGGCAACTTAGTGGTCCTCTGTTCCCAGGGCATTACCATTACCATATTGATGCCAAACTTATATAGACACCGATTGGCATAGCACAATACAGTCCAGAACTTCTGGGCTCAAGCGATGTTCCAACCTCAGCTTCCTAAGTAGCTAGGACTACAGGCCATCACACCTGGTGTTTGTATTATTATTATTTTTTTAAGTTCAATGCTATTCATTTTAATTTAAAGGAGGACAATGATAGCCATAATATCCAGCATCTCATCTGTAACAAATAGAAAGCTTCAGAAATGTCTTTAGATTGTTTATATATTATTCTCAAGAAAGAAATACACTTATTTGTCACATTTATACTTCCTGAAGATCTCATATAGGATCCTAGGTATGTCCAAAGTCCCCCAGTTTCAAAGTTAAGAGCATCTAATAAATCCCAGCATCAGTAATAAAGTCCTCATCAACTCTTTGATAAATGTTAGCAATGGAACAGCATTTTAGGTAATAAAGTTTAAAATAGTCCCCCAAAGTTACGACCTTCATGATTCTCACTTTAATATGCATGTTTTAGAGAAAATCCTCCCAATTAGCTAAAATTCTTCTAAATATTTTCTCACCCATCTATTCCTGTATTTAAATTGAATTGATGCCATTTTAATGATAATAACTCTAAATGTGAATAATTATATTATGGCACAACAGAGCTTAATAAATACTTAATAACAAAGTGAAGTAAGGTAAAATGGCATTTACATTTCAGCTATGCCATTGGAGGGTTTAAATGAAATTATAGTATCATTATATCATTCACCAAAATAAAAATCAATAATCATGTGTTTTAAATATATTTCTGAAACTTAAGTCCTCTTACAAACTGCAATTACACCTCCATTTCATCCACATAGAGTGTTGCATAATCCTATTACCAACTATAAAAGGATTCCAAAGATGTTAACATAAACTTTTCAGTACATCATCTTCTGGTTTTCACATTTGATCTGATTTTTCTTTATTATATACTCTTTTCTTATTTCCCTTTGCCTCCATCAAGGTTATTTTCTTTTTCCTCACTTGCTTCATAACTTAAATGACTTCTTTTGTAGGATAGGAGTTTGACATCCCTGGAGCTGTCTAAGTAGAGCCTTGGGGTGAGACACATTTAGCATTTAGAATGTACACAATGGATTGTGGGAGGGAAGCCTGTGTAAGTAACTGACTGATAGAAAAGCAGTTAAGATAAATCAGTTGGGTGTTGTGGACTGCATCATTTTGAGTCTAAAATTCAAAAGTAGGTCCTGAAAACCATTGTAAAAGCCTAATTGTGACTTAAGATTTACTCTAACATCTCAGAAATAGGAAAGTTAGAGTAGTGATGACTGTCATCAAATTTTTAATTCTCCTTCTTTCATTGACAAAGACAAAGAAACTTCTCTTCCACAGAGATTTAGAAAGATTACATTTTTCAAATGATTCTTTTGCAAAATATATTAATAGCAAAAAAAAGGACATTTAAATGTTAAATTCTAGTCAAACAGATTTATTTTGAGAGATTTGATGTAATCTGCCAAGATCCAATAAGCTCAATGCTCACCAAAGTATCTAATGGAACTATTCCCAAGCTGCACCATTAAATATTTAAATTTCAAGTGTAATCATTTATTCATTGAAAATCAACCAGCCAAGGTATTTGGTTTATTGATTGGTTGACTATCTAGAATCATGAATGTGATGAAGAAAACATTAATGTAGATTAAGCTTAAACGAGAATTGTGTTAATAATATTTTCAAAGAAGCAATGTTTTAAATTACCCTGTAAATTATTGATTCAATTCCATGAAAAGTATAAAGCAGAGAACTGTGTCTAATAAAGTGCACCTTGGGAGTGTGTTGTCTTTCTTTAAACATCTTCAATTTTGTGGATTCAATAGGATGTTTAGGGGTCTTTCTAAATTCAGACATCAATTGTTCATTATTTCCTTTATGGTTCTTTCCAACTGAGCATTTATGTCACTTACAACTTTAAAATAGGAATATCAGATTTAAGTTCTTAATTTCCTGGTTCGGTTTAAAGCTTTTGTGTAACCAACACAAGTACCAAACTGCTATAATGGACAAACCTAATTATTGATCCAAATCTGATCCAGAACTGTCCCAAATGCTTGATGGATTTTTCAAACCTAAAAACAATCTAGAAATGTGAGTTCTTTTCTAGAGTAGAAATCCCATTCAGATAACATCTTCACTGTTTCTCTCCTCAGGTATCAGAGAAATTTATTCAAAGAAAGCAATACCATGGTGAGAGCTTCCAAAGCAAAATTATATTGAGAATTAAGGCTTATGCTCATAAATGTCAACTACAGCCTTCCCAAAACTAATGGACATTATTAAATTCCTTAAGAACAGTACTCTTCTATTAGTCCAGGTAGTCAAAGTTAATACTGCTTTTTCCTCTTTGTATCTTTGCAGTCATCTGAGAGACACTAGATAGAAATGATCTTAGAGTTAGGAAGTCCTGCCATAATTGATTATGAAGCAAGGACAAACCTGAGAATTTCTCTCCATTCCCTCCTTTCCTCCCTCTGATTGGCTGTGTGATCCATTGTGATGTTGGTAACCTCTCAGTATCCTGGAGAGATCGCTAGGAGTTTGATCAACAACTTCAGATATAGGAAGGGACATTTGTACATATCTGAGGGGAGAGGGAAACTCAAGATGAAAATAGTAAAAGTTCAACACCTATCTTTTTGTTTTTCTATTTTAGGCTCATGTTGCCTGGAAAAAAGATTTAAACATTGTTCTAGCCCTGAGCTGATTCAAACATGATAGAGACAAATAACATTCTAGACCTTAGAGAAAGTGAAGGCTATCTGTGAAACATAATGGCAGCTTGAGAATCAAATTGAAGCTTTTGATAATGTTGGTCTGCTATGGCAAAACAAAATGAAGCAAAGTCAAATAAATCAGTAACAGATATAGTGTAGTAGTACAACATTACCTGTAGAGGAGAAATGCTGTGCCCTGTGCTCATTTGCACTAGTCCCAGGAATCTTACTAAGGTGTTTGCTTGTTCCTGAAAAATTGGGTAGCTTCTTCTAAATAACATGATACAGTGTCTTCATCTTCATATAATAAGAGAAAAAAAAAATCTCTATTATATGTACCTTTCTCCAGGGGAATAAAGGCACATTAGGGACTCATTACTGAAGTCTCTTTCCTTGTCACCAAGTAAATATATGAAGAGTTTTAAAATTAGTTATTACTGGTATAAGTATCTTATTTCTCATGGAAGATGGTTAGAGATTGTACTTAATGCTTAGTATAACTTTGACCCAATGGGCCTTTCTCAAGTTCCTGTTATAATTGTTCATATGCTGAATATTCCTTATTTATTCGCACTGCTGTTCTCATTTCCCCTTACTTAATAAAATCCCCCTCCTATCTTGCTTTTTAAAATTTGCCATCATTTAGTGAATTAATATTTGTGAATTAAGAATTTGTTCAAAAGATAATGAATGTTGGAGGGGATGTGGGAAAACTAGGACACTAATACATTGTTGGAGTTGTGAACTGATCCAACACTCTGGAAAGCAATTTGTAACCAGGCCCAAATGTCTATTAAAATGCACATACCCTTTGATCCAGAAGTATTTCTATTGGGTTTATTTCCCAAAGATATCAAAAAGGAGGGAAAGCAACCCACATGTGCAAAAATGTTTGTGGCAGCCCTTTTTGTAGTCGCAAGAAACTGGAAATTGAAGAGATGCTCATCAGTTTGAGAATGATTGAATGAGCTATTGTATATAGATGTTATGGAATATTATTATTCGATTAAAAAAAAAGAAAACAAACAAACAAAAAACAATCAGCAGGATGATTTCAGAGAGGCCTGGAAAGACTAACATAAACTGAACCTAAGTGAAATAAGCAGAACCAGGAGATCACTGTGCATGGTAATAAGATTATACAATAATCAAGACTGATTTAAGTGACTCTTTTCAACAAAGAGATAATTGAAGCCAGTTTTAATGAACTTTGTGTTGAAGAGAGTGACCTACACCCACTGAGAGGACTGTAGGAATTGAGTGCAGATTACATCACAACATTTTCATTCTTTTTTTTTGTTTGTTTGTTTGCTTACATTTTGTTTTCTTACTCTTTTTCTTTTCTTTTTCATCTGATTTTCTTTTGCAGCAAAATAAATATGTATACATATATTAGATTTAACACATATTTTTAACATGTTTAAAATATATTGGATTACTTGATATCTAAGGGAGAGGGTGAGTGGAAGTTTGGGAAATTTGAAACACCAGGTTTTTGTAAGGGTCAGTACTGAAAAATTATCCATGCATATGTTTTTAAAATAAAAAAAAAATTTAATAAAAAATAAAAAAGTAGATATTTAATTAGCAAAACATTATGTAACAAAAAGCTTCCAACTATTTGCATTTTAATAAAAACATAAACCTTAAAAAAAAAAAGAATCTGTTCAAGAGTTTTGTAGTCTCAAGATATATCTTATTAGTAATGCTCATGTGGGCTTTATATAGGAGTATTCTATCCAAGTCATCTGTTCAGTAGCCTTAATGACAATATGACTTGTCAGCAGGAAAATATCTTGAGACTGTCTTCTTGAAATTGCAATTCTACATGTAGACTTGTAGACTTCTGTCTCTAATGGATCTAGTGCTGCTTCCAAAGGCAGAGTTTATATCAGAGCTTTATCATAGACCTTTAAAAGAGAATTAGACAGAGAGATCACATCTTAGTTGGCTTTTGTCCTGTTTGGCTAGTCTTATATTCTCAGTATCTAGCCATAGAAAACTGGTAGGTGGCCTACCAAATAGAATTTCAAAAGTTAGCAATCCAAAATGCTTCCTATTAAATTTCTACACCAGAACAACAGAAAGGGAAATCAGGCCCTTTTAACTGCTTGTCCTGACATAGATTGCCCAAAAGGATTTTAATTCCCTTAAATTAGGCACCTGACTGCATTAATGATTGTTGATATAAAGGGGTATGCAAGTTCAGTGTTAACCCAAAGCACTTGAAAAATTGATAAGTTATTACAATTGTAAAGTGTGGCCCTCAGTTTCAGTTAGATGTAAATGACAGGCCAAATGTTGAGATTATTTCCTTGATGAGAAACCTTAATGCTATGTTTGTTTTGGAATATTCCATTGGAAAGGCGTCTATCTAATGGTTTAATTAGTCTTTACATAGCAAAACATAGCTGTGGCCCAAAGACTTCGGAAATTCAATAAAGTCATTCTACAGGTATTCAGACTGTAGGACTACCTACTCTCTTTTTCATCATAGTTTTCTTCCTCAAAGAGGAAATAAATAGTCCTTGGACTGTTGACAAAGACACCTCAATAGGCCTCTTCCTGAAACCCAAGAGTAAACCATGGCAAGACTCTGTTTCCCAATATATTCCTATTATGGAGTTGATGGTACAGGAGGTGTATTTATCATTTAGGAGCAATGAGGTGACAATCTGGCATGATCCACAGCCCAAATTGAGTGAGTGACTTCTTGGTGACTGAAATGTCACTTTTAATACTTATGACTAAAGAAGAATATTGAGAGACTAGCACAAAACTTTTGTTCAAATGGATCTTTATTACAGCTCCATCCAAGGAGGATGTCTATGGTGAAATTCTTACTTGAAATCGTTGTAATGACAAAAATGTTATAACCCCATAATTATGATATTTAATCAGAATGACAAGTTATGATGTCAACTCCTGAAAGCCTGGTTCATAATGTAGACCCCTGATAACTTTTTAGGCCACTAAATCCCTTTTAGGTTTAACCTTTCAATCAATAGCATAATCCTCATTTGCCACACCTTAATGATATCTTCCCCTTAGTTCATTGTGAATTTGACTAGGGAACACCTTTTCCTTGCTAAAAACCCTTATTGATTTGCTCTGCTGTTCATATTCATAGCATAATAATTCTTTCCCTCTTGATTTGTAAAAAGTTGAAACCTCCAAATTCTTTTCAGACAATCCATGACAATGGTACATATCTTCAACACACTTTGCATGTATCACTCCCCATATCACTTCATTGTATTGATTAATCTCATCATTTTAGTGGCCCTAGATGAGTAGAGTCTCCACCCCATTACTTCACCAGAATTAGAGTAAGTTTTACTAAGTAGATTATTTTTTATTGGAATCCTTTGCCTTCCAAAATATCATATTTAAACTCATCTTCCCTAAGCTTTCTTTAACTTTTCCTGTAATTCTTTTTTGCTTTGGGTTAATTTACTATTTTTTTTTCCCTTTAGACCTTACTTGTAGCTGTTTTCACATTGCTTTCTTCCCCTGAATTTATGTCTTTTTATAATAGCTTCTTATGGCCAAGTTGTGTTTTTGTTATATGCTCAATTTTCCCCCAGTTTTTCTCTTGATTTACAACTTAATCTTAAATTTTGTCTGTGCATGGGGAGACACTTTCTAAAACTTTAGATTTTTTTTGTTTTTCTATTTTTAGAGTAGTTATGTGAGACTACATGTATTCAGTCATTTGGATCTAGTATGAATCATGGAGAGATATAATCTCTGCTTTCCTGTTTGTGATCTTCTCTTCATCCAGTAAGGGTCCCTACACGTATGCAGTCATAAACATTCACTCTTCTCCTGTCTTTGTAACTATGACCAGATCCTTTCTTCTTCTGCAACAGTGAGGACACATGTTCTTTACCATAGATATGTTACTAGACCCGTTACTCCCTTCTGACCAATCACAAGATCTGTTTGCTCTGGAACAATGATCCAGAATTGCTACGGGCATTACAATTGCCAATCAGTGACAAGGTCTAAAACTGC
Source organism: Sarcophilus harrisii (assembly GCF_902635505.1). Classification (NCBI taxonomy): domain Eukaryota; kingdom Metazoa; phylum Chordata; class Mammalia; order Dasyuromorphia; family Dasyuridae; genus Sarcophilus; species Sarcophilus harrisii. The sequence goes on from NC_045431.1 coordinate 250,581,091, forward strand.
TATTGCTACACTCTGGACCAATCCTACCTCCATTGCACAAATATCTCCTGTAGACCTCCTAAATTGCCTTTGCCTGGAAAATAATATCAATCTGATTTTTTTTTTTTTTTTTTGCTGTTATAGCAATATGTGTTTTGAGAAATTTCTTTTATTTGATGGAAGTGTAATATTGAGAAACTTCAGTTGAATTGCTTCCTTTCTTCTGTTGTCTTGATCTTCCCAGTTTTAGGGGCTATTTTATCTAGTATTTTTCTGCCCCTCCCTTTTGTTTTTGCCAAATTGTTAATTTTATTTAAATAATCCAATTAATAATTTAATAATATAATAATAATCCAAATAATAATTTATTTAAATAATCCAACAATAATTATTAAATGAAATTTTAATATACCTCTCAGAATGTTGTTACATTCTCATTTACTTTGTAGTTTTTCTAAGGTGAGTACATATATATTTAAAAATACAGGTATCCAGAAGGAGAAAAAAAGTACACAAAATTTTTAATTCTAATCCACATTATTTATACTTTCTAGATATAAAAAATAACATTTAATTTATAGTGATTTTTTTTCAAATTATTTGCAATGGTGCGTAAATTCTTATTCAAAAAATTTAACAAGGGAAAGTCACATGCCTATGAGATTTAATGCCAGCACACACCTTTTTTCTTGTTCATTAATCTTTGGGTTTATAAATTTCTAAAATTCATCTTGCTATGTAGGAAGATTGACATTAGATGGCAGGAGAATTCCTAGTTCATAAAGTCCAAAAGGATAAGCTCGATTTTAAAACTTGAATGTCAGTCACCAAATGATTTCCAAAACTCCAATGTGTTTTAATAACATTTTGATAATATTAATAATTATAGCAATTTAATGTGAAACTATGCATATTGACTTTAATAGTAAGATATTACCTATAGAAAAGATTTTAAACATATTAATGCTAACATATTAACTCAATTCTTAATTTTTAGAGGGAGAAGGTTATGTTCACCTTTGGCAGTCTGCTAAATCTCATGTATCATTTAGAAGAAAAATAAATAAATAGTAAAATAAATGTGTATGATAAAGAAGTAGGCCAAATTTAGTGAAAATAAAGGTTCACTATTTTTATTTTTCTTCATGAACGATCTACAATCAAGAAGAGCCCCTGGTTTAGCTTAATATCTTTCCCATTGAATGTTTCATCTGATTCAACTTAATCCTATCCAGTTCAGGTCAGTTTAATTCAACCAGCAGCTACTAAAGTTCTAGTTTATGCAATACACTAGGATGAACAGTAGTGATGCACCATCATCCCTAAGCTCAAGGGACCTTGTATTCATCATTTGGAAATAAATAATAATTATTTAATTATTATATTAATAATAAAATTATTATAATAATTTAATAAATGCCAGAGTTTAAAATGAGTAAAAATAATTTACTTATGGTGATTCAATCTGAGATATGTTATATCAAGATGGGGCAAAAGAATAGAGCTAAGGAATATTGTTCTATTAGAGTGAGGAAGTTGTTTCAGACCACATGAAGTAAAGATTAACTACTTGGGAAAAAAATGTGGGGAGAAAATAGAGGAGAAAGATAAATCCAGTAAATAGTAAGAAAGCATAATGCATAGGATCTGATATTTTGAATAAGAAGGAGCTGGATTTCCATCTATCTGCTGCCACTAAAAGATATTTGGCTAAGGGTATATGCTCTAATCTCTATAAGATAAAATTACTTCTTATAGAAAATCTGATAACACCTGTCATGTAACTATTACAGGTTTGGTATTTGCATCTAATAATCAATTAGGATCTCATTCTATATGGCACCTTAAGTAAGACATTTGCATTGACTTTCTAATGCTCTTTTCAAGGCACCTTTTACCTCCTTATTTCTCAAACTATAAATCAAAGGGTTAAGCATGGGAATGACGAGGGTATAAAAGACTGAAGCCATCTTATCTGTATCAAATGAATGACTAGAATGGGGCTGCAGGTACATAAAAAGAAGTGTCCCATAGAATACAACCACCACTGTGAGATGGGAGCCACAGGTGGAGAAGGCTTTATGTCTGCCTTCAGCAGATTTCATTCTGAGGATAGCCATAAGAATCAGTCCATATGAAACAAGAACAACCAAGAGGGAGAAAACCAAATTAAAAGCAGAAAGGCTCAGTATGATTAATGCTATATCCTTTGTATCACTGGATAACATATTTAAGAGAGGGAGACTATCACAGTAGAAATGACTAATTATGTTAGATTTCCAAAAAGATGAATTAAAAATCTTAATTGTAACTAGCAGTGCTACAAACGTGCTGTAGAGATATGGGATGGCCACTAAGAGGTAGCACATTCTGTCTGACATGATGACCATATAGAGGAGTGGATTACAGATGGCTACATAGCGGTCATAGGCCATCACTGATAATATAAAAAGTTCACTTATTATTAATGTTACAAAAATAACTAGCTGGGTTGCACATCCAGTATAAGATATGACATTTTCCTCCACTACAAAATTAACCAACATTTTAGGTCCAATGGCTGTGGAGTATCCAAGGTCAATAAATGCTAGATTCTTTAGGAAAAAATACATGGGAGTTTTCAGGTGAGAATCAATATTGGTCAATATTATCAAGCCCAGGTTCCCAAAAACTATGGCCAAGTAGTTGATGAGGAACACAAAGAAAAGTGGGATCTGCAGGTCAGGATGATCTGTGATGCCCATGAGAATGAATTCAGTTACTTGAATTGATGTAGTTTTATTCCACTTATCCATTTCTTCCATCCAGAGAAAACAGTCTGCAATGTACTTTTTGAATCTATTATACACCAGTGATGAGATATTCAGTGTGTAAGATAATTACAATTACCTCTTTCCATTCAATGTGGCATCAAGGAATTCAGCAAAGGTTTTCTTACTTCCATAATCTCTCCTAAGTGTCTGTTCCAGCTACAGATTTCTTTGCTGTCTATATGATGTAGTTGAACCTGAGCAAAATTTTGATATATTTAATAATTAATTAATCTTATTATTTATTTATATTGTTATTTAATATCTTTCCAGTAACATGAAAAATAAAATGTATGTGTATAAAACATATTTTATGATGCTATCATAAACCACAATATATACCACAGAAATTATTGTTCTACCAACCAACATTAGTATTAAATCACACTTATGATTTATTCATTCCATACTTACATGAAATGTCTATGATCTTGGTCAATTAAAATTTATAATTTGGTATTTAAAAAAAATAATTTCCTAATGAAAGTACCAAATAAAACTATAAACACTTGTGAGTATTTTTTATTCTTAATATTAAGATATGTTGCATAAAAACCAGAGTGGCCTAAGGAAAATTCTAAGCTTCAGTATATTATAGAATAAAGAGAGATATTTCCCTCTTAGGTAATTCACTTCATATCTTTTCATCCAGGAACACCATAAGTCTCTATAGATATCAAGTTCTGAAGGAAATAACCTCAGATCTTGATGTTATGGAACATAATCTGAATCTTCTGAGAAGACAGCAAGGTGAAAATAATTTGAAAGTTGTTTTTTTTTTTGCTGTTGTTGTTGTTTATAGATATTTATGAAATAGTATTTTAAACAACCAATCTCAGAATTAAAAGAAAAATACATTTGAGAAGAAGGGATTTTTTTTAAAATCTCTCTCTTCTTCTTTACATACCTCAACAAATATGGCTTATAATCCTTCCATTTCTTCTTCCTCTCTTCAATAGAAGATAAATAACTATTTACAGATAATGCATTTTGCCAGTTCCTTCATATGCCATGGAACCAATCCTATTCTGCAGTAATCACATTAAGAAATTGGCAAAAGTGGATCATTTTCAAAAAAGAAATTGTGTGACATAATTCAGTGACCATCAGCATATCTGTCTTTTCATCTGTAACAAATAGAAAGCTTCAGAAATGTTATTTATGTGCGATCTTCAAATAAGAAATACTTACTTTTCATATCTGCACCTGCTGAAGAAGATCTTAAATCAGCTCAGTTGTGCTTCATATTCTTTGGTATGTCCAAAAGTTTCCATTTTCAGTGTTAAGAGTATCCAGTAGGTATGTGATCAAAAGATACAAACTTTTCAGATGAACTAATCAAGGTATTTATAGCCTTATGAAAAACAAAAACAAAAACAAAACAAAAAACAATAAACTCTAACCACTATTAATTGGAGAGATGTGAAAAGAGGCCATTCTGAGGTACTATCTCATACCTATTTTATTGGTTGATGGGCCAAAAGGGGAAAATGACAAATGTTGGAGGGAATATGAGGAAAATGAGACACTGGTACCTTGTTGATGGAATTGTGAAGTGATTTAAACCATTCTATATAGCAGTTTGGAACTATACCCAAAGGGCTACATTTATGCCTTTTGACCTAGAAATACTATAGCTAGGCATGTATCCTAAGAGATTTTTAAAAAGTAAAGGGACCTATATGTATAAAAATATTCAATGTAGCTCTTTTTTCTGGGACAAAGAGTTGGACATTGAGAGGATGCTCATAGGATGGGGAATAACTGAATAAATTATGGTATGTGATTATGAAGGAATACTATTGTTCTATGAAAAATAATGAGAAAGATCCTCTCAGAAAAAAAATCCTCAAAAATCCCCCATGAGTTCATGGAAAGTGAAATGTGTAATGTACAAAGTAACAGCAATGTCATGGGATGATCTGCTGTGAATAATTTTGCTATTATCAGCAATACTGTGACTCAGGAACACCTTTAAAGGACTTATGATGAAAAATACCATCCATACCCAAATAGAGACTAATTATGTCTGAATGCAGACTGAATCTTTTTATTTATTTATTTTTTTTTTACTTCTTTATCTTTCCTGAGCATCTTTTTGGGGGTGAAGATGAGGGGAGAACTATGTTTTCTTTTGCAATATGACTTTTATGGAAATGTTTTGCATAATTTACTTGTGCCTTCTCAATGCATAGGGGTGGGGGTTGGAGAGAGAATCTAGAACTCAAAATGTTAAAAAAAAAAAAAAAAAGTTAATGTTAATATTGTTTTACATGTAACTGAGGATAATAAAATATTAAATAAAAAAAAAAAATTAGTAGATCCCAGGATCACCAGCTTACAGTGCTCTAACCAACTCTGACAAATGTTAGCAGTGGGACAGAATTTTAAGCATCAAAAATTTAGAGCAACAGCTTCTAAAAGTTTCAGCCTTCATGATTCTAATTTTAATAGGCATGTTTTTGACATAATTCTTTCTATTAGCTAAGATTCTTCTATATACCATATTTTTGTTCCCATCTATATCTGTATTAAAATTCAATTGATGTCATTTTAATCATAATAAATGTAAATATTTATAATTCTATATCATTTTGAGGCAGCTATGTCATATATTGGTGCTTCATAAAATGCTTATTGATTAACTGAAGTATGGAAAAATGACATTTACATTTCAGGTCATAACACTGGGGGTTTAAATGAAACTAGATTATCATTAGATAATTTAACACAACAAAAATCAATAATGTTGTGGTTTTAAGCAGATTCTAAAGCTTGTCTTTTTTTGAGGGGGTTTGCTTTTTTATTGAAGTAAATTTATTTAATTTTAATACACATTGCTTTATGAATCATGTTGAGAGAGAAAAATCAAAAATCAGAGCAAATGGGAAAAACCATGGGAGAGATTAAAAAAAAAAAAAAACACAGGAAAAAAAAAAAAAGAAGTGTTTTAGTATGTGTTGACTCACATTCAGTCTCCTTAGTTCTTTTTCTGGATGCAGATGGCATTTTTGTCCAAAGTACATTGGGATTGCTTTGGATCACTGAACCAAAGTTTTCCACAGTTGATCATCACATTTTCTTGCTATTATTATATATAATGTATTCCAGGTTCTACTTGTTTTACTCTGCATCAGTTCATGTAAATCTTTCCATACCTTTCTAAAATTATCTTATCATTGTTCATAGAACAATATTCCATTTCCTTCCTGTGCCACAATTTGTTCAGCCATTTCCCAATTGATGAGCATGCACTCATTTAACAGTTCTTTGCTACCACAAAAAAAGAGCTGTAAAGCTTAAGTCTTATTATAATGTTTCTAGTCCTATTTCTTCCATCTACAATGCTACATAATCCTATTATACGCCATACTATGTAGAATGCAAAAGGATTCCCCAGAGTTCTAGATGAGTGTACTGGACTATCTTCTGATTTCCAGATTTGGTCTCATTATCCTTTTTTATATACTCTTTCCTCATCTCTTCCCAGCCTCAAACTCACACAAGCTTGTTTTCTTCTTACTATCTTACTACTATATTGCATTTATTTTTATCTAGACTTGATTATGTCTGCTGATAGGGATACTGATAGGATTCATCAAGGCAAGAATTTCCATGGATAAAAATATCTAGGACCTTCAATGAATTTATGCTTGATATAAGTCCATACTACTTGTGCAAATACATACAAAAGGAAGTAAAACATTAGATTGGACTAATGAAAGCATAATTTTTAGAGTGAATGGGAGCATGAGTCCAAATCTTAATTTCCTTAAATAAACTTTGTTTCATTTCTGGGCATATATATATGAAACATATTGACAAACTGGCAAAAGTTCTTGATGGGAGAGCACTTAGAGAAGGAAAGTCTTGGGATAAATTGACGTAAAGAATCTCTCATCAAAAACTTAATGAATTGTCAACTAAGAAATATTATTTCTGGTTATGTTAGTTCATCAAGGTAGAAATGGGGACAATATATATTAAACTTCAAAACTCAAATGACCTATTTGGGAAGTTTATTTATTTATTAAGTTATTGACTGATAGAAAGGGAGTTAAAATAAATCCAATTGTGGGGGTGGTAGTAGATTGTAGTGTTGTAAGTCCAAAATTCCAAACTGGGTTCCAGAAGATGTAAAGAAGTGATTGTGACATAATTTCAGCTTAAGCATCTCAGTAATAGTGAATTTGGAGTCATAGTGAATTTGATTTGATCAATTCAGAATTGATCAATTCTGAAATTCAAAAAATGAATGTTTAAGTCTCTCTCATTAACAAAGACTTAGAAATGTATATTTCAAGGATAGTTTGGAAAGATTACCTTTTCCAACTAATTGCTTGACACAATGTACTCACATAAAAATTGAGAAATGTAAAAGTAGTAAATTTAAACCCTACTGGAAACCTATATTGAAGGATTTGATGTCTTCTGCCAATCCTAATTTCAACTCTAACCGAAGGATTAGAGGTAGATTTTTATCAAGGGATCTGTTGAAACTAGCATCAGCTACTGTTGAAATTTCAAGTGTAAGCATTTGTATCTCAGAAATCAACAAGTCTAAGTGCTTGATTCATTGTTTGATTGGATGTCTAGATTAATAAATGTAATGGAAAAATATTAATAGTATAAATTAAACTCAAAATAGCACTGTGTTAAATTTTTCTTTCAAAGAGCCTCTTATTGAAATTAACCAGCACATTGCAGATTCATGTGCATGCAAAAAATGCAAAATATAAAGCAGAGCATTATGTCTAACAATGTGCACCTTAGGAGTGTGTTCCTTTTCACTAGACATGATCAAACTTGGGGATGTTTAGAGGTCTGTGATAGTCCAGATACCAATTAATCAATATGTTCTTCACAGTCCTTTCCAAGTAAGCATTTGTGTCACTTCTAACTTTAACCTAGGGAAGTCAGATACATATTTTCATGCTTAGGTTTTTTAAACATGATTAAGCAAATAATTCCATGAAAGCTCAAAGGCTCATGCATTGCTAACTGTCAGATCTCGTTCTTTTGTATCCAAATATCTGAAATTACTGCAGTGCTCACGTTGCTACAATGGGCAAATCAATTATTGACCTGAAAGGACTATCATTGGATGCTGGATAGATTTCTCAGACCTTAAAACATTGTATAAAATATCATCTGTTCTTTTCTACATAAGAAATTGTATTCAGACCACATCTTTATTGTCCCTCAAATCAGGATTGTGTGAATATGTGTACTAGTTTTACTCAAAGAAAACAATGCTATAGTGATAACTTCTAAGGAAAAATGCAATTATGATGAATTTTGTTAATACAGGTGGTCAAGAGTTGTGCTTATTTATTTCCCTCTATAGGTTTGAAGTTATCTGAAAGACCTTATGATAGAAATGGATTTAGTGTTAACAAGTCCTGCTGTGACTAATTATGAAGCAAGGAGAAAGCGGAAAATTCATTTCTACTCCATCTTTTCCTGCATCGATTACAAGTCTTTTAAACTTGGTCTTTTAGATAACTCTCTAGACTTTAAACAACAATTGCAGAAGTAGGAAGGGGCATTTGTATAGAGATGGCAGGATAGGAAAATTCAAGATAAAAATGATAAAAATTCAACACCTATTTTTTTTTCCATTTTAGGCTCATAACTTATTTTTTAGGGGAAAAAATGGATAGTGTTCCATCATTGCTCTTATTCAAACATGATGGAGACAGAAATTCTAGACCGTAAGAGTAAGTGATGGTTGTCTATGAGATATAATGGCAGCTTGAGAATCACATTGAATCTTTTGATAACATTGGTATGCTGTGGTACAACAAAATGAAGCAAAGCAAAATAAATCAGAAACAAATACAGCATGATAGTGCCACTTACCTATAAAGGAGAAAAACTGTGCCTTGAGGTTATGTGCCTCAGCCTCAGGAATATTGCTAAGGTCTTTACTTATTCCTGAAGCATCTAGAAACCTCTTCTAAATAACAAATTATATAATATGTGTCCATATAATTCAGGAAAAAAAAATAATCTCCATTATATGGCCCTTTCTCTAGGGAAATAAGGCACATTAGAGACTCATTACTCAAGTCCCTTCCTTATCATCTTGCTCTCCAAGTTAAAATATGAAAAAAAATGGAAATTCTTTATATGGAAAATATAGCTTTGGAGTTTCCCAGGTGTAAAGGCCCAAACTCAAGAGGGAAGAGGTACCAAGGAAGTACGAGGGAGCTCAAAGGGGAACTCGGGGAGCATCTTAAATGCACCTGGCAGACCAGGTCCCATACCAGGGTAAAGATATGCTAATCAATATTTCAAAAGATTATTTGAGGATACCCAGATGTTGGAGAATGGACAATTGGGGTCACTAAAATTCTTTCCTAGATAGTCTTAGAATTATCTGATAATAGCTTCTTCCTGCTGGGGGAAGAGAGTAAGTTGCATCACAAACATGAAATCATGAAAAACATTTCTGATAAGGTACTGGATAGCTAAGTGGTCTTTGATAAAGAGCCAAATTACCCAACACAATGTGGAAGTCTTTTTACTCCCTAAGGCAAACAGGGTAGACAACTGATGGGATCTTCTCAGCCTGAAGTGGAGCTTTTGTTCATAAGTAGGCCTTTTCTTCAAGAGGACTTTTTACTACATCCCAGACTAGGCAGGGATCTTAGGTACAATTCTTAGCTGCATTATTTGCATTCATAAAATGATCATAACTACACACTTACTGTATCCAATCAGAAAATCATGTTATGATGTCTACTCCTTATGGGGAGAATTTAATTGTATCCTATAACCTCATCATTTCCCTAAAAGTCATGTAGGCAAAAATAAAGAAAATAATAAAGGAGGCAAAAATATTATACTTCAGTTTATGCTTAGAGTTTATCAATTAACTCTCTGGAGATGGATAACATTTTTCTTCATCAAAGTAGCCTGGTTGTTCAGCCCTGTTTGTAGTGGCTAGAAGCTGGAAAATGAATAGATGCCTATCAATTGGAGAATGGTTGAGTAAATTGTGGTATATGAATGTTATGGAATATTATTGTTTTGTAAGTAAGAAATGACCAGCAGGATGAATACAGAGAGGATTGGTGAGACTAACATGAACTGATGCTAAGTGAAATGAGCAGAACCAGGAGATCATTATATACCTCAACGATAGTGTATGAGGATGTATTCTGATGGAAGTGGATTTCTTCGACAAAGAGAAGATCTAACTTCGTTTCAATTGATCAAGGATGGACAGAAGCAGCTACACCCAAAGACAGAACACTGGGAAATGAATGTAAAGTGTTTGCATTTTTGTTTTTCTTCCTGGGTTATTTATACCTTCTGAATCCAATTCTCCCTGTGCAACAAAAGAACTGTTCAGTTCTGCACACATATATTGTATCTAGGATATACTATAACCTATTTAACATGTATAGGACTGCTTGCCATCTAGGGGAGGGGGTGGAGGGAGGGAGGGGAAAAATCGGAACAGAAGTGAGTGCAAAGGATAATGTTGTAAAAAATTACCCTGGCATGGGTTCTGTCAATAAAAAGTCATTTTAAAAAATAATAAAAAAAAATTATTATAGTGTTTTTTTTTTTAATTCAATGTTATATAAAGACATACACAAAATTTCACAATGGGAAGTTTAGGCATCTGTGGGATTTATTTCCAGCGCACACTCTTGCGTTTCTTGCTCATTAATCCTTTGAGTTTATATATTCTAAAAGTCTTCTTGCTATATAGGAAGACTGACACTAGATGGCAGAGAATGGCTTGCTCATAAGGACTGAAAGATTAAGTTTGATTTAAATAAATCTATAATATATCTAATCATGGTCCCCTTGGGCAGTCTGCTAAATCTTATGGAGCCCTCTTCACAAGGGAAAATTAGTAAAATAAATGCATATGATTAACAAAGAAGCCAAAGTTAGTGAAAATAAAGAGTATATATGCATAGACACATTTATATATTTATACACACATGTATATATATTTATATATATGTATATATATGCATGTATGTATATTTGTGTATGTGATTGTGTATTTATGTATATTTTTACATTTTTCCTTGAGGTCAGGGACCATTTGCAAGCCCAAGTTAAGAACCCTATTATAGTTTAGTATGTTTCCCAGTAAATATATCATCTGATTCAATTTAATCTAATCCAGTTCAGATTAGTTCAATTCAATCAACATCTAGTAAGATTCTAATTTATATAACTCAGTATTATGGACAGTAGAGATATAACCAGCATTCCTATCCTCAACACTAGGGAAAAATTGAGTTAAAATGAATAAAAATAATTTACTTTATGGTAGTCCTGTCCAAGAGACAACATAACAATTTGGGTAAAAGAGTAGGGCTAAAGAAATTCTTAAGGAGTTGGTATATAAAGTAAAAATATCCCCCATCTTAGAGTAAAAGATCCTTGCCTGTGATATATTTTAAGGGTGTGACAAAAGGCAAAATGTCTTAGATTCTCTGACCTTCAGTTTCCTCATATTTCACCTCCATTGTTAGAGATAAATAAGGAATAATTTGGATAAAAATCTAATGTTAAGAAGGGTCATAAGAATGGCTTCAAAACATAGTGGCTTGCCTTAGGAAATGACCTAGGGACTGACTTGCAATTTATAAACTCTAAAAGTGGTAATTATTTCATCAATATATTACTGATCAAAAAATAAAATAAAATAAGGAGTCAGATTAAGAAGAGCAACTAATTGAACCCAGGATCACACTTTCACATCCTGAAAGAATGAAGGGGAGAAAAAACCAAAGCAGAATCACTAAAAAATGAATGATTTGACAAGATACTCTTTGTTCTCCGACAAGTCATATACGTTATTTCATGATCTAATACTGGTGACCAGATCACAATATTTTATCTCATATATGTTCTCTGTATTTGTTTGAATCCTTTGTATTGAGACATTTGAGTACTTGGGGGAAAATCTCTCCTATTGACGTAGGTTGGACTAAATTGTGAGATTACAATTTAATTTGAGATTTGCATTATTCCATGATGCAGATTAAGATTCTGCTTGCCTATTTGGAAGGTTTGGTTTATACCTTCCCAAAATGAACATCATTAAGGCTTCCATTTTCATTCTTACCATGAATATGCTATGATATTTTTCCTATTATGTCTCTGCTTTTACCCTATAGTTCAGAATATAGGATGTAGAGATGAATGAAAAAATGTGAGAGAGATTATGGAGGAGGAAGGGCATGGAGAGTAAGCCAAAATACTAATCCTTTGGTGAATGGGGAAAAAGGAAAAATGTGTAGTCTGATAATGCATGTTAGAGAGAGCTAGATTTACATCTTTCTCCCTCCACTAAAAGGTATTTAACTAAGGGCACATGCTTTAATTTCTATAAGTTTAAATTATTTTCCTACAAATCTAATAAAATAAATATCACAGGTTTGGCTTTTGCTTCTAATATCAAATTAAGATCTCATTCTATATGGTACCACAAAGAAGGCATTTGCAGTGATTTTCCAGGGCTCTTTTCAAAGCACCTTTTACCTCCTTATTTCTCAAACTGTAGATCAAAGGATTCAGCATGGGAATAACCAGGGTATAAAAGACAGAAGCCATTTTGTCTGTATCAAAGGAATGATTTGATTTGGGCTGCAGGTACATGAAAATCAGTGTGCCATACAAGATAACCACCACTGTGAGATGAGAGCCGCAGGTAGAGAAGGCTTTGTGTCTGCCTTCAGCAGAATTCATCCTAATGATGGCCAAAAGAATGAATCCATATGAAACAAGAACAATTAACAGAGAGAAAATCAAATTAAAAGCAGAAAGGCTCAGAAGAATTAATTCTACATCCTTTGCATCCCTGCATAAAATACTTAAAAGGGGGAGACTATCACAATAGAAATGACTAATGATGTTAGATTTCCAAAAAGATGAATTAAAAATCTTAATTGTAATTAGCAGTGCTTCAAAGGAGCTGTAGAGATAAGGGATGGAAACCAAGAGACAGCACATTTTATCTGACATGATGACCATATATAGTAGGGGATTGCAGATTGCTACATAGCGATCATAAGCCATTACTGATAGCATAAAAAGTTCATTTATCATTAATGTTATAAAGACAACTAACTGGGTTGCACACGCAGCATAAGGGATGGTATTTTTTTCCACTACAAAATTAACTAACATTTTTGGGCCAATTGCAGTGGAGTATCCAAGATCAATAAATGCCAAATTTCTGAGGAAAAAGTACATGGGAGTTTTCAGGTGAGAATCAATCTTAGTCAAGATAATCAATCCCACGTTTCCCAGAACTATGACCAGGTAAATGATGAGAAACACAAGGAAGAGAGGGATCTGCAGGTCAGGATGATCTGTGATGCCCATGAGAATGAATTCAGTTACTTGAATAAATGTGGTTTCATTCCATTTATCCATTTCTTCCATCTAAGGAAAGTGGTCTAAGAAGAAAAAGAGATATGCTGTGTGAATCAAAGAAGAATTAATCATTAGAGATTCTATGTGTAGGATATTTGGGAATACTCACTGATAAATATGATATTAAGGGGTTAGGCAAATATTCCCTTGCTTTGCATAACCTCACCTCAATCACCACTGACAGATTCATTTATTGTTTCTACAATAAAATTGAGCCTGTGTAAAATATTGATTTATTTAATACATTTCATTTTCTGTTTGTTTTTAATTTTTAATTCAGTAGCATTTTATTTTTCTAATTACATGTAAATATAATTTTCAATATTCATTTTTGTAAGATTGAGTTCTAAATTGTTTTTCTCCTTTCCTCTTTTGCCTCTCTCCTGTAATATAATAGAACTTCATGCAATTTATTTTCCTAATGTTACTCTGAAAAAATAGCCTATATCACAAAAATTATTGTGCTGCCAGCCACAAGCAGTATACAATCTTCCATATTTTTTTTATTTCCATGAAATTATCTGTGAGATTGGTCAGCTAAGATTTAAGATAAGATGTTTTCTGTCAAACAAGAATTAAATATTGAAAAGCAACAATGAAGATGCAGATAAACCTACAAAAATGCATTTTTTCTAGATTTTGTGAAGTCTTGCATAAAAAGTTGCATAAAAAGCAGAGCAGGACCTAAAGGAAATAATTAGTTTGAATATATACATGAGGAATAGAGACATGTCCTTCCCAGGTTATTTACCTGATAATATGTTATCTAGGGAAACCAGTAGTCTCTGTATACATCAAGTGGGAGGGAATGTCTCTAGATTCTGGATATTATGGAATATTGTATGAATCCCGTGAGAAGACATTAGATTAAAAGTAACTTGAAGGATTTTTTTAATCCTTTCAAAAAACCAGTCATAGAGTGAAAATAAAATACAAATAATTGAATTTGAGAATAATGGAGCCCTTTATCTTTCCTTCCCCTTTTACACATCTCATCCAGTGAAGCTATGATATTCTTCCCATTTCTTCCTCTCATTGATGGAAGATAATTAACTATTTATAGATGATACATTTTACCAATATCATTCAAATGTCCTGGAAACAACTGTTGAGGTCACTTCAAGAAATTGACAAAATTGGATCACTTTCAGAAAATTTGATATGACTTGGTATAAATAGCCATAATACAGGTATTGAAGTCCCCCATCTATGAAAAGTGGAAAGTTTTAGAAATGTGTTTGTTATTTATGTATGAGATTCAAATAATAAATTGACTTAATTGTCACATCTGCATCTATTCAATAAGATCTCATTATTAGCTTAGTACTGTTCTTCAATCTTGGCATTACCAAAGATCCCCAATTATAATACTGAATATCCAGTCAATTCCAGGATCTCCAGCTGAAAGTGCTCTAAAACAGTTGTCCCAAAACTCAAAGTTAAACTTACAATTTTCTTGATTCTAATTTTGATATGCATGGTGTAGAAAGACTCTTCCTTTTTCAGTCCTCTATTCATGCACTTAAATTGGATTGCTATATTTTTATAACTATAAAAATTTTAAGGTTAAAAAAAGTGCTGTAAATACTTTGTCATTTGATTCTCAAAACAATTCTATGCTGCAAGGTGCTGTTATCATTGCATTGCATAAGTCAGGATTCAGTAAACTTGTTCTGACAGCATCGCACCCCTGGCAAGTACCTGACATGGGAAATACTATGGCCTTACTAACTTTAAATACAGTATTCTGGCAACCTCACTTCTATGAGGCAACATGTTGTGTTAAATAAATTCTTTGCCCTGCATCCAGAAATCCTGTGTTCTTATTTCACAACTTCCCCCATAATATTATTCTCTTAAAGAGTGAGAACAATGATAAACTCTTCCAGATTAGGTATCTAGTACAGTCATGGTGTTTCAAAATCTACTATAAACAGCTCTAAAAACATCCTGGTTGCCTATCAATCTAACATAAATGGTCCAGCTGGTGAGACTTTTTAAAGCACAAAATGCTGTAATGCCAGAATGCAAAGCTAAGGATCTGCAGTATTGTCCATAATTAAATGGCACGATGAAGAATAAACAAACAATAGTATTATCTGCTCACCTAGACTGGGAAAGATGCTGTGCCTTGCTCATGTCTCCTTAATCAGCTACTAGAAGGAGAGTTTATGAGCTTCTCAATCTCCTGAGATCTTATCCCTGAAGCACTCAGGAAGCTTAATGAATTACCTACTGTGATCAGAGAAGTTGACAGTAGTATTGGTAATCAATGCAATTACTTATCTTTTTAGATCATTTCATGTGCTGATTAATGATTATAATTTGACACAAAGATGCACTGATATCCACATGTGATCATTTCTAGATTTCAAGGTTCCAATAGGTAGAATTTTGTGTCTTCCATTGCTATACCTCTCAGAGATTCTGGAACAGTTGGCATTTGTTTTTTTGTGGACCTGAGTGTCTTGATTCTTAGAGACTTGATAGGGGCAGTTCTTATTCCTATCTCATATAGCTATTTGGCACACACAAATATATACATGTATATATTCAGATACATATGTACATTTCTATATGTAGTAGTATACACATATATGTATACACACACACACTATATATAGTGAAGAAAAAGCTAAAATGGCAGGAACTAGACAGGTCTTTGTCTATGCTCTTCCTGGTTATCCTCAGATCAACACCAGATTAATCCTCTAAACTGGTTTTGGAGTGACAGAAGCCATTAATATTTGGAGTACAAAAAGTTTTCGGCAGAAAGTAGTTTTGAAGAACTTCATGAAAGCTCTGTCACAATTGAACGGGGGGGCAAGGCAAAAGATACCAACATAGGGGGAATGCAGGGATCCAGGACAGAGTGGGGAACCACACCACACACCAGGAAAAGTATTGGAAGCTTTTAGGCAAAATACTGAAGTGTTGGCTACTCTGCCTTGGCTCAGAAGCCAGTGGTACAACAAACTGTTTGTGAGATCTCCAACTCAACTACAGAAGACAAATAGTGAACACCTTAACCTCAGGATTACATGGGATTTGGCTACACTCACTAGTATGCAAGAAAGTCAGCAGAAGTGGCTCCAGGGCAGTGTGAAGCCACTATTTCCTATGGAAAAAGTTTGGGACAATCTTCCCTTTGGCTAAAGAAAAGATCTCAATCTTTAAATATGAGCAAAAAAGCAGAAACAGTTCTGACCATAGAAAGTTTTTATGGACACAAGGAAAAATAGACCTCAAACCCTCCAGACGATAAAGGCAAAATATCTCCAGGTGAAGCCTTAAATGATATGAGTTGGTCTCTATTTCACAAGGTTCTCATGGGAAAATTCAAAAAGAATCTTAAAAGAGAGTTAGAAGGAAAATGAGGAAAGGGAATGAGAGGTTTACAGGGGAGTTTGGAAAAGGACTCAGAAATTATCTGAAGAAAATTCCTTAAAATAGATTTGATGAAATGGAAAAAGAATATAAGTTCTTAAAGAATAGATTAGGCAAAATTGAAAAAGAAAACAAATAGTTGAAAAACAAAATTTGTGAAATGGAAAAAAAATTCAATGACCAAAACAACTCATTTAAAAGTTCAATTGGTCAAACACAAAAGGAGGTAGAAAAGCTAACTAAATAAAACAATTCACTTAATATTTGAATTGAATAAATGGAAGTGAATGACTCAATGAGACATCAAGAATCAGTCAAACAAATCCCCAAAAAGTGTAAAAAAAAATAGAAAAAAATGTAAAACACCTCATCAGAAAAACAACTGACCTGGAATATAGATCCATGAGAGATAATTTAAGAATTACCTGAAAATCATGAAGAAAAAAAAAAAAAAAGAACTTAGAACAACATCTTTCAAGTAATTGTCAAGAAAAACTGCATTGATGTGTTAGAACTAGAAGGAAAATTGTCATGAAAGAATCCACTGATCATCTCCTGAAAAAGATCCCAAAATGAAAGCTACAAGAAATATCATAGCTACATTTCAGAAATAACAGATCAAGGAGAAAATACTGCAAGCAGCCAACTACCACACCCTCCCTCCAAAAATTCAAATATGGAGGAACCACAATCAGGATTACCTAGCAGCTTCCACTTTAAAAGCTCAAAGGGCCTGGAATATGATATTACAAAGGAACAAAATTAAGCATTGTTTTTCAAGAAAAATTGATGTACATTCAATGAAATAGGTGGATTTCATTTATTTATGAGGAAAAGACCAGAGCTGAGCAGAAAATCTGATCTTCAAATACAGGACTTAAGAGAAGCAGAAAAAAAAAAAAGGAAAAGGAAAAAAATATATCTTTTTTTAAGGTTAAAAGTTTGCATCCCTATATGGGAAGATGATATGTGCAACTCTTAAGAACTCTTTGTGAGGGGTATACTTAGAGAGTGTAAGTATAAGTTGATGTTGTTGTGATGTTATAAAAAAGAAACTAAGGGTAGAAATGGGATTGTACTGGAAGAAGGGGAATGGCAAGGTGAAATGGGTTATATTATATCACATAAAGAGACAAAAAAGATCTATTAAAGTTGAGAGAAAGAAGGAATGGGGATGAGCATTGTGTGAATATTTATCTCATAGGATTTGGCTCAAAGAGTTAATATCAGCCTTATTTAGTTTAATAGAGCAACTTTTCTCACACTATAAGAAAGTAGGAGGGGGAAAGGGAAAGAAAGGGGGGATGCTAGCAGAAGGGAGAACAGGAGTAGAAAGGGAACAGGATAAGAAGAAGGGAGGTACTATAAAAGAGGAGGATTGTTTCAGGGAGATAGTGGTCAGAATCAAAACATTTGAGAGGAGGGAAAAGAGAAAATGAAAGAGAAAAGTTTAATTTGGTGAAAATAAGGTGGCATAAATACAGAATCAGAATTAGTAAATTTAACTGTGAATATGAATGGGATGAACTGTCTCATAAAATGGAAACAGATACCAGACTGGATTAAAAGCCAGAATACTAAAATATGCTGTTTACTTTGAAACATATTTAAAGCATAGTGATACATATAGGGTAAAGGTAAAAGACTAGAGCAAAATCCATTATATTTTAGCTGAAGTGAAGAAAATCAGTGATAGTAACCCTGAACTCAGATAAAGCAAAAGTGAAAATAGATCTAATCAAAAGAAATAAGGAAGGAAACTACATCTTGCTAACGGGTTAGATAGATAATGAAGCAATATCAATACTAAACATATATGCACCAAGTGGGACAGCATTCAAATTCCTAGAGAAGTGGAGAACTGCAAAAAAAAAAAAAAAAAAAAAAAAAGCAAACTATACTAGAGAGCCTTGTGAAACTTGCTCTCTCACAACTAGATAAATCAAAGCATAAAAATAAATAAGAAAGATGTTGAAGAAAAGAATAAAATTGTTAAAAAGTTAGGCATGATTGACATTTGGAGAAAATTGAATGGGAATAGAAAGGAATATATATTTTTAAGTAGTACATGAAAACTACAGAAAAAACTGACCACGTATTAGGGCATAAAAATCTCAAAATCAAATGCAGAAAGGCAGAAATTGTTAATACATCTCTGTCAGATCATGATGCAATGAAAATTACATGTAATGTAGGACCAGGGGAAAATAAACCAAAAATTAATTGGAAATTAAATAATCTAATTCTAAAGAAAGAGGGGATGAAACAACAAAAGATAGATATAGTCAATAATTTTATCCAAGAGAATGACAATACTGAGACAACATACCAAAATTTATGAGATGCAGCCAAAGTAATTCTTAGGGGTAGTTTTATATCTCTAGATGTTTACTTTTTATTTTTATTTTTATTAAAGCTTTTTATTTTCAAAATGTGCATAGAAAAATTTTAATATTCACCCTTGCAAAACCTTATCTTCCAAATGTTTCCCTCCCTTCCCCCTACCTCCTCCCCTTGATGGCAAGTAATGCAATATATGTTAAACATGTGCAATTTCTCTATACATATTTTCACAATTATCATGCTGCAAAAAAAAAAGATTAAAAAGAAAAAAAAAGAAAAAATGTAAGCAAACAACAACAAAAAACTGAAAATACTATAATGTGAACCACAATCAGTCCCTACAATCTTCTCTTTAGTGCAGACGGCTCTCTTCATCACAAGACCATTGGAACTGGCCTGAATCATCTAGATGCTTACTTGCATAAAATAGAGAAAGAGAAGATCAATGAATTGATCATGAAACTAAAAAATCTAGAAAAAGTACAAATTTAAAATCCCCAATTAAAAACCAAATTTGAAATGCTAAAAATAAAAGGAACAATAATAAAATTGAAAATAAGAAAACTATTAAACTATTAAACAAAACTAATAGTTGGTTTTATGAAAAAAAACCAATGAAATAGATAAACCATTAGTTAATTTGATTACCAAAAACAAAGAAGAAAATCAAAACGCTTATATCAAAAATGAAACAGGTGAACTTTTCACTAGTGAAGAGCAAATTAGAACAATAATTAGGAGGTTTTTTTCCAATGTTATGCCAATAAATCTCTTAATCTAAGTAAATGGATGGATACTGAAAAAAATATTTCCCAGATTAACAGAGAAGGAAATAAATTACTTAAATAATCCCAATTTAGAAAAAAATAAACATTATTAATAAACTCCTGAAGAAAAAAATTTCCAGGATCCCATGCATTTATAAGTGAATTCTACCAAATATTTAAAGACTAATTAATTACAACAGTATTCAAACTATTTGGAATAATAGGAAAAGAAGGCATCCTATGAGATTCTTTCTATGACACAGATATGATGCTGATATCTAAACCAGGTGAGGTCAAAACAGAGAAAGAAAATTATAGACCAATTTTCCTAATGAATATTGATGGAAAAATCTTAAATACAAGATTAGAAAAGAGATTACAGTAAGTTATCATCAAGATAATAAACCTGATGAAGTAGGCTTTGTATCAGGAATGCAAGGCTGGTTTAAAATTAGGAAAACTAATAGCATAATTTACTATATCAGTAACCAAACTAACATATCATATGATTATCTCAATAGATGTAGAAAAATTATTTGACATTCTCCAAAACCCACTGCTATTAAAAACATTGGAGAGTGTAGGAAAACTCCATATAGGAATGAATTAAGTTTTCCTTAAAATGATCAGTAGCATCTGTTTAAAACTATCAGCATGCATCATATGTAACAGGGACAAACTAAAACCATTACCAATATGATCAGGGATAAAACAAGATTGCCCATTATCACCACTACTATTCAATATTGTATTAGAAATGTTAGCTTTAGCAATAATTTAATAAAAAACAAAGGAGAATAGGTAATAAGAAAACCAAATTATCACTTTTTGCAGATGATATGATGGTATACTTAAAGATTTCTAGAAGATCACTTAAAATTTTATAAACAATTCAAACTTTAGCAAAGTTGCAGGATATAAAATAAATTCAAATAAATCTTCAGTATTTCTATGTTACCAACAAAGTCTAACAGTAAGAAATAGAAAGAGAAATTCTATTTAACAAAACTGTAGATAATATAAAATATTTGGGAGCCTACCTCTCAAGACAAAGTCAGAAATTGTATGAAAATAATGATAACACACATTATACACAAATAAAGTCAGATCTAATCAACTGGAAGAATATCAAGTGCTCATGGATAAGCCAAACTCATATAAAAAAATACAATTCTACTTAAATTAATCATTTATTCAGTGTCATACCAATCAAATTCCCAAGGAATTATTTTACAGAGCTATAAAAATAATAATAAAGTTCATCTTGAAGAACAAAAGATCAAGAATTTCAAAGAAATTAATGAAAAAAATTCAGATTAAGGTGGCCTATCTGTACTAGCCCTAAAACTATATTATAAAGTAGCAGTCCTCAAAACCATTTGATACTGCCTAATAAATAATCAGTGAAATAGGTTAGGTTCACAGTTCATGATATTCTATGACTATTGTAATCTAGTATTTGATTGAGCCAAAGACCGCCACTTCTGGGATAAGAACTCATTGTTAAATAATAATTTCTAGGAAAATTAAAAATCAGTATGGTAGAAACTAGGCTTGACCACCACCTAACACCATATATCAGGATAAGGTTGAAATGTGTTCAAGATTGAGATACAAAAAGTGATACTATAAGCAAATTAGAAAAATAAAGCTTTTTTAAAAAAAGAAATTAAGATAAATTAAATGTTTGCTTACTTAAATACATAGTAAAAAACAAACAAACCATGGGGCAACTTTATATGTTTTCTTCAAAGAAATTTTTTATTTTTAGCCACCAAAACAATAGTCAAAAATGAAGAGACAGATGTATTCGAATATGTTTAATTTTCTATTGGTTTATAATTTGTTATATTATATGATACATTTAATTACAATTCAATTAAATGTCATCTCATTTTAATGATATTTATGTCCTCTGTATAAATGTCTGTTTTCACATTTATCTTTCTTCTTTCCTGACACAAGCACATTCATGCCCAGAAATTATACAGACAACTGAACAGTGTTGGCAATCACTTCATTTGAAAATACATAAGATAGAAGAATAACATAAGTGGAAAGAGAATTCAAGTTGGGAAATAAGCTGAACTATGTTTTCAAGTGGAGGGAAACAGATACACAAACGCACACACACACATGCATACACATATGTTTGTTTACCAATGATTTGTTATTCATAGATATTGAATATGATTTGCATGTACATTTGATGCAGTTAATGTGGTTCTTCCCTACCACAATGTAGATGAAATCCTTTCTGTTCCTGCCCACTTATTCAGTATAAGCAACATCCTTGTTCTCAAATAAATTTGCCTCCAGGTCCTAAATTGCAGCCTGGGGGTTTTCCTTTAATTCTCTAGGTATTTCAAGAATAAATATATAAATACAATTTCTATATATGAGTGCACCAGTGGTAGAAGAAAAGAAAGATGAATGTGAAGATATTGATTCCTTATATATAAATGTGACTATGCTATATTTGTGATTTTAAAATGGACAGAATCCTTCATTCTTTTATCAAATCATTATATGAAAAAAAATAGTGTTGTAGAACTCAGAGACAAGTGAAAAAATATCATAAAATGAGAAATGACATTTCCCCTACAATAGTGAGTGATTTTCCCCCAAAATCTCCATCTGCCTGCCTTCATATCATATCGCATATTGTATAATTGATGTTAAAATGTAATTGACATTTTACATCAAATCACGAATTTAAATGAAACTAGATCATTTCCTCCAATTATAACATTATACAATCCTATAATCAATTATACTCAATGGGACATAAAAGGATATCTAGAAGATTAATATGAACTTCTTAAAACACCATCCTTTTCTTACATATTTGATCTGAGTTTTCTTCATCTAGACTATTTTCTTATTTTCTCCTCAGTTTATTTTTTTCTCCTCATAACCTGTTTCCATATTTCTTTCTCTAGATTCTTGACTATTATCACTTATGGACTTACATATCTTTGTTTTTATTTGTATTCTGAGATATTTTTATGTTGTCTTTTTTTTTTTAATTTAATTAATCTGTCACTGCCTGGTTGTCTTCAATTTCTGTCCATTCATTCCCTGTCTCCCTCATGCTCCTAAAACTCCAATTTCAGATTATGAATCTTTTGTTTTAAATATGTGCCAAACTATATGTTTTTAAAAGTTTGGCAAAGGTTGGTGAGGACTCTCCTCAGAGCCTCCTTTACATCCTTATTTCTTAGACTATAGATCATAGGATTCAACATAGGGATTACTAGCGTATAAAACACTGAAGCCACTTTATCAGTATCTAAGGAATGGTTTGACTGGGGCTGCACATACATAAAAAGAAGTGTCCCATAGAAAACAGTGACAGCTGTTATGTGGGAAGCACAAGTAGAGAAAGCTTTCCATCTTCCTGCTGCTGAACGTATCCTCAGGATGGCCAAGATGATCTGGAAATAGGACACCAGGACAATTGTCATGGAAATGAAGAGATTGGTAGC
This sequence comes from Sarcophilus harrisii, assembly GCF_902635505.1. NCBI lineage: Eukaryota > Metazoa > Chordata > Mammalia > Dasyuromorphia > Dasyuridae > Sarcophilus > Sarcophilus harrisii. The sequence continues at coordinate 250,604,281 of NC_045431.1, forward strand.
TGCACAAATATAAACTATAGTCTCTGGTATATGAGTAGCAGAGCAAGATAAAGCTAACAAAGGGATATTGTCACAGTAAAAATGATTAATGACATTAGAAGAACAGTAGGACATTGAGAAAACATAAGAGGTAATTGTCACTGATGTTGAGAAGCTATAAATGTATGTAAGAGCAACAAGTAGGATGCAAACCTTCCGTGATACCACAACCATGTATAATAAGGGATTACAAATAGCCACATAACGATCATAGGCCATCACAGCCAACATGAAAGTTTCAGCAACTATGAAAACTATGAAGCCTGCATGTTGGATTATACATCCATAGTAGGAAATGGTTTTCTTCTCCAGCAAGAAATTAACCAGCATCTGGGGAGCAATGACAGTAGAATTGCCAAGATTGATGATTGCCAAGTGTCTGAGGAAAAAGTACATGGGAGTTTGAAGTTGAGAATCTATACTAGTGAGTGTGATGATGCCCATATTTCCAGTCACTGTCACTCCGTAGATTGCAAAGAAGATGAAGAAGAGGGGAAGTTGAAGTTCTGGATGCTCTGAGACTCCAATGAGAACAAATGTGGTTAAGTGGGAGATATTTCCTTGAAACATTTTTGATCAATTTCATTTGCTATGGGAAATTAATGGGAAGAAAAGAGTTTAGAAGGCCAAAGCTGATTTTCTAGAAGCTGTGACTCAAATAAACCATTGTATCCTAAAATTAAACAATTTTTTTTTCTTTTTAATTCTTTGGAGAAACATGTCATAAGTTTGGAGAGGTATTTGGCCTGATTTCTATGAACTTACAATTTCTAAGTTCTATTTCTAAGAATTTATTATTAAATTTTCAGTTTTGGAAATTAGCATACATAAGATTTGTCATTTTATATATTACTTAGACCTATAAAATGGAAAATTGAGAAAATATAAATAATGTAGATCATACAATTGTATATATTTCTTTGTTTTTGAAAATCAGTTATTAAACATTTCTTTGTACACTACTGATTCCAAATTCATGCAAAGTATGAGATGGTACATTAGTTCTAACAAATTGCACTTTGGGAGTGTGATCAACTTCATAACAAATATATCCCCTTTATTATCAAATCTTTGTTTTTAAGAAACTTTGAAATATGATCATCAGTATCTTTTTCCTCCTAGGAAAAATCTGTATTTGTTTATGATTTCTGTGAGTTACTCACTACTAAGTGGCATATTGAATTAATTATAGTGGTCAAATGGGTTTTAGTCTATAGATACCAAAGTCCATTGATTTAAGTTGCCCAATGATACATCTGAGATTACAAGAACAATTTACGAAATGGTAGAGTCTCACAAATTAACTTTGAGGAGGAAAATAATTTATTATTCTATTTGGAAAATTTATTGTTAATACTATTTAAAAATAGCTTTATATAATCTTTACCCAGAATGTCAGTTGACCCAATAACTTTCTAAGAATTCTACAGAGGGTTTCAAGGAATTTGTATTCACCCAAAACATTGTGGGGAGCCACCCCCCCCCAAATAAGTCTAGCTTTGGATCTGCATGTTTGTATTGTTTTCTCTTGTGGTTTGGCTTCCCCCAAATTTTATAGAATATGAATATTTATTCTATACATCTCAATCTATTTTGCTTTCAAATTGACTTCAATAAAATTGCCTAACAAACTAACCACACACACACACACACACACACACACACACACACACATACACACACACATCTTTGAGTACGTTTGTCTAAATCTCTATGATGTATACCTTCCAGAACCAAATAACCTAACAAATTTGTTTATAAAACTATTTTAAATTTTGTCACCTTTTTTTTTTCTCATGAATAACAATTTAGAAGACTAATTATCATCCAAAAATATCTTCATGGCAATCACTGATGACTGATTGTTATGGATAAGCCATACATATAAGCTGCAAGTATACATAATTAATATATCAGCAGAAATTAAAAAAAAAGATATTGAGACACAAACAAAGAGTTCTTATCACATTAGAACAAAGCTGAGAATACCTTTGTAATCCCTCCTTATTTATGATACAGGACAGGACTGTCATTTCTCAGAGCTTCTAATATTATTCCTCATCTTCACTTCAAGGGTCTTCCTAGCTGTGAAATCCTATCTCTCTATGGAAGACTAGTACTGCTATCATGTATTCATTGTGATTTATGCTTGGAAAAGTGAAAATGGCCATACTCTCTCTGGAACCCAATCACTAACAGAAAGTAACTATCTCCCCTTTCTTATCTTTGTATGTGATCTCTTTCTTTGTCTCTGAGCAGTCCACATTCCTATAACTTTTCTGTATTTTCTCTATATTTTTCTGTATTCTTTTCTATATTCTATTTTCGATATTCCTGAGATAAACAGGAATCATATAATAGGATGCTATCAATTACCCTACCAAGCTGGTGCTAGGTAGAAATTTGGAGAACAATTATCACAAATTCCCTTGAACCATTTTGTGTCATCATCTACAGGATGTTCTAAATCTTTGACCAAATAAATCTACCTGGCTCACCTAAGTATCCAAGAAAATCCAAGCCTTTGGACTTCAGAATATTAGGAATAGACTCTCAGAGCTCCATTTCTCAGAACCCCTAACATTCATATAATACTTATCAAAACATTCTTCTGGTAATATATACTCCAGGCAGGATAAATAACATTTGAGGAAGGAAGACCAGTTCAACCATTCCTCCAACTCATAACTAATATTCATCTACATTGTACAAACCTTACAACTATTTTTTCTTATGAATTATTCAATGTTTTGTGCATTGTTGCCAAATAAATATTCTTCCAATATCGTGTGTCATATTTATTTTCAACTTTCATTTTGCTCCTTAATGTTGGCAAAATATTTGGAGCCACTGTGTTTCCTATTTGCCCAGCCAATAGGCTATGCTTTCAGCTTGGCATGATCTCATTCTCTGGCAAATGTATAGCTTTGACCACCACTAGGTGTTCATTAGTGAATTTAATCATCTACAGCCATTCATCACATCTCTTGATATATTCCAACAGGACCCAGGAATGCTGGTGTTGAATATTCTTGAGTCTGTTATGGGAACTGCTACTCAAGATCTAAAAAGACGATGTTGTGGTCAAGCCTGCTTGTGATTTTTAATGTATATAAACCCTGTTTGAACCAGCATGATAAACCCTCTTTCTCAGGATGGGACATTCCTCTTGTAAGCATTTTTCTCATTCTAAAATTAATTAAATTTCTGTTGATCCATGATATCCACAGCTCTTTTGCCTCTGGCCTCCTCTGTTTGACTCTGACCTTTCACAAGTTAAAGGCTAGTTCCAGTCTGATTAACTTGATTAACAAGTTTTAAACATTTAATTGTGACCCATTCACATCATATTAGTTGTACCCAAAGAAAAAAATAATCTCATGACCACTTCCTAGACAAAATGTAATAGAGTCAAAATTCTTCCCCTTAATGACAACTATCAAGTAGAGCTTTCTTTAATCTAAAGTAAATTATTGGTTTCCCTGGGGTACAGTAGTTATTACTATTTCTGTGTCAATTTTCAGTTGTGTCTGACTCTTAGTGACCCTAATTTGTTTTTTTGGGTTTTTTTTTTTTGACAAAGATATTGGAGTGACTTACTGTTTCCTTCTCTCATTCAATATAGAGATGAGAAAATGGAGGCAAATAGGTTTAAATTACTTGTCCAGGGTCAAATAACTAGTAGCTATTAGGTGAGATTTGAATTCAAGGAGCTAAGTTTTCCTAACTCCTGGCTAGGTACTCTATTCATTATCTGATGAAGTTGTCCCTAGCATCCATTAAAATCTATGATTAGTCCAGGTTGTCAAGAATTCCTAATTGCTTATTTCCTTTCCTATCTGATGGCATATGAGAGACACAATAATAAGAATGGATTCAGAGTCAAGAAGTACTTCTGTGACTGATTATCAAGCAAGAACAAAGCTGAGAATTCCTCTCTAATCTCTCCTTGGCTGGCCCAGATAAGCCATGTTATCCATTTCAAATTTGTTTTACCTTTCAGTACATTAGACAATGCTTGAAAAGTATGAATAAGAGTTGTAAAAATATTGCAGGAATTATGCACATACAGTATGGGGAGGAAAAACAAAAACAGCTCAAGATGAAAAATCAAGATGAAAAGCTTTTTATAAAAATATATTTTAAGTTTGTAACATTTTCTAGAAAAAGAAGTTCAATAGTGCTTCATCCTTTGGCTCATCCAAGCACCATGGAGACAGGTATAACATTCCAGATCCAAGATTAAATGGTGCCTCTCTATGCAACATAACTGTAGTTTAATTAGCATATTGAATGTTACCTTGATTTGGATCAAACTGTTCTGCTCTAGTGGAAAACTAAAATATTAAATCAGAAGCAAGTACAGTAGAATAGTGCAACCTACCTGTTGAGGAGAAAAACTGTGTCCAAAGTATCTATAGTCTAGCCCTATGAATTTTGTTAATTTTTAAAAATTATTCCTGAACCATGTAGAGTTCTATGATTAGTAATAAATTGCATATATTCAGCCTCTTATGACTCAGATTAAAATAATGCCATCTAATATATGGCTCCTTCTCTGGGGAACAAAGGAATACTAGAGACTCATTACTAAGGCCTCTTTCCATATCATCATATTCCCCAAGTGAATATATCAAAAGAGATTGGGAATTATAGTTATTGTCATACAAAAGATTTTATATCATCTTGTTTTTCTGTTTGAAACTTTGCCAGGAATTATTTTTAACTCTCCAAAATTTAACCCAATAGGTCATTATTAGTTTTTCTACATCTTATTCTCATTCTCACTGTTTCTCATTCATTCCCAATATTGTTTTCATTTCCCTTTCCTTCCTGAATAATCCCTTCCTAGTTTACTCCTTGAACTTTACCATTATTAAACAAATTAATATTTTTGAGTTAAAAATCTGTTTAATATTTTCCTACTTTCAAGGCTCTATCTCATTGTTCATGGTTACTTGACTCAAGCTATACAACTTATTTATCAATCAATTACTTATAACTATTTATTGTGTTTACCATTTGCTGAATTCTATTCTAGGTGAGAAGCATAAGTATAAAGGAGATAAGCCTTATTACATGCTACAAATACCTATTATCCTATTATATACATTCTAATAAACATATTCTAATGGAGAAATGTATCGATTCTTTCATATTTTGAGAAAACAGTCATTAAATGTTGTATTCTGATGAACAGATCTCATTAATGGCTAGTTGCAAGAGGATTGTGAAGAACCTTTCCTTTTTAAAAGTACAAATTGTGATTAAAATAGTTCGACATAAACCTCAAATATGACTATAGTTTATATATAAATTTGTGAATGGTTGAATTTAATAAAAATCTAGGCCAGTGGTCTTAACTTGGAATCTATGAACTATTTCTATTTCTAATCTGTGAATACTATTTCCTATGTCATTTTGCATTTATATGTTAAACATTTTTAGTTTATAAAAAATGCATTAGCTTCACTAAATTGCCAAAAGATTTTGTGACACATGAAAACATTAAGGATCTTTGACTATGAGTATTGATATAACAAATATATTTAAGATTAGATAAAATGTTTATACCTAAATGGTAATCAGATGCTGGTCTGGTAGCTGGGTGGAGGAAGATATGCAAATAAAAATTCTCTACATCTTAGGTGGAGACAACATTCAGTCTTCTTATTTTCCATTCAGTCCATATCTTGAAATTACCTGCACTTATTCATGTTTTCTTCAATTGAAGAGCTAGACATAGTCCAGGAGTGCCTCTTTTTCTTCTAAGATCTTTTCAAGGATTCCTTTGTTTCTGTCACTGCTGGTCTTGCCTGATACTGGTTTGAGGCTCTTATACCAGTTTGTCAGTAAGTCATATATGTATATATATGACTTACTGACAGACTGGCAAATATATATATATATATTATCATTTTAGGGAATATGCTGAGCATTGGATATAAAAAGAAAGGTAAATTATAATTAATCCTATAAAGGAGTTCAGAGTCTAATAGGGAAAAATAAAGCAAACCAAGTAAACAAATATGTACAAAAATAATCTTTTTATCTCTATACTATCTCTGAAAAGGAATATCAACATATTGAAGAATCTAGAATTAAATGTAAATTAGAAAAGATGGCAACAACTACTTACCAAATCTGTCATTCTTTTTCCAACTTATTCTAAAAGTTTTCTGCTCTCATCTGTGCCATTATTCTGGGCATTTTCTATCAATATCTATGCCAAGCTACATTTTGGAAAATATAATCTTTATTTTTGGAGAAGGGAATGGCAATGAACTCTAGTAACTTTTCCAAGAAAATCCCAAATGCAAAAAGATCATGACAAGTGGGCCATAACTAAAATGATACAACAATAATGATCTTTGCTTCAGTCACTATGTTGCTGTATTGTTGATATGGAGAGGCTTTTTACTAGGAGTGTGGGTGAATAAGTTGGAGGGGACAGAGATTCCCAAGGTGAACAAATAGCTACTATACTTTTTCCCCTTAAAATTAAAAAAAAAAAATTGGCAACTAGAACAAAAAGGGTTTTGTTAATTTTTATATTAACTAATATAAATTATATTAACTAATAAAATATTAACTAATAACTAACTCAACTAATTAATAAATTATGGCAAATATCAAATGGAGAAGTGAGGAGAAGGAAGGATGAGAAAGTGAGAACAACAATGAGAATAAGTGAATAAGTATTGGCAGAAATTAACCAAATGGGATATTTTTGAAAACAAAATATATATAATACAAATCCACAATTTCATACAAAATCTTCATATGGACTTTGTGTATTATAAATTTTATTTTTTAATTCTTATGAAGTTCATTCTAAAAAGAATATATGCAATATGGTCTATTATAAAATAAATAAATATGTATATACTTTACATGCATGTATATGGTATATCCATGTATATGTGTGTTGTATAATACATATATACATATACATACAAACACACATATACTTCTAAAGATATACACACAGAACCAGCCTTTTTCCACAATTCAGTCTAAGAAAGGCAAACAAAGTGGTCTGATCAGGTTGTCAAAACAAAACCCAGAGTTTTGGGTGGGGATGGAGTAATTCCATTTGTGGTCTTCTTAGGTCATCCCTGTTCTAAGTTGTTTTTCAGAAAGTGTATAGTGGCCAAATCGGGTTTAGTCACTGGACTGGAGGTGACATGAAGTAGTCTGAGTTGGTTATATAGCATAGGTGGATTGGGGGGAGGGGAGTTCCAGGTTCAGCATGCAAATATACAAAGCATTTCTGATGTACCCAGTTTAGGGAATGCCCAATTTATCTCCTGATTCAGATCCCCATTTCAGTCTGGCTTCTGTATAGTAGAGAAATTAGAGGAAAGCATGGCATTTAGTTAAAATCATTAATTGCCTCAGTTCCATATATGGAACATGATGCTTTGAGTTACAATCAGGCCATACTGGGCCACCTAGAAAGATAAGTATAAGAAACAAACAAACAAAAAAAAAAAAATTCAGGACATAATAGAAGAAATCAGACAAGTAAAGCATAATACTACCACCCTGAGGGGAATCATGAGATATGGCAAGTGGCTCTGGCATGAAAGGGACTCAGAAGTTGGGGGGAGGAGGCCAGCATGGGAATTGACAAAAATGTAGAGGGAAAAAATTTCAACACCACTCTATGGTGGTTGGGCACATAACAAAAGGAGCAGGAGGGGGGAGGAAAAAAAAAAAAACACAATAACAACTTGGTAAGCCTGCTCATACCTGGTCCAAAATTTGGATGTCTCATTTGGATGTCATTTGTTTCTGGGTTCATACTAGATGACTCCTTAGGGCCCTAGAGAGTTCTGACATTCACTCGGGAGCAGTGGCTTTCTATTCTTTTTTCTTAATAGCATTTTGCTTTTTTGCCATTTACATGCAAAGACAGTTTCTCCCTTGCAAAAACCTTGTGCTCCAAAAGTTTCTTTCCCTTTCCTTCACCAAGAGATTTACCAATTCAATATCGGTTATAAATGTTTACTTCTTCGAAATATATTTTCATATTGGTCATGCTGCACAAGAAAAATCAGATCAAAAAGGAAAAAAAAAAAAAACACGAGAAAGAAAACAAATGAACAAACAACAACACAGTTGAAAATGCTATTCTGTGATCCACACTCAGTCTCCATAGTTCTCTCTGTGGATGCAGTTGGGACTTTCCATCACAAGTCTACTGGAATTGTCTTGATTCTTCAACTCACTGCTGAAAAGAGCCAGGACCATCACAGTTGATCATCACATAATCTTGTTGCTATATATTATAGTATTATAGTCTCTTGTTTCTGCTTACTTTACTCAGCATCAGTTCATGCAAATATTTCCAGGCTTTTTATGAAATCAGCCTGCTCATTATTTCTTATGAAACAATAATATTTTATTAGATTCATATACCACAATTTATTCAGCCAGTCCCCAACTGATAGACATCTATTCAGTTCCCAGTTCTTTACCACTACTAAAAGGCTGCTACAAACAATTTTGCACCTGTTGGTCTTTTTCCTGACTTTATGATCTTTTTGGGGATACAGACCCAGTGGTGACACTCCTCTATCAAAGCATATGCACAGTTGATGACCCTTTGGGTTGAGGAGCAGTAGGAGTAGTAGGATTAGTCAGTAGTAGTAGAGGGGTAGGATTAGTCAGAAGGATCTGTTAAATTCCTTTTTTAATCAATCAACCAATTAATTATTTAATTCAGATGATTTATTTATTTATTTTATGTCATGTATAGATTATTTAATATTTATATTTAGTATATTATATAATTTATTTAATATTTTCCCGTTACATTCATTTTTTTCTACAATTGTTTTTTAAGATTTTTGAGTTCTAGTTTCTCTCCCTTATCCCCATCCACAATTAAGAAGCCACATGTCAAATTATGCAAAACATTTCCATAAAAGTCAACTTGTGAAGGAAAACATACATCTCCCACTCTAATAAAAAATAAATGCTCTCAATAATAATTAAGTTAAAAAGAGAGAGAGAAACAGAGAGACAGAGAGATAGAAACAGAGGCAGAGAGAATGCTTCAATAAATATTCAAATATAGCCAGTTCCTTCTCTGGGTATGGATAGGATTTTTCATCATAAGTCCTTCAGAGAAGTTGTGAATATGTACTCTTGAAAACTGCAAAATCATTTACAGTTGGTCATCCCAGCACATTGCTATTATTTTGAATATAGTATATTTTCACTTTGTTCATGGAGAACTTTGCTATTTTTTTTTTCCTGAGAGCATCCTGCTCACCATGTCTCAGAGAACAATATTTCATCACAAACATATACCACATTTTATTGAGCCATTCCCTAATTGATGACCATCTTCTCAATTTGTAATTTTTTTTTGTCCTGAGAAGAGAACAACCATGAATATTTTTTGTTCATATAAGTCATTTTCTTTTCCCCCTCGTTCCCCACCCCCAAATTTCTTTTTGTTCATTCTTGGTGGTGTTATTAGACCAGGTTATATGCATAAATCTACATCCCTTTGGGTACAGATCATATCTTTTGACCATTTATCAATTGGGGCATAGCTCTTATTTTTTTATATAATTTTGATTCAGTTTCCTCTATGAGAAATGAGGCATTATCATAGAAACTTGCTTCTAATATTTTTTAACAATTACTATTGCAAATTTTATTCCCCCCATTTATTTTCTTTCTTTCACGCTTTTCTTCCTCAAAAGTATTCTGTTTCTGAATAATCCCTCCCCCCATATGATCTCTTTATCACTCTCCCCCTCAAATATCCCATTCTTTTCCTATTCTCCTGCATGGTAAGAAATATTTCTATTGTGTATCTGTGTTATTTCCTATTTGAGCCAATTGCAATGATAGTAGTTTACTCACTCCCCCTTGTTTTTCCCTCTTCCCTTCCACTGTAAAAGCTTTTTCCAGCCTCTTATTTTATAGCACCATTCCATTTCTCCCTTTCCCCTTTTCCCAGTATATGCCTCTCGTATTCCTAGTTCTGCACAGCTCATCATGATTCCATGAGTGCATGAGACGTATCATTCTTTGATACAGAGGAGGTATTTTCCATAACATTTTGCACACTGTGGCTACATTTAGTTTATCTTTTTATGTATCCAATTTAATTGGATATACCTTCTGTGATAGCCCTCCATTCCTGTACATTTCCTTTTCTGATATTCACATCACAAAAGAAGGAGCAAAACGTGCATTACATTATTGCTTCTGGAGAGCTATTACCTTCCCTGGGCAAAAAATACATATTATCAATTTGGTGGTGTTAATATAATAAAGCTTATAAAAAAATTGAGCAGAATGATCTCTAATCTCAAAAATGATCTCAAAGTGAATATGGGAAAGAGTGATTTTTGTGAACTCCAATATTATATTCAATGAATATTTTCTTATCGAAATTTTGAAATTCTTTAATGTTTTAATAATGCTTAATTATAGCAAAAATCATGAAATTAAAATTGTAGCCATGTTGAAAAAACTGCTTTATAGTGATCAAACCCATAGTAGTAGCAGAGTTATATGTCTCAATGGTGGTGGGATAGGAAAAAAAAATAAAGGGTTTGTTGCAGATGACCTGAAAATGTTTAACAAGAATTGAAAATAAATCACATCCTTTAAACCAGTGATCTGATTATTATAAATAAAGACCAAGAACATTATCATAAACAAAAGGCTATATGCTGAAGTATATTTAGATGGATAAAAATCATAATTTGAGAGGTGATACTTCAGATTGTGAATCTCTTTGTTTACACAAATATTTGTGAAATTACATGTTTTTACAAGTTTGGCAAGAGTTAGTAAGAACTCTCTTCAGAGCCTCTTTCACATCCTTGTTCCTCAGACTATATATTAAAGGATTCAACATAGGGATTACTAGTGTATAAAACACTGAAGCCATTTTATCAGTATCTAAGGAATGGTTTGACTGGGGCTGCACATACATAAAAAGGAGTGTCCCATAGAAAATAGTGACAGCTGTCATGTGGGAAGCACAAGTGGAAAAGGCTTTCCATCTCCCTTCTGCTGAACGTATCCTCAGGATGGCCAAGATGATCTGGAAGTAGGACACCAGGATAATTGTCAAGGAAACGAAGAGATTGGTAGCTGCAGTGATATAGACTATAGTCACTGGTATATGAGTAGCAGAGCAAGATAAAGCTAACAAAGGGATATTATCACAGTAAAAATGATTAATGACATTGGAGGAACAGTAAGACATTGAGAAAACAGAAGAGGTGATTGTCAGTGATATTGAGAAGCCATAAATATATATGATGATGACAAGTAGGATGCAAACCTTCCGTGATACCACAACCATATATAAGAGGGGATTACAAATAGCCACATAGCGGTCATAAGCCATAGCAGCCAACATGAAAACCTCAGCAACTATGAAAACTAAGAAGCCTGCATGTTGGATTATACACCCATAGTAGGAAATGGTTTTCTTCTCCAGCAAGAAATTTACCAGCATCTGGGGAGCAATGACAGTGGAATTGCCAAGATTGATGATTGCCAAGTGTCTGAGGAAAAAGTACATGGGAGTTTGAAGTTGAGAATCTATACTAGTGAGTGTGATGATACCCACATTTCCAGTCACGGTCACTCCATAGATTGCTAAGAAGATGAAGAAGAGGGGAAGCTGAAGCTCTGGATGTTCTGAGACTCCAGTGAGGATGAATGTGGTCACTTGGGAGAGATTTCCTTGAAACATTTTTGATTGATTTCATCTGTATGGGAATAAATGGGAAAAGAGTTTAGAAGGCCAAAGCTGATTTGCCAGAAGTTACAACCACCATAGTAAACCATTATATCCTAGGATTAAGCTTTTCTTTTTTTTTCTTTTTAACTCTTGAAAAACCTGTATAAGATTTAAACAGATTTTTTTTCTGATTTCTAGATTATTGAGATGTGTTCAAAGAGTTGACTGTTAAATTTTGAGTGTGAGAATGTTCATTTTGGAAATTAGCAGGTATATGATTTATGATTTTGTAAATTATATAGATTAATGAAAGTGAAGATGAAGAAGAACAGAAGTTGAAGCTCTGGATGCTTGGAGACTCCAATGAGAATGAATCTGCTCATAAGGGAGAGATTACCTGAAATGTGTTTGATCAGTTTTATCTACTATGGGATTAAATGAGAAAACAATTTAGATTGCAAAGAATGATTTCCTAGAACTTGCAACTGCTATATTTGAGGATTAAATATTGTCATTTTTAATTGTTTGGAGAAGGCTATCTTAAAGTTGGGGAGATATTTTATCTGGTTCTGAGGTTTTGAGATGGGTTCAAAAGAAGTGATTGGTAAAATTTTTAGTGAAAATTCATACCTTGGAATTATCAAAAAAGATAAATCAAAGAATTTTGTTTAATTTATTGTATTGTTGAATGTCTAGATTCAAAATGGAGCGAAATGTTACCAATAAATATTAAATTCAATGTACAAATTGAATACAAATTTTTTACCCATGGCTAGCTAGACAAATGAGAGTAATGTCAGGAGTCTTCACATCTAAATACCTGATCATTAATTAAGAAAATGAATAATAGCATGTAATGAAAAATTCATTTACCTTTGTATTTCTCAAATATATTAAAAATATGCTAGGTTTATAGAAAGTGATTAGAAATAATTATTAGAAACTTTACTTAAATTCTGCAGTTATTTTGTAGGAAGCCTTTCCCAATTCCCCTTGATTTCAGCACCCTATCTCCCCTATTTATCTATAATTCATTGTCTATACTTTCCTTGCAAATAGTGATTTTCATGGCTCCTTATTAGCTGAGCATAGTTCTTGTTTTTTAATTTTTGTTTTTTTAATACTGCCAGCAATTAGCAAAGATCTTCACACATAGAAGGCTCTTAACCATTCATTCCTGAACAATTGATTGATAAATATCTCTATTCTGAGAAAATCAATCAAAATGTTAAATATTAATCTTGTAATTTGTTAAGATGATTGCCATGGGAAAAATCATCTGGGGATTTTAATAAATTCATACTTGATCTCAATTTCATTGTAGTTGTATGAATACTTCTAAAATAAATAAAGTATTAGGCTAGATTAATTGAACATAATTTTAAGATTTAATTATAAGAAGAGCTACTCTCCTTTGTCCTGATCAAACTCGAAGTTTGTTTAATTTCTGGGTGCAATTTCAAAAAATAATAACTATTTTTATAATACATGTAAATGTAGTTTTCAACAATTTGCAATTGCAAAATATTTTATTCCAATTTTTCTCCTTACTTTCTCCTAGTTCTTCGCTAGAGAGTAGGTTATCAAATAAAGGTTAAACCTAAGCAATTCTTTTAAACATATTTGTACCTTTAAGATGTTACACAAGAAAAATCAGCTCAAAAAAGTTAGAGAGAGAGAGAGAGACAGAGAGAGAGAGAAAAAGAGAGGAAGAGGAAAAAAAGCAATCAAACAACATCAAAAATGATAAAAATACTAGACTGATCTACATTCAGTCCCCATAATACTCCTTCTGGATGCAGATGGCTCTCTCCATCAATCTATTGGAATTGACATGAATCACCTTAAAAAGAGCCAAGGCCATCATGGTTGATCATGACATAATGTTGTTGTTGTTGTTGTTTTCTGTGTACAGTGTTCTCTTGGTTCTATTCACTTCACTCACTAAGTTCATGGAAATCTTGCTAGGTCTTTCTGAAATCAGCCCATTGATAATTTCTTATAGAATGTTCACATATAAAATCTTCAGCAGTCATTCCCCAACTGATAGGCAACCACTCAGTTTCCAGTTCTTTGCCACTACAAAATGGCTGCTACAAACATTTTTGCACATGTAGGTCTTTTTCACTTTTTTTTTTATATATTTGGGGTAGATACACAGTAAAGAGACTGTTAGATCAAAGGGTATGCATAGTTTGATAGTCCTTTGAGCATAGCTTCAAATTGCTCTTCAAAATAGTTGGATCATTTCACAACTCCATCAGTAATGTATTTGTGTCCCAATTTCCCTACTTCCCCTCCAACATTTATCATTGTCTTTTATTGTCATATTAGCTAATCTAAGAGGTAATATAGTGGTATCTCAGCAGTATCTCAATTTACATTTCTATAGTCAATAAAGATATAGAACTTTTTTTTTTCATATGAGCAGAAATGATTGTAGATATAGAAAATAATAATAACGAAGATTAAATTTAAAATTCTATTTATATATTTCCTTCTTTTGAAAGCCAATTCATATCATTGCACAGTACTGATTCCAGCTCTATGCAAAGTAGAAGAGGGAGCACCGGCTCTAAGAAAATATATAGAGAGAAAGAGAAAAGTAGAAGAAATGGAAATCTTGGTAAAATTAAGGTAAATTATGCTAAAATTAAATTTCTAAACTAAAATGACTTATTTGTGGAATCTGAGAATTTTTCAAGTAGAGTCTAGGGTGAGATGAATTTACAACTCGGAATCCATACAATTGATTCTAAGAAGAAATTATTTTTTGAGCTTCTGTAAATTATTGACTGATAGAAAAAGAAGCTAAACTATCTCATTTGTGGTAAGCTGCAGTATTTTGTGTCCACAGTTTAAACCTGGGTTACAGAAGATAATATAAAGGCATGATTGTGACTTAAATTTTGTTCAAAGTTTAGGCAATATTGAAACTAAAATGATGGTGAATATGCTCAAATAAAATACATCATAGGGTGTGTGTTTGTTTCTTTAAGTATCCACCTTGCATTGATAAATCCAGAGACTGACATTCAAAGGACATTCGGGAAAAATACCTTTTCAAGTTTCTCTCTGGCACAATATACATACTGAAAAAACAGTCCCACCAGTATCTTGTGTTGAGGAGTTAGATTTATTCTGCCAAATCCCAATGAGTTCAACTTTAATCAAAGACTAATCAAAAAATCTAATCAAAAGTACAAAGAGATAGATTTCATTTTGGGATCTGTGGCAACCAGCCCCATGTGTTCTATTAAATGGCCAAATTTTCATTCTGAAATGATATATTTTGAAATAATAAAAAAGCAACTGATTTTTCATTATGTTGCCTGTCTAGTTTAAGAAAAGTGATGTAGAAAATATCAATAATGCAAGTTAAACTTCAAATTCTATTTATAAAATTCCTTCTTTTGAAAGCAAATTCATATCCTTGCACAATACTGATTTCAGCTCCATGCAAAGTATAAGGGGGGACACTAGCTCTAACACAATGTACCTTGAGAGTGAGATCATTTTTTTGTGTGTGTGAAAAGTGTATTGCCTTTATTTATATTATGTGAAAAGTGAATTGTATTCCAATGAATTGTAAATATTATTCATAAGAGACTTAAAAGCTGATGATCAGTATCCAATGCGTTTCCTTTAAGATCATGGCTAAAACCACCCTTTTAATAAATTAATTAACTAATAAATGATAGATTGAATGAGCTTAAATGGTGTAATGGGTTTGATTCTATAGATTTCAAAGTTCATTGATTTACGCCATCCCAAAATATGGCTAGGATCATAAGAGCAATTAAAGCAATGATAGAAGACTCACAAGATGTTAACTTTGTGGAGACAATATGATATGTTTTTGGAAAACTTTAATATTTATACTGTTTAAGTCAACATTATATGATCTTCATTCAGAATGTGGGTTAACCTTAGTAAGTTTTCAGGAAAACAAAATGGCTGCAAGGAATTTGGTGGTCCTTGAGATCTTGGATCTATCCAAAACATTGCTATATTGTGTCCCCGTTTAAGGTTTTTGTTTTGGATCTACCCAAGCTTGTGTTTTATATTCTCTTGTATTTTGGCTTCACCCATATTTTATGGAATATTGATATGTATATATTCATCTTCCTCTACTTTACTTTTAAGTTGTTTTCTTAGTTAAATTATCTGCCTTTTCTATATGTGATCCATCTGTGGATATACTAGTCTAAATTTGTATGATATAACCCTTCCAGAATCTGGATGAGAGGGAGTCATACCTCCCTTCTGGCTTGTCCACCTCAACTAAATGACCTAACAAATTTCTTTATAAAACCATTTTAGATTTTGACATAATTTTCCTCGTGAACAGCAATGATGATGCCCCCTAAGAAAAATTCCTTTTGCAGTGACTGATAAGATTGATTGTGATGTGTGCTTACCCACATTGAAGCAGTAAGATATATCATGAATAGATCATCAGAAATCCAAGAAGATATTGAGACCCAAGAAAAGGTCCTCATCAAGTGATATCAAAGCTGAGAATTCATCTTTAATCCCTCCTTTCCAGTGACATAGTAGGTAACTAACCTTTCTCAGTACTTCTGATATTATTCCCCAGCTTCACTAAAATGACCTTCCTAGCTGTAAAATTCTATTTCTATGAAGACTTCTACTCTTACCACATATTCATTGTGCTCATTCTCAGAAAAGTGGAAATGTTTATCCCCTGTCTTGAAACCAAATCTCTAAATAGAAGGTATATATATCCTTCTTATCATCTTTTTAGATGATTTATTTTTTCTTAACAGGCCACATTACTGAAGCCTGAGATAAGAAATAATTATATTATAGAATGTAATAAATTTTTGTAACAGGAAATAATTGAGTAGGTATTGGGAGAATTATCACAAATTCCTTTATAACATTATCTGTCATCATCTGTCTTTATCCGGACAGATGTGATGTCTTTATCCAAATTGACCTGGCTTACCCATGCATCCCAGATAATTCAAGTCTTTAATCACCAGAACATTAGGAATAAGCTCATGAAATTCCACCTTCAAGCACCTCTAATCTCCATATAATATCTACAAAACCATTTATTAATAGCATATTCTCTTGAATAGAAGGAAGACTTTAATTCAACTATTTCTCCAACTCAGATAATTTATATTGAACTAACACAAACTACATAACTGTTTTCACCTATGAATTGTTAAATAAGTTGTCTGTTATTTGTTTCCAAATACTCAATCCTCTAGTGCCCAGTTTCTTAAACTGTGGCCCAATATGGCAACTCATAACTCAACTTGAGGCTTGTTATATTATTATTTATTATCGGGAATTGTTTTCTATTTCACATATTTATTTACTTGGGGTCATTAAAAAATTTCTCAGATGAAAAGTATATAAAAGTAGAAGTTTAAGAAGTCCTCCTGTAGTGACAACTGCTTTGCATTTCAGTTTTCATCTTCCTGTTTAAGATTGTCACAAATTATTTGGAGACACCCTGTTTCTAGATGAAAGGACCAACAAGCAGCATAGAACCTCAGCTTGGCATAACAACAATCATTTGGGCTCTGGATGAGTACCCCTTCTGTCAAGTTGTAGTCCTTTGACCAGCTTTTGCTGAGGGATGAATCAGCCTAAAGTGATTCTTTTTTTTTTTTTTTTTTTTTTTTTTGTCATGCTCACAATTCCTGTTTCTTGTAACCAACTGTACTCCTGTTACTGCCATGGTAACTCTGGTTCTGTACCCACTGAATTATCAAAAAACTCAATGACCCTTAAGATTTGAGACAATTAACTTGGAAACCATTCCCACAGAACAAAGTAAGACCTGCTTTTTCCATGCATGAGTCTGCTGTGGAAACTGCTACTCAAGAACTAAAAATGTTTATGTTGTGATCCTTGACTTGGATTGGCTATGTGATTCATTCTGAAGTGATTAACATCCCAGTATCCCAGACATCACTCTAAGAGTGTGAATAAGAGTTGCAGAATCATTGAAAGAAATCTGGTACAGAACTGGAAAAAATGTTCCAGATAAAAATAGTAAAGGCTCCACAGCTAATTTTTTTCTATTTTAAGATCATAACTTCTTTTATGAAGAAGAATTTCAACTGTGTTTCATTCTAGGATTTATCCAAAGAAAATGTACATAGAACTAAGATTCTAAACTTTAAAGTGAGAGATGGCTGTCTATTCAACATAATAGTAGCTTGATTAGCACGTTGAAGATTATTTTGATTTTGATTACATTTTTCAACCCTAGTAATAATGAAAATGCTAAATAATAAATGCTACTACCACTACTACTACTACTACTAATAATAATAATAATAACAAATCAGAAATAAGTACAGTGGGATAGTACATATACCTGCTGAGGAGAAAATCTCTGCTCAGAACTCATATGGCCTAGACCCATGGATCTTGCTAGGGGATTTGCTCATTTCCTGAAGCATTGGAAGACCTCTTTTAATAATAATTTACATGTCTCCCACCTTATGTAATTCAGAAAAAATATCTCAAATGTATGACATCTTCCCAAGGGGAACAAAGGAATACCAGGGACTCAATTGTAAGGCCTCTTTTCACATCATCCTGCTCCCCAAAGGAATATCTTTAAAAGAGTTTGGGAATTGGTGTTGTTATATGTATAACACTTTTTCCTTGTGGACTATTGCCAGGAATTATTTTTAACAAGTAGAAAAATCTGATGCAATGACTCAATCTGAGCTTTCCTACATCCCATTCTAATTGGTCTCATGCTAAATATTTTTTATTTACTCTTAATTTTGCTCTCTCTTCCCCTTCCTTCCTCGAATGCTCCCTTCTTCTTTGCTATCTGGACTTTACCACCATTTAGTGCATTAATAATCTATTCAATATTTTTATATTCAGTTGTATGTCCATAAGAAAGAGTTAGGTTTTAGTAATGTGTTTATTCCCCTTAAGCAGGCAGACCTACATGGAAGCAACAGTTAGAATTGAATTAGGCAGCAGAGGTTATAAAGACAGAAAACACGATCATGGGTTGGGATGGGGTTTAGTTTCAGCATGGTAATCACATAGTGGTCTATTCAGGTATGATTCCCCTGTACTGAGCTACATCTCAGAAGACTTATAATAGTCTCATTAGATTTGGCCACTAGGTTTGAGGTTAACTTGAACTTGAACTAAATAGTCATCAGATGTTTATTTAGTAACAAGTGGCAAGGTAGAAGCTGTTATCACTTAAACAGACATTTTAATTCAAATGTCTTATTGACTCTCTCATTCCATAACTTTCAATTACCTAACAGAGTTGTAATCTCTCCTCTTCAGGAACCAGCTTTGGTGCAGGATTATCTCCTTTTAATCTAGGATCTTTTCAGTGAATTCTTTGTTCTTGACACTGCCAGTCTTTCTTTGGGGCTACTTATCATTCCAGTTATCAATAACTCAATAAAAGGTATTAAGTGCCTGCCTTAAGTCAGAAAATTCAGCCTCAGAACTATAAAACAGTGTGACCCTGAGCCAGTTACTTCTCTGCTTACTCAGTTTTTAAAATAATGTTGATAACAACTACTTCTCAGTTGAGAAAACTAAATCAATTCAACTAAGAATTGTAAAAAAAAATCAAAAACAAAAAAACAAAAACAAAAAAAAAAACTTTGCAAACAGCAAATAACACAAAAGTAATTTTCAACTTTTCCTGAAAGTTTGTGGGAGACATTTAAAAGTTTTGAGCAGTGTAGTGACACGATGAAAGCTGTTTATCACAAAAGCTATTTTAGCAGCTTGGAAAAACCAATAAAGTTACTCAGGAAGAAAATGTATTGGGAAAAGAGATATAAATATAGAGAATAATATATCATGGTGAGTGAGTGGCCACTTGGAATTACTCTTCTTTCTTTATTGTCCAGGTGGGCATATACCAGAAGCTATCTTTTTAAATGCTGATTGAAAGATAGGAATGGGCAGAGAAGAAAAAATGGAGAAAATAATGAAAAAAATAATTAAATGAGGGAATGGAAGTAACTGAAGAAGGAAAAATATCTAAAATATAACTGATATTGACAGAGAAGAAGTAAACCTTATAATATTATGTATTCTACAGGTAAATAGGACATAGGAAACCTGAAGAACTGATGGGTTTAGAATAAGAGTATTGCAAGGTACCTTAAAACAAAATTAGAATGTCAGAGATGAAACATCTTTAAAACTTAGAACATAGCATGATAGGGTTGGAAAACACCTTATAATTTACAGATTTTGAGGGTCTTATAAGTGTAATATGTAGTATATCCAAGAGGAAATGTCATCTTGGGAAAAAATCTTAGAAAATCCTAGTATCCAACTGCAAGTTCTTCTCTAATCATTAACTCTTATGTTTCACTTCTTGTTCTTTCATTAAGTTGGTTATAGAAAAGGACTTGCAAAGAATACAATTTGCTCACATTATGAAAGCATGAATGTTAGAGATTCCTTGGGTCAAAGTCATATGAATTTCACATAACACAGTAAGCCATGATCCAATCTCATCAATTTCAATTAATGTTTTGGCAATGTGGAAAGAAATGAAGACAGAGGGAGAAATTGTGTCATAAAGGAACTTGCATATTATTGTGGGGGATATGCCACAGATATAAAATAGGAGGGGGGGTAAATAATTACTTTGAATTGAGAAAGAATTAAAATGGAGAATCAGGGGGAAATATAGGATGTGAGATATTGGATGGGAAAGGACAAAAGGACTGTTTTTGTTTTTATGAAATTTCTGCTAACTGAATATCTAAAATCAACTTCTCTGGCTTATTTAGACTTTTCAATCTTCTCATGCTACTGAATTTCCATATAATTCTCATCATTATTTCTAACTAATCTTATTTTTAAAATATTCACTATTTTTTCTTCATTAGTTTTTTTTTTCCATCAATATAGGTTATAGTTAGAGATCAGTTCCTTTGATTATAGTTCCTTTTCCCTTTCCCCATGACTTCATTCTAGCCAGAAGAAGACTTTGAAGATGATATTTTTAAAATTGGTATCTTACTCCATCCAAACTGTACTGATACTATTCATGGTTACTTGAATTTTTGAGTCATTATACATAAAAACATCCCTCACAGTAGAGATTAAACATATATTTGGTCTTGAAGAAAATGAAATATTTTAGAGATCAATTTGTCAAACTTCTGAATTTGATATAAGAAAGACAGAGTTGAATTGTTGTTGGGCTTTTCATTCCCCTCTATTCAGGCAAAACTTGTAACATGGGAATGACAATCAAAACTAATTTTGGGGTGAGTTTATGTATGTAGCAATTATAAATTCAAAAATCACAGGTCAGGAAAGGACAGATGCAGTAATCACATAGCAGTCTGATCAGATTATCAAGACAAAAATCACAGGTGGGGTTGGGGAATAATCACATTATGATTTTGTCCTTGGGACATGAGTCAAGATAAGTTGATTCTGTGGCAAAGCAAGGGGAGTCCTGGGATTTAGTATATTGAGAATATTTGGCAAATATTTGAGATTTCTGGATCTCAATATCTTTCTATATAAATTGCGGTACTTGAACAAAGTGTCGCTGGAATTTCCCTTTCAATCCAATTAGATTGTCATAGATTAAGTCTAGTCTTAAGACTAGAAAGATCATAAGATTTTAATGTGACTTTTAAATCTTATCCCTAAAGAAATACAGAACAAAATAAAAACCTCTCATCTGTCATCCATACCAAAGTTCTCCAACATATAGATATGGCATCATTAAGAAGGTAATCATGTGAACTTGTAAACACATAAAATGCATTTTACTGATTCCCTACATGTGGACCATATTTGTAATCATTTTCTTTGATCACAATGGGTGCTCTAAAGTACATAAATGCTGCTTAAAATGTGAAGAAAACATCAACTGTCAATTTAAACAATGATTTCTTTCCCATTCAATATACTAATCTGCTTCTTGGAAGTGGACAAAGAGAAGGCTTCTTTCCCTCACCATTGGTTGAACTGATTAATGTAGCATAATTTTGCTGAGGGATAAATCAGCCTAAAATGATTCATCTTTTTTTTTTTTTTTTTTCATGCTCACCATTCCTGTTTCTTGTAACCAACTGTACTCATGTTACTGCCATGGTAACTATGGTTCCGTATTCACTGAATTATCACAAAACTCAATGACCCTTAAGATTTGAGATAATTAACTTGGAAACCATTCTCACAGAACAAAGTAAGACCTGCTTTTTCCATGTATGAGTTTGCTGTGGGAACTGCTACACAAGAACTAAAAATGTTTATGTTGTGTTCTCTCACTTGGATTAGTTATGTGATTCATTAAGAAGAGATTAGCATCCCAGTATCCCAGACATTACTCTAAGAGTGTGAATAAGAGTTGCAGATCATTGAAAGAAATCTGGTACAGAACTGGAAAAAAAATGCTCCAGATAAAAATAGTAAAGGCTCCACAGCTAATTTTTTTTCTATTTTAAGATCATAACTTATTTTATGAAGAAGAATTTCAACTGTGCTCCATTCTAGGATTTATCCAAACAAAATGTACACAGAACTAAGATTCTAAACTTTAAAGTGAGAGATAGCTATCTATGCAACATAATAGTAGCTTCTGAAGCCCTCTTTTAATAACAAATTACATGTCTCCCACCTTATGTAATTCAGAAAAAAAATCTCAAATGTATGACACCTTCCCAAGGGGAACAAAGGAATACCAGGGCCTCAATAGTAAGGCCTCTTTTCACATCATCCTGTTCCCCAAAGGAATATCTTTTTAAAAAAGTTTGGGAATTGGTGTTGTTATTTGTATAACACTTTTTCCTTGTGGACTATTGCCAGGAATTATTTTTAACCTTCCAAAATTTAACCCAATAGGTCACAGTTTTTCTACATCTTATTCTCATCCTCATTGTTTCTCATTCCTTCACAATATTGTTTTTATTTCCTTTTCCTTACTGAATTATTCCCCTCCTAGTTTTCTCCTTGAACTTTACCATTATTAAAAAATTAATATTTTTGAGTTAAGAATCTGTTTAATATTTTCCTACTTTCAAGGCTATATCTCATTGTTCATGGTTACCTGACTCAAGCTATACAAATTATTTATGAATCAATTACTTATAACTGTTTGTTAAGTGCTTACCATTTCCTGAATTCTATTCTAGGTGAGAAGCATACAAGTGTAAAGGAGATAAGCCTTATTACATGCTACAAATACCTATTATCCTATTATATACATTCTAATAAACTTATATTCTAATGGAGAAATGTATCCATTCATTCATATTTTGAGAAAACAGCCATTAAATGTTGTATTCTGATGAACAGATCTCATTAATGGCTAGTTGCAAGAGGATTGTGAAGAACCTTTTCTTTTTAAAAGTGCAAATTGTGATTAAAATAGTTCGACTTAACCTCAGTTATGACTATAGTTTATATATAAATTTGTGAATGGTTGAATTTAATCAAAATCTAGGCCCGTGGTCTTAGCTTGGAATCTGTAAACTATTTCTATTTCTAATCTGTGAACACTATTTCCTTTTTTTTTTTTATTTAATAGTCTTTTATTTACAGGTAACTTTACAGCATTAACAATTGCCAAACCTCTTGTTCCAATTTTTCACCTCTTACCCCCCACCCCCTTCTCCAGATGGCAGGATGGCCAGTAGATGTTAAATATATTAAAATATAAATTAGATACACAATAAGTATACATGACCAAACCGTTATTTTGCTGTGCAAAAAGAATCAGACTCTGAAATATTGTACAATTAGCTTGTGAAGGAAATCAAAAATGCAGGTGGGCATAAATATAGGGATTGGGAATTCAATGTAATAGTTTTTAGTCATCTCCCAGAGTTCTTTCTCTGGGCGTAGCTGGTTTAGTTCATTACTGCTCCATTGGAAATGATTTGGTTGATCTCATTGCTGAGGATGGCCAGGTCCATCAGAACTGTTGTTGTTGAAGTATATAATGATCTCCTGGTCCTGCTCATTTCACTCAGCATCAGTTCGTATAAGTCTCTCCAGGCCTTTCTGAAATCATCCTGTTGGTCATTTCTTACAGAACAATAATATTCCATAATATTCATATACCACAATTTATTCAGCCATTCTCCAACTGATGGTCATCCACTGAGTTTCCACTTTCTAGCCACTACAAAAAGGGCTGCCACAAATATTCATGCACATACAGGTCCCTTTCCCTTCTTTATGATCTCTTTGGGATATAAGCCTAGTAGTAACACTGCTGGATCAAAGGGTATGCACAGTTTGATAACTTTTTGAGCATAGTAACAAACTACTCTCCAGAATGGTTGGATTCGTTCACAACTCCACCAACAATGCATCAATGTCCCAGTTTTCCCACTGAATACTATTTCTTATGTCATTTTACATTTATATGTTAAACATTTTTAGTTTATAAAAAATGCATTAGCTTCACAAAATTGCCAAAAGATTTTATGACACATTTAAACATTAAGAATCTTTGACTATGAGTATTGATATAACAAATATATTTAAGATTAGATAAAATGTTTATATCTAAATGTTATTCAGATATTGATCTGGTAGCTGGGAAGAGGAAGATATCATGCAAATAAAAATTCTCTACATCTTAGGTAGAGACAACATTCAGTCTTCTTATTTTCCCATTTAGTTCATATCTTGAAATTACCTGCACTTATTCCTGTTTTCTTCAATTGAAGAGCTAGACATTGTCCAGGAGTGCCTCTTTTTCTTCGAAGATCTTTTCAAGGATTCCTTTGTTTCTGTCACTGCTGGTCTTGCCTGGTACTGGTTTGAGGCTCTTATACCAGTTTATGACCAGTTATGACCAGTAAGTCATATATATATATGTATATATATGACTTACTGACAGACTGGCAAATATATATATATATATATATTATCATTTTAGGGAATATGCTGAGCATTGGATATACAAAGAAAGGTAAATTATAATTAATCCTATAAAGGAGTTCAGAGTCTAATAGGGAAAAATAAAGCAAACCAAGTAAACAAATATGTACAAAAATAATCTTTTTATCTCTATACTATCTCTGAAAAGGAATAATCAACATATTGAAGAATCTAGAATTAAATGTAAATTAGAAAAGATGGCAACAACTACTTACCAAATCTGTCATTCTTTTTCCAACTTATTCTAAGAGTTTTCTGCTCTCATCTGTGCCATTATTCTGGGCATTTTCTATCAATATCTCTGCCAAGCTACATTTTGGAAAATATAATCTTTATTTTTGGAGAAGGGAATGGCAATGAACTCTAGTAACTTTTCCAAGAAAATCCCAAATGCAAAAAGATCATGACAAGTGGGCCATAACTAAAATGATACAACAATAATGATCTTTGCTTCAGTCACTATGTTGCTATATTGTTGATATGGAGAGGCTTTTTACTAGGAGTGTGGGTGAATAAGTTGGAGGGGACAGAGATTCCCAAGGTGAACATATAGCTACTATACTTTTTCCCCCTAAAATTAAAAAAAAAAAAGTTTTGGCAACTAGAACAAAAAGGGTTTTGTTAATTTTTATATCATAAATAACTAACTCAAATATTTAATAAATTATGGCAAATATCAAATGGAGAAGTGAAGTGAGGAGAAGAAAGGATGAGAAAGTGAGAACAACAATGAGAATAAGTGAAAACATTTCAGTATTGGCAGAAATTGACCAAATGGGATATTTTTGAAAACAAAATGTATATAATACAAATCCAAAATTTCATACAAAATCTTCATATGGACTTTGTGTATTACAAAATTTATTTTTTAATTCTTATGAAGTTCATTCTAAAAAGAATATATGCAATATGGTTTATTATATAAACATTACATGTATATATTTTACATGCATGTGTATGGTATGTCCATGTATATATGTGAGTTGTATAATACACATATACATATATATGCAAACACACATATAATTCTAAATATATACACACAGAACCAGCCTTTTTCCACAGTTCAGTCTAAGAAAAACAAACAGAGTGGTCTGATCAGGTTGTCAAAACAAAACCCAGAGATTTGGGTGGGGATGGGGTAATTCCATTTGTGGTCTTCTTAGGTCATCCCTGTTCTAATTTGTTTTTCAGAAAGTGTATAGTGGCCAAATCAGGTTTAGTCACTGGACTGGAGGTGACATGAAGTAGTCTGAGTTGGTTATATAGCATAGGTGTATTGGGGGGAGGGGAGGTCCAGGTTCAGCATGCAAATATACAAAGCATTTCTGATGTACCCAGTTTAGGGAATGCCCAATTTATCTCCTGATTCAGATTCCTATTTCAGTTTGGCTTCTGCATAGTAGAGAAATTAGAGGAAAACATGGTGTTTAGTTAAAATCATTAATTGCCTCAGTTCCATATATGGAACATGATACCTTTGAGTTACAGGCCATACTGGGCCCCCTAGAAAGATAATTATAAGAAATAAAAAAAAAAAAATTCAGGACATAATAGAAGAAATCTGACAAGTAAAGCATAATACTACCACCCTAGGGGAATCATGAGATATGGCAAGTGGCTCTGGCATGAAAGGGACTCAGAAGTTGGGGGGAGGAGGCCAGCATGGGGATTGACAAAAATGTAGAGGGAGAAAAGTTCAACACCACTCTATGGTGGTTGAGCACATAACAAAAGGAGCAACAGTGGGGAGAAAAAACACACAAAATCTTGGTAAGCCTACTCATACTTGGTCCAAAATTTGGATGTCTCATTTGGATGTCATTTGTTTCTGGGTTCATACTAGATGACTCCTTAGGGCCCTAGAGAGTTCTGACATTCACTCAGGAGCAGTGGCTTTCTTTTCTTTTTTCTTAGTAGCATTTTACTTTTTTCCATATACATAAAAAGACAGTTTCTCCCTTGCAAAAAACTTGTGCTCCAAATTTTTCTTTCCCTTTCCCTCACCAAGAAATTTAGCAATTCAATATAGGTTATAAATATTTACTTCTTCGAAATATATTTTCATATTGGTCGTGCTACACAAGAAAAATCAGACCAAAAAGGAAAAAAATAAAACCATGAAAAAGAAAACAAATGAACAAACAACAATACAGGTGAAAATGCTATGCTTTGATCCATACTCAGTCTCCATAGTTCTCTCTGTGGATGCAGTTGGGACTTTCCATCACAAGTCTATTAGAATTATCTTGATTCTTCACCTCATTGCTGAAAAGATCCAGGACCATCACAGTTGATCATCACATAATCTTGTTGCTTTGTATGATGGTCTCTTGTTTCTGCTCACTTTACTCAGCATCAATTCATGTAAATCTTTCTAGGCTTTTTCTGAAATCAGTCTGCTCATTATTTCTTATGAAACAATAATATTTTATTACATGTATATCATAATTTATTCAGCCATTCCCCAACTGATAGACATCTACTCAGTTCCCAGTTCTTTGCCACTACTAAAAGGCTGCTACAAACAATTTTGTACCTGTTGGTCTTTTTCCTGATTTTATGATCTTTTGGGGATACAGACCCAGTAGTGACACTCCTCTATCAAAGCGTATGCACAGTTGATGACCCTTTGGATTGAGGAGCAGTAGGAGTAGTAGGATTAGTCAATAGTAGTAGAGCTTTAGGATTAGTCAGAATGATCTATTAAATTTCTTTTTTAATCAATCAACCAATTAATTATTTATTTAATTCAAATGATTTGTTTATTTTATGTCATGTATTATTTATTTAATATTTATATTTATTATATATATAATTTATTTAATATTTTCCCCTGTTACATTCATTTTTTTCTACAATTGTTTTTTAAGATTTTTGAGTTCTAGGTTCTCTCCCTTATCCCCATCCACAATTAAGAAGCCATATGTCAAATTATGCAAAACATTTCCATAAAAGTCAACTTGTGAAAGAAAACATATATCTCCCACTCTAATAAAAAATAAATACTCTTAAATATAATTAAGTTAAAAAGAGAGAGAGAAACAGTGAGACAGAGAGACAGAAACAGAGGCAGAGAGAATGCTTCAATAAATATTCAAATACAGCCAGTTCCTTCTCTGGGTATGGATAGGATTTTTCATCATAAGTCCTTCAGAGAAGTTGTGAATGTGTATTCTTGAAAACTGCAAAATCATTTACAATTGGTCATCCCAGCACATTGCTATTATTTTGAATATAGTATATTTCATTTTTTTCATGGAGAACTTTGTCATTTTTCCTCACCATGTCTCAGAGAACAATATTTCATCACAAACACATATCACATTTTATTGAGCCATTCCCCAATTGATGAGTATCTTCTCAATTTGTAATTTTTTTAGCACGAGAAGAGAACTGCCATGAATATTTTTCGTTCATATAGGCCATTTTCTTTCCCCCCTCGTTCCCCACCCCCAAATTTCTTTTGATTCATTCTTGGTGGTGTTATTAGGCCAGATTATATGCATAAATCTACATCCCTTTGGGTACAGAACATATCTTTTGATCATTTATCAATTGGGGCATGGCTCTTATTTTTTTATATAATTTTGACTCAGTTTCATCTATGTTTGAGAAATGAGGCATTATCATAGAAACTTGCTTCTCATTTTTTTTTTAACAATTACTATTGCAAATTGTGTTCCCCCCATTTATTCTCTTTCTTTCACTCTTTCCCTCCTCAAAAGTGTTCTGTTTCTGACCAATTCCTTCCCTCTTATGATCTCTTTATCACCCTTCGCCCTCAAATATCCCATTCTTTTCCTATTCTCCTGCATGAAAAGAAATATTTCTATTGTGTATCTATATTATTTTTTATTTGAGCCAATTGCAATGATAGTAAAGTTTACTCACTCCCCCTCTTCTCTCCCTCTTCCCTTCCACTGTAAAAGCTTTTTCCAGCCTCTTATTTTATAGCACCATTCCACTTCTCCCTTTCCCTTTTTCCCAGTATATCATCTCTTATTCCTAGTTCTGCACAGCTCATCATGATTCCATGAGTCTATGAGACTTATCATTCTTTGATACAGAAGAGGTGTTTTCCATGCACACTGTGGCTACATCTAGTTCATTTTTTTATGTATCCAATTTAATTGGATATACCTTCTGTGATATCCCTCCATTCCTGTACATTTCCTTTTCTGATATTCACATAACAAAAGAAGGAGCAAAAAGTGCATTACATTAGTACTTCTGGAGAGCTATTACCTTCCCTGGGCAAAAAATACATATTATCAATTTGGTACTGTTAATATATTAAAACTTATCAATAAAATTAAGCAGAATGAATGTGTGAATATGGGAAAGAGTGATTTTTGTGAACTCCAATATTATTTCTTATCTAACTTTTGAAATTTTTTAATGTTTTAATAATGCTCAATTATAGCAAAAATCATGGAAATTAAAATTGTAGCAATGTTGAAAAAACTGCTCTAGAGTGATCAAACCCATAGTAGTAGCAGGATTCTGTGCCTCAATGGTGGTGGGATAGGAAAAAAAAATAAAGGCTTTGTTGCAGATAACCTGCAAATGTTTAACAAGAATTTAAAATAAATCCCATGCTTTAAACCAGTGATCTGATTATTATAAATAAAGACCAAGAACATTATCATAAACAAAAGGCTATATGCTGAAGTATATTTAGATGGATAAAAATCATCATTTGAGAGGTGATACTTCAGATTGTGAATCTCTTCGTTTACACAAATATTTGTCAAATTATTTGTTTTTAAAAGTTTGGCAAGAGTTAGTAAGAACTCTCTTCAGAGCTTCCTTCACATCCTTGTTCCTCAGACTGTATATCAAAGGATTCAACATAGGGATTACTAGAGTATAAAACACTGAAGCCATTTTATCAGTATCTAAGGAATGGTTTGACTGGGGCTGCACATACATAAAAAGGAGTGTCCCATAGAAAATAGTGACAGCTGTCATGTGGGAAGCACAAGTGGAAAAGGCTTTCCATCTCCCTTCTGCTGAACGTATCCTCAAGATGGCCAAGATGATCTGGAAGTAGGACACCAGGATAATTGTCAAGGAAACGAAGAGATCGGTTGCTGCAGTGATATAGACTATTGTCACTGGTATATGAGTAGCAGAGCAAGATAAAGCTAACAAAGGGATATTGTCACAGTAAAAATGATTAATGACATTGGAAGAACAGTAAGACATTGAGAAAACAGAAGAGGTAACTGTCACTGATGTTGCAAAGCCATACATATATATGAGCATGACAAGTAGGATGCAAACCTTCCGTGATACCACAACCATATATAACAGGGGATTACAAATAGCCACATAGCGGTCATAGGCCATAGCAGCCAACATGAAAACCTCAGCAACTATGAAAACTATGAAGCCTGCATGTTGGATTATACATCCATAGTACGAAATGGTTTTCTTCTCCAGCAAGAAATTAACCAGCATCTGGGGAGCAATGACAGTGGAATTGCCAAGATTGATGATTGCCAAGTGTCTGAGGAAAAAGTACATGGGAGTTTGAAGTTGAGAATCTATACTAGTGAGTGTGATGATGCCCATATTTCCAGTCACTGTCACTCCGTAGATTGCTAAGAAGATGAAGAAGAGGGGAAGTTGAAGTTCTGGATGTTCTGACACTCCAGTGAGAATGAATGTGGTCACTTGGGAGAGATTTCCTTGAAACATTTTTGATTGATTTCATCTGCTATGGGAATAAATAGGAAAATAGTTTAGAAGGCCAAAGCTGATTTGCCAGAAGTTGCAACCACTGTAGAAACCACTATATCCTAGAATTAAGCTTTTTTTTTTGTTGTTGTTCTTTTAAACTCTTTTGAAAAACCTGTATAAGATGTAGACAATTTTTTTTTTTCTGATTTCTAGTTTATTGAGATGTGTTCAAAGCGTTGACTGTTAAATTTTGAATATGAGAATGTACATTTTGGAAATTAGTAAGTATAAGATTTGTGATTTTGTAAATTATATAGAATTATGAAATTGACGATGAAGAAGAGAGGAAGTTGAAGCTTTGGATTCTTGGAGACTCCAATGAGAATGAATGTGCTCACATGGGAGAGATTTCCTGAAACATGTTTCATCAGTTTTGTCTGCTATGAAATTAAATGAGAAAATAGTTTAGAATGCAAAGAATGATTTCCTAGAATGTACAACTTAAGTAAACTGCTATATTTTAGGATTAAATATTATTATTTTTAGTTGTTTGGAAAAGGTTATCTTAAAATTGGAGAGATATTTTATGTGATTCCTGAGGATTTGAAATGGGTTCAAAAGAACTGATTGGCAAATTTTTTAGTGAAAATTCACACCTTGGAATTAGCAAAAAAGAGAAATCAAGGATTTTTTTTAAATTTGTTATTTTGTTGAATGTCTAGATTTTAAAATGGAGTGAAATGTTAACAATAAATATTAAATTCAAAGTACAAATTGAATACAAATTTTCTACCCATGGCTAGCTAGACAAATGAGAGTAATGTCAGGAATCTTCCACATCTAAATATCTGATCATTAAGTTAAAAAAATGAATAATTGCATACAATGAAAATTTCATTTATCTTTGTATTTCTCAAATATATTAAAAATATGCTAGTTTTATAGAAGATAAAATAATTATTAATCACTTTAATTAAATTCTAATTATTTTTTAGGAAGCCGTTCCCAATTCCCCTTGATTTCAGCACCCCATCTTCCTTATCTACCTGTAATTCATTTTCTATATTTTGCTTATAAACAATGGTTTTCATGTATGCTCATTAGCTGAGCATGGTTGTTGTTTTTCAATTTTATTTTTTAATATACCCAGCAAATTAGAAAAGGGTTTGACCCACAGAAGGGTCTTAACCAGTTTTTTTCCTGAACAAATATCTCTTCTGAGAAAATCACAGCAAGATATATCATGGACAGATTATCAGAAATCCAAGAAGATAATGAGACCCAAGAAAAGGTCCTGATCAAGTCATATCAAAGCTGAGAATTCATCTTTAATTTCTCCTTTCCAGTGAAATAGTAGATCACTAACCTTTCTCAGTACTTCTGATATTATTCCCTAGCTTCACTACAATGACCTTCCTAGTTGTAAAATTCTATTTCCTTATGAAGACTTGTACTCTTAGCATATATTCATTGTGCTCATTCTCAGAAAAGTGGAAATGCTCAACTTCTGCCTTGAACTCAAATCTCTAAATAGAAGGTATGTATCTCCTTCTTATCATCTTTTTAGATGATCTATTTTTTCTTGTCTTAACAGGCCACTTTATTGTAGCCTGAGATAAGAAGTAATTATTTTATAGAATGCAATAAATTATTGTAATAAAAAAGTTGTAGGTATTGGGAGAACAGTTATCAGAAATTCCTTTATAACATTATCTGTCATCATCTGTGGAATGATCTATCTTTATCCAAATCTACCTGGCTTACCCACATATCCCAGATAATTCAAGTCTT
Source organism: Sarcophilus harrisii (assembly GCF_902635505.1). Classification (NCBI taxonomy): domain Eukaryota; kingdom Metazoa; phylum Chordata; class Mammalia; order Dasyuromorphia; family Dasyuridae; genus Sarcophilus; species Sarcophilus harrisii. The sequence continues at coordinate 250,636,439 of NC_045431.1, forward strand.
TAATCATCAGAACATTAGGAATAAGCTCATAAAATTCCACCTTCAAGAACCTCTAATCTCCATATAATATCTCTAAAACTATTTATTAATAGCATATTCTCTTGAATAGAAGGAAGACTTTAATTCAACTATTTCTCCAACTCAGATAATTTGTATTCAACTGCTTGGCACAAACTTCATGACTGTTTTCACCTATGAATTGTTAAATGAGTTGTCCATTATATGTTTCCAAATACTCAATCTTCTAGTGGCCATCTTCTTAAACTGTAGCCCAATATGGCAACTCATAACTCAACTTCAGGCTTGTAAATTATTATTTATTATCCGAAACTGTTTTATTTGGATACCTATTTCACATATTTATTTACTTGGGGTCATTAAAAAATTTGTCAGATGAAAAGTATATACAAGTAGAAGTTTAAGAAATCCTCCTGTAGTGCCAACTATTTTGCATTTAACAATATTGAGTTTTCATCTTCCTGTTAAAGATTGTCACAAATTATTTGGAGACACCCTGTTTCTAGATGAAAGGACCAACAAGCAGGCTAGAACCTCAGCTTGGCATAACAACAATCATATGGGCTCTGGATGAGTTCCCCTTCTGTCAAGTTGTAGTCTTTTGACCAGATTTTGCTGAGGGATAAATCAGCCTAAAGTGATTCATCTTTTTTTTTTTTTTTTTGTCATACTCACAATTTCTGTTTCTTGTAACCATTTGTACTCTTGTTACTGCCATGGTAACTCTGGTTCTGTACCCACTGAATTATCACAAAACTCAATGACCCTTAAGATTTGAGACAATTAACTTGGAAACCATTCTCACAGAACAAAATAAGACCTGCTTTTTCCATGTATGAGTCTGCTGTGGGAACTGCCACTCAAGAACTAAAAATGTTTATGTTGTGGTCCCTGACTTGGATTAGCTATGTGATTCATTTTGAACTGATTAACATCCCAGTATCCCAGACATCCCTCGTAGAGTGTGAATGGGAGTTGCAAATTCATTGAAAGAAATCTGGTACAGAACTGAAAAAAAATGCTCTAGATAAAAATAGTAAAGGCTCCACAGCTGTTCTATTTTTTTCTATTTTAAAATCATAACTTATTTTATGAAGAAGAATTTCAACTGTGCTCCATTCTAGGATTTATCCAAAGAAAATGTACACAGAACTAAGATTCTAAACTTTAAAGGGAGAGATGGCTGTCTATGCAAAATAATAGTAGCTTGATTAGCACGTTGAAAATTATTTTGATTTTGATTACATTTTTCAACCCTAGTAATAATGAAAATGTTAAATAACAAATGCTACCACCACCACTACTACTAATAATAATAATGATAACAAATCAGAAACAAGTACAGTAGGATAGTACATATACCTGCTGAGGAGAAAATCTCTGCTCAGAACTCATATGGCCTAGACCCATGGATCTTGCTAGGGGATTTGCTCATTTCCTGAAGCATCTGAAGCCCTCTTTTAATAATAAATTACATGTCTCCCACCTTATGTAATTCAGAAAAAATATCTCAAATGTATGACATCTCCCCAAGGGGAACAAAGGAATACCAGGGACTCAACTGTAAGGCCTCTTTTTACATCATCCTGCTCCCCAAAGGAATATCTTTAAAAGAGTTTGGGAATTGGTGTTGTTATATGTATAACACTTTTTCCTTGTGGACTATTGCCAGGAATTATTTTTAACAAGTAGAAAGATCTGATGCAATGATTATCGTTGCTCTCTCTTCCCCTTCCTTCCTCGATTGCTCCCTTCTGCTTGCTATCTGAACTTTATCATCATTTAGTGAATTAATATTTGTGAATTAATAACATATTCAATATTTCCATATTCAGTTGTATGTCCATAAAAAAGACTTAGGTTTTAGGCATGTGTTTATTCCCCTTAAGCAGTCAGACATACATGGAAGCAATAGTTAGAACTGAGTTAGGCAGCAAAGGTTATAAAGACAGAAAACACAATCATGGTTGGGGGCAGGGCTTAGTTTCAGCATGGTAATCACAGAGTGGTCTATTCAGGTGTGGCCCTGGACTGAGCTGTATCTCAGAAGTCTTATAATATTCTCATTGGATTTGGCCACTAGATTGGAAGTTAATTTGAACTCGTTTCTAGGGCATAACAGAAAGGGTCCTAGGTTCAATAAACAAACACTGCAAAGGAGTTATGATATGTCTAGCTGAAATCATATTCAGTTTGCCTCCTGCATGGTTAATTCTTATTCCCAGGTAAATCTGGCTTGCTCAAGCAAATCAAGCTCGTTAATAAAGTCATTAACCATTCTATTTTCATAATGGTTATATGACTCAAGTGGTATAACTTACGTATCAATAAATTGTCACCAGGTATTTATAAAGTACAAATCATATACCAAATTTTATTTTAGGTGAGAGGGATGTAAGAACAAAGGAGACAAACCCTATTACATACTAATGAACTTATATTCTAATGGGGAAATGTAGTATATCCATTTATTCATTTCTTGAGAATATATCTATTAAATGTATGTTGTTTACTGATGCTATTAGCCATCAGTGACATCTGATCAAGGAAATTATGAAGAGTCTTTCCTTTTTCAAAATACAGAGCAGTATTAATATAGTTTAAATTAACATTACTAATTATGCTAAAACTTAAATATGTTTGTGAACAGAAAAAAAACAGTTTATATCTAGGGAATTAGTCTTATCATGGGCTTTATAAACTTTTAAAAAATACTCTTTCCTATACCATTGTAAGTATTTTATGCATTAATTTTACACATATTATTAATGGCTTCACTAAACTGACAAAAGAAATTATGGCACTTGGAAAATATTAAGAATCCTTGAAAATATTCACATAACAAATATATTTATTTAAAAATATAATATAAATACCTAAATTGTCATCAGATGTTGGTTTAGTAGCAAGTGGCAAGGTAGAAGTAGTTATCACTTAAATAGGCAGTTTAATTCAAATGTCTTATTGGCCCACTCATTCGAAAACTTTCAATTACCTAACAGAGTTATAATCTCTCCTCTTCAAGAACCAGCTTTGGTGCAGATATATCTCCTTTTAATGTAGGATCTTTTCAGTGAGTTCTTTGTCCTTGTCACTGCCTGTCTTTCTTTGAGGCTACTTATCATTCCAGTTATCAGTAACTCAATAAATAGGTATTAAGTTGCCTGCTCTAAGTCAGAGAATATGCTGAGCATTGGATATACAAAGAAAGCAAAAATAAGAGACCACAATATGATTGGGAAAATAAGTAAACAACACATGCACACACACACACATACACACATATATTAGATGAAAATGGTAGGAAATATGATAGAATGGATAAAATGTAGATGATAATACCATCTACCCTTCATGGGTCAACTGAATCAGTATGATGACAACTGGCTGTGACTATAGAGGCTCTACTTGAAAATGTCCAAGGCAGCTGAACCCACCATCTTTCCAGTACCTGTAATAATAAAAAAATATTAAAAACAAAACAAAAACCATACTTCAAATGAACTTTTGAATTTCTACTAAAGTAGAATTACATTTTTTTTACACAATTCTTTCCAAACCAATGACTGCTTCTTTAATTCTTATAGATTCCAAAGGTTGAATTCAGCCTCAGAACTATAACACCTATCTGACCCTGACCCAGTTACCTCTCTGCTTACTTGGTTTTTAAAATGATGTTGATAATAACTACTTCTCAGTTGAGAAAACTAAATCAAATCAACTAAGAATTGTTATAAAAACAAAACTTTGTAAACATCAAATAACACAAAAGTAATTTTCAACTTTTCCTGAAAGTTTGTGGGAGCCATTAAAAAGTTTTGAGCAGTGTAGTGACACAATGAAAGCTGTTTATCACGAAAGCTATTTTGGCAGCTTGGAAAGACCAATAAAGTTACTCAGAAAGGAAATGTAATGGGAAAAGATATATAAGTATAGAGAATAATATATTATGGTGAGTAAGTGGCCACTTGGAATTACTGTTCTTTCTTTATTGTCCAGGTGGGCATATACTACAAGCTATTTTTTAAACACTGATTAAAAAAATTGAATGGGCAGAGAAGAAATAATGGGGAGAATAATGAAAAAATTAATTGAGGGAACTGAAGTAACTGAGGAAATAAAAATATCTATATTATAGCTGATATTGACAGAGAAGAAGTAAACCTTATAATATTATGTATTCTATAGGTAAATAGGCCATAGGAAACCTGAAGAACTGATGGGCTTAGAAAAAGAGTATTGCAAGATACCTTAAAAGAGAATTAGAATGTCAGAGATGAAACATCTTTAAAACTTAGAACATAACATGATAGGGCTGGAAAACACCTCAAAATTTACAGATTTTGAGTATCTTAAATGTTTAATATGGAGTATATCCAAGAGGAAATGCCATCTTGGGAAAAAAAATCTTTAGAAAATCCTAGTATCCAACTTCAAGTTCTTCTCTAATCATTAACTCTCATGTTTCACCTCTTGTTCTTTCATTAAGTTGGTTATGGAAAAGGACTTGCAAAGAATACAATTTGTTCACATTATGAAAGCATACATGTTAGAGATTCCTTAGCTCAAAGTCATATGAATTTCACATGACACAGTAAGCCATGATCCAATTTCATCAAATTCAATTAATGTTTTGGCAATGTGGAAAGACATAAAGACAGAAGGAAAAATTGTATCATCAAGGAACTTGTATCATATTGTGAGGGATATGCGACAGATATAAAATAGGGAGGTAAATAATTATTTTGAGTTGAGAAAGAATTAAAATGGAGAATCGGGGTAAAATATAGGATGTGATATATTGGATAGGAAATGAAAAAAGGACTGTTTTTGTCTTTATGAAGTTTATGCTAACTGAATATCTAAAATCAACTTCTCTGGCTTATTTAGACTTTTCAATCTTATCATGCTACTGAATTTCCATGTAATTCAAATCATTATTTCTAACTAATCTTATTTTTTAAATATTCACTATTTTTTCTTCATGGCTTTTTTTCCCCATCAATATAGGTTATAGTTAGGGATGGGTTCCTTTGATCACAGTTCCTTTGTTCCCTCCCCATGACTTCATTCTAGCCAGAAGACTTTGAAGATGATATTTTTAAAATTGGTATCTTACTCCATCCAAACTGTACTGATACTATTCATGGTTATTTGAATTTTTGAGTCAATCTGGAAGATCACTAGGAAAGGTTTGTCCTGAGGGGCTGGGAACAGACTAGCACAGGCAGTGAGAGACTAGGGTCCTGAGCAGACCAGGGGCGGGGGTGATCTCTGTGGCTAGAGAAGTTATAGAGACCACTCTGCTATAGGCTAACTGCTCTACCTTGATTACAAAGCAGCAAACTGGCAGAGAAATTAAAGCCTAAAGCAGAGGGTACTCTAAAAAACACCAGAACCTAACAAGATCTGGCTGTAACTACTTAAACACGGAAGTGACTCAGGTAGACTGAAACACAGCCCTGCAGCCACATCCTGCAGTTTGGGGCTTTTGAGGGGACAGTTACAAACCCTCATGGCAGAGGGGCACAGCCTGGGCAGCCTCTAATTGGCACAGTGGGGGGCTTGGCCTGGGGCAATAGAACTTCCCCAACAGGACTGTGCTTCTGGGGCAGAGACACTTCTTGTCCCTGCAAATCCATTCACTGCTCAACTGCTAATACCCACAGCCCGAGGGTGGGATTTGGCTTGGGATAGTGAAACTCTCACTGCTCAGCATCTAGCCCCAGGGCGGTCATTATCTCACATAGCCAGGGTTCTTTGCAGGGCACTTTCCCAGCTCTGCCCTCAGGCCTGAGTTACTTCCAGGTGGGGAACTCTTTCCCAGGGAACTCCAGTACCTCACTGCTTTTTGTAGCTGGCTAGCAGGACAGCTACCCCTCCATACACCTTTCACTGCTCTGCAGAGGAAGCTGGTAACCTCCTGGCCTTGAAGGCAGACCTTACAGGCTTTAACAAAATAAGTAAGAAAATGAAAAGGATAATTGATAGTTTCTATTCAGAAAGAGAACAGCTTTTCAACCCTGTAGAGACAAATAGTAGACAGTCTCCAGACAATTGTTGGTCCCCAATACAAAAGGCTCTCCTAGAAGAGACTATTAAAAACCTTCAAAGGGAACTAGAGAAAAATGGGGAAAGGAAAGAGAAGCTATGCAAGAGAGTACAGAAAAGAAATATATAACTCACTAAAAGAAAAATTTGATAGAGTGGAAAAAGAAAACAACTTCCTGAAATGTGAATTGAAAAAGGTAAAAAACTCCCAAGAAGTGCAAGGAAACAGAATTTGTGAATTGGAGAAAGAAAATAACTCACTA